>NC_140541.1:41016670-41058289 GCF_057382185.1 Mchenga conophoros
ACTTTTCTTTATCAAAAAGAACAAGAATATGTTGTTCATAATGTAGCTCTAATACTCTTTTTATAGCCCGGTAATCTGATTATGTGTATATAGCTATAGGAGTGAAACAGGTTGTAGTATTTACTTTCCAACGTCAGCGTACTTGTTTGTTCCTCTTTCCCTTTTGTTAAAAGCTCTGTATGTTCTCTGTAATGAATCAGGCGTCTGCTTTGAGCTGAACAGCTGGACTGTTGAATTTGTGTGTTCATTCATTCACAGATTTTAAATTCATGGCATTATTTGCCATCTCATCTTGTTCAGTTAAACATTAACATTGACAATGTTACAGTGCATCATCGGTCCTAATGTGCCTCCTTTACACATCCTCTGCCTCGAGTTTTTAGCGAGAATAGAAGCAGCAATTGAAACGCTGTTCAGTTCAGTACAAATAAACATTTAAGATTTATATCGAGCTTGTGCTGAAGATAAAAATGAAGTTCCTGCACAATCAGAAATCCTGAAAACGACTTCAAACAGGACAGAAATGTGCACTTTTAGCCACAGTTGTTCATTTGGATGACGGAGAAGTCAAAGGTGGAATAAACTAAATATGAAGGAGGTGAGTTCATCACCAGGCCCGGGGAAGAAAATCTGACTGCTTTTCCTCCTTTTTAAAGGTAATCAGTGATGAATGCGGGGCCATTCTTTCTCTATAAACATGAAGTACACTCGAGTGCATAAACCCTAAAAGGCTGACTCCTTGAAGTGATGAAGGCAGGCTGAAGCAGATTAGATAAAAGCTTTGAGGACCTTCTCGCTGTGATTGAGTATTGTCAGATACCGTCAATTAAACTGCCGAGCTCCATCGAGCGTCACTGGCAGCCAGATGTTAACTGTCAAAACTAAAATTGAGGTTGATTGTTCATTATGGTACTGATGCCTCTTAATTATGTGACATTGTGTTCAGGCTCCAGTTTGTAGATCTCAGTAACGACAAACTGTCCGTTTGACTTTGAGATCATGAGCAGCATCATGAGGCGAGGAATCATCACAGCTGTTTGAGGTTAAAGGAAAAAAAGAGCAGACATGACGTGATAAGGACTCAACTAACAGCTGATTATTTTAAAGGGAAAAAAAAGCAGCCAAACGTCAGACACAAGGCCGACTTTCAGCCTACGCACAGTTCATATTCCTAAAGTGGATAAAGTGAATCATGAGTGAAACTACAGATAATGTGCAGAACATAATTTTTTAGCAGTTTTTCACAACCCACTGTGCAAAATAAGCAGGTCAAATATCTAAATAACACCAAGACTGGGTTAAAAACCCACAGGAAACAAAGTTTTTTTTCAGGCTGCAGAAATGAGGAAGATTTCCCTTTACATCCAATCTGGCTAATGAGTGAAAGGAACTTCCTCCTCCCAATCACCTCTGCAAACTCCAAACAGGATGTGCACAAAACTTCAGGAAAAAATATTTAGTTTGCCAATTCATTCCGGCCATTATCTTCTCTCTCTCTCTCTCTCTCTCTCACACACACACACACACACACACACACACACACAGTCTTTTTATTTTTGTTAGCAGTGAAACACAGATGGTGAGAACTGCAGTCAATCTAATGGCCACTAGAGGCTGGCTCCCATAGACTCTTATTTTAAAACGTCAATCAAACATAGGAGTGAAACAGAAACCCTAAAAGGATGACTCCTTGAAGTGATGAAGGCAGGTTGAAGAGGATTAGATAAAAGCTTTGAGGACCTTCTCGCTGTGATTGAGTATTGTCAGATACAGGCTGGCTCCCATAGACTCTTATTTTAAAATAGAGAAGCAAACATGTTATTATAGCTATGGATGGTTTCTCCCTTCACATCTTCACATATGAAAATAATTCTGACCTATGTGTACACTCTATTTCTACACAGTGCTGTGCAAAAGTCCAATTTTTTTTATAAGTTGCTTCCAAAGAACCAGAATTAATCATTTCTGAGAAGTGTGTGTTTGATAAGTTCCTTAACACTAATCTATGAGTCATTCAAGTGGAAAGAAAAGCTCCTAACTCGGGGATGAACCAGTGTTGTGTCAACAAATAAAAGGCAACCTGGCAAAGAACCAATTTAAAATAAACATATCATTTGTTCCCCCCCCTTTTTTATCAAATCTACAAAAAACCCAAAAGATAAGTTTGAAAGACAAAAATTGTATTTTCTGCCAATGCAGTAAAAGCATACCAGGACAGAAAAACAGTGGAAAACTATCAGTCATGGATTGGGCTCCAAGTCCAGACCTCAACATTATTGAAGAAACCCGGAGAACTAGAAGACTAGTTAAAGGAATTAAAACAAAGCTTCCTAAACAGTTCAGACTGTGCTGAAGAATAAAAGGTGGTTATACCAAATATTGACTTTTAGTCTAGTTAGAACTCTACAAACTTTTTTTTTTTTTACCTTGTATACCGTTTCCATCTTTCTCCACCAAAATATAAAACATTTACATTTGTAACAAAGTAACTTTTTCAGCGTTTCATAAATAACGAGGAAGGGAAAAAAAATCTAATTTAGCAGGCAATAGTCAAATAAAAAAAACAACTTTTTTTCTCCCCTCTGGGTTTGTTTTTCTTCCTTGCTTGTTTGGTAAATAATAAGAGAGGAAAACAATGTTTAACATGAAAAGTTCTGTTTTGTATTCATTGTAAACAGTTTGTTTTCAGTCTTCTTTTTTTCTTTCTAAACTATATCCACAAATTCTCCATTAAAATATTTTGAATAAAAAAAACAAAACAAAACAACTTTTAAACTTTTTTTCACTCGTAACGTCCAGCAGGGGGCGACTCCTCTGGCTGCAAAAATAAAGAAGTTGGGTTGTATGGACGTCTATGGGAAAGTAAACTCATCAGAAAAGTATATATTCACACTTACAGCTGTCATGCTTCGTACAGCATGATTCTTGTTTTGTAAATCATGGACACATAAGAGTCAAAGATAACCCAGGGTCTGCTTTACCTTACCAGTGCAGTGTGTTGTTTACTTGTCAAAAAACAAAACAAAAAAAACAAAAACAACCCCCCCCCCCCCCCCCAAAAAAAAAAACCAAGATGTCAGCAATGAAAATGTCACATCTGGTTAAAATTTACACAACTGAATAAATACACCCTCAAATGCAGATATTTAAAAGATATTTTTTAATAGTGCACCGAAGTATGAAAACAAGAGTTGCAAAATAAGACTATTCAAGAGCTTAGGTTGGTATAAGGTTAGCCTTCATTTAGGTTGTATAACATCCTCAGCATCAAAGACACTTTAAAGACAAAGATAACGCTCAGACAGTAAAGACAAAACAAAGAACCTGAGAAAGAAAATCAGCACTCCACGAGCACCATGATAAGACAGAAATAATCAACGCTTTTCAGGAACCATAGACTCTCAGTGTTCAAACCTGAAGTCGTGGCTGAAAGATGGGACTGACTGATTGGCAAAAAACACAGAAAGTGCAATAATTTTTCTGTCACTTAAAGTGCTCAACTCGTTAATTCACCCTCACAGAACGGCTATTACCTCCTCCACTCGAAACGCTCAGTCAGAGACGAGTGCAGGAAAAAAAAAAAAAAAAAAAAAAAAAAAAAAACAACACCATGAAGATGCACATATTTAAAAGGATGAGGGGAACAACATCAGCAGCTCAATTCCATCGGTAGTGCTGACATGACCAACACTGAGGCTGATGACAGAACAACACGGCTCCTTCTTGTCACATAAAATCACAAGCACAGTAAATATTTTTTCTTCACTTAAGATGTAAAATAAAATCACACACAGTCCAGTTCAGGTGGTGAAATATCAGCGAGTTTTGGCTGCAGAGCGAAAGCTTCCTGTGGCGGCAGTCGTTCCAGAAGACACGGATATAAAATATGAATCTTTAGTGGTCATTTGTAGGTCAAAAATAAAACAGTTCCATGTACATGTTTCACTGTGTACACTATTTACAAACCTTTTTAACAAAGGAAACTGCAGACAACTGTTTTTATTGCACGAAGGCGATCACAAAGTTCGGTGACTCCAGTCTGGTTTGATTTCGGTTGATCTCCCCTTCAAGGTAGTTTCCTCAGGAAACACTGGACCTCTTCTAACACAACTATAAGCCAAGAACACTCCTTTAGTATCCAGCTCTGACTGCGTACTTTCACTTCTGTGTATCCATTAGTGTGCCTGTTTGTTCCAGGGTGCCAAACCTGGCCAGTAGGTGGCACTGCGAGAGAAGATTGTGCTCTTAAACGACCTGAGTGTCACTGTGAACACCCCAGCTTTAAAAAAAACAAACAAAAAACTAAATAACCTGACAGACGAACTTAAAGTGATGAGAGAAAGAGTAAAGGCAAACGTGCCAAATGCTGCTGTTCTTTCATTGTCCACTGGAGCCCCTGGACGCAACCTCCAAACCTTTCTTGTGCTGTTTGAGGCTTCTGGAGCATTTTAATGCAGTTACCTCATTAATTATAAGGCTTTCTGAGAGTTGCAGTCGGTCCAAGAAGTTAATGCATCAGTTGAGTGAAGTTCTAGTATAACCGAAAAAGCTTTGGCTTTCGATTCCTCCTGTTTTCCCGCAGCGTGTTTCAAAAGACTGATAAGTTCCTGTTCCGTACTGCTCAAAGTCACTGCAAGCTGATGAGGAGGGCAGGAAGTCAGACACAGGAACAGCTTAAATTTAAAAATAAAAGATTATGGAGTCGTTAAACGCTCCCAGTGTGACTTGAAGCCGTGCAAAGGACGGAAGAAAACAGTGTCATGGACACGTATCCGACAGATTTCTCGGGTAAGGCTTCAAAATGGGTGACATCACCGTGGCTACGTTGATGAATTCCTTGTGTGTAACCCTGTAGATGCAACTCTGTGCCCTACCTGGGACGATGTGATCTAACAACCGTGTAAACTGTCCCAAAATCAAATGCAAACAATCAAAACAGGAGGAACGTCCAAGGAGTCGGGGTGCTGGAAGAGGTCCAGAGTTTCACTCAGAGACGACCTTAAAGGGGAGATGAGCTCAATCCAAACTTGACGTGGGTTTTTATTTTTAGGAGCAGAACTTTTTTTGAAGGCTTTCTATCCCATTTGGAGCTCGTGTTTAGAATCCAGCACTGAGAAAACAAGACGTGGTGCTGTCCTGTTCGGCTGTAGTGTTGTCTGTCTAGTGTTTATAAAGTGGAGACACAGAGGTCGCTCTGACTACCCGAGCCGCCCCCGCTGGGTACCAGGAGCTCGTCCGTGTCCAGCGTTTCCAGTTCTGCCAGATCTCTGGTCGTGAAAACAACTCAACAACAGTTATGCGTCACAGGAACCATTTGGAAATAATAACAACACTTTGTGTCCAATAGATTGTCATTTCTTAGGATCCTTCAGTAGACCAAAAGGAAGTCTACTCCCATATTAACGGTTTAATTTGGCAATATCACTGATAATGAAGCCCTGCATCTTGAGTGACGTACCGTTTCTTTCTTTTAGACAGAAAATAAGCAAAAATGAGGAAATCTTTAGTCTGTAGTGTTGGATGGAAGCGTGATGATAAAACCGAGCTTCCAGAACTAAATCTGAACACTGTAGAAAATAAATAAGATGTAATGGGAGGCACTGGGGGTACGTTCAATGTCTCTGAAAGCTTCCCGATTGTCAGTTCAGCCAGATCCACGATGGCCGCCCTGCAAGAGAGAAGAAAAAAATGTTGTCAGAGACAAAAACTGTGCGCTTACAGAAACTCAACATAACAAAAACCTCCTATTTTAATAGGAAACGCTTTCACTGCCAGGCTTCAAGAAAACAAAACACAAGACAAAAAGAAGACGTTTTATACCAGCAGTGATCACACCTCAGCCTGCTGAAGCAACACTGATTAAACACGCCTTGAAGGTCATCAGTTACAGTAGTTTACCTGAAATATCCCACCTGCACAGGTTGTAAGACCCCTTTACATTTGTGGATCAACACTGTGTGTCCTCTTATATTATTTGAATATTTTTCCTTATTATCATACTTGCATTGAATAAATTATCCAAGTAAGTAAAATATAAAACACTTTGCCCGTGTTGTTGGAAGGTGGCGTTGTCTGAGAATACAAGAGTTTGTGGCACTGTTACATGATGAGCTGATACTTGATCTGTAATGAAATAGTAAGATCAGCATTTATTATTGGGTGACAGTCCTGTTAGAAACTGCACGCTGAGGTCAGATCCCCTCAGCTCTGCTGCGAAATCGAATCATAGCTCCACTAAAGCAATGACCAGAGACAAGTGACTTCTATCTAAAATATTTAGGCTGGACGTCGGACAGATGTTCAAGGCAAATGGCTAACTCTGGTAAATATTATCGGCTTGTTTAGGGAACAAACCTGTCACAGGATTTTGCATTAAAGTGGAAGTTTTTTTAGGCTGCCAAGCTCAAAGCAAAGTGTGGACATATTATAATGTGTTTTTGAGGATGAGACGTGAAATGAAATAACATCTATTCCTTATGGTTTCCTTTTCTTTTATTCCCTTTGCCTTCAAACTACACTGAGGACAGAAAAAAAAAATGTGGAAAACCGAAACAATGAGCTAAAAAGAGACTAAAAATCCAATACGTTTCTATTTGGATTTCTCATTGTCGGTTTTCACACTGCAGAGGAAATTTAGGTTAGAAGTAACTATGAAGGACCAAAACTGCCAAAATCCAAACTAAATAAATGTCTGAAAAGAACAATAATACACCAGTAAATCCTCCAAAAATATCTTTATCAAAATCATTTATGACACAGATTACTACTATTTTAATTTCCCTCTGTATTTCATTAACTTTATTTTAATTCCCCTATTTATGTAATTTCCAACACATTAATTAATACTAGGGTTTCTTCTTCTAAAAAGAAATCCTACCTTCCAGTACCATTTTCAGATTATTGTTATACATTTTTGCCTTAGTTTGTTCCTTACTTTTATTGGCGATAAATAAAATAAAATACAAAATTAACTTAAACACTTAAATCTAAGAGAAATGCCAGGAATAAATTGTTCTATTAAATGGGGAAAATAGTGAAGTTTAGGACAAAACATGCAAAATATGTTTATTAATCTGTCACAACTGAATTGAATTTTAAATTTAATTGAATTTGGTCTCTTTAATACAATATTAATACTGCTGGTGAATTATATTTTATGCTAGTGCATTTTGTGGCAATACATAATTAATTAATAATAATTGTGGCCATAAGTTATATTAAGAATTCTAAATGTTAAAAGAAGAAAATTAAATTCATATTTTAATTAAATATCCAAAGAAAATACGAAATTAAATTAAAGAACATTAAATAAATATAGAAGACAAACATAATTTTCAAAAGCAATTGTGTTTTTAATCAAATTACTTTTAAGTTTTTTTTATTTTTTTGAACACTTTAGGGGCAAGACAAAATAAAATTAGTTTACTTGCTTTAATTAAAAAGCAAATAAGGATCAAGGGAAAAAATAATACAAAAATATATACTACATGTACAAAATAGAAAATTAAATAGGTAATTGTATATTAAGAGTATTTATTTGTAACATTTGCGCTGATTTAATGGAATATTTATTTTGCTATTGCTGAATGAGCGAGTCTCTTATTTGTTTTTGTTTATTCACATTTTAATTTGGACAGTTTCGGTCCTCCGTATCCTGCAGCACCATCAGTCAGTCAGAGTACACAAATGACTACTTTTGATTTGTTATTCTTTCAGTCTAAGATTGACTCTAGCAGCCTTTCACAAACACAAATACAGACGTAAACAGCGCACAAACCAAGACCAGAAAAGGTCGAGTGGGATTTACATTTTGTTTGACTGCCGGATCACGAGCAGAAGCTTCCTTCGCCGGGGGAGATGGTGTGGAGGGGAATAAGGCTTTCACACTGCTCGCTGTCATCTGGCAGCCTGCGGATGGAGAAAACAGGATGTCAATCATCATCACAGTCGTCATCCTGACAACCATCATTATTATTATAATCACCGCTAACCAAAAAGCAGAAGAGCGCTGTGCAGAGAGGTTAGTCAGTGAAGCATGTACAGCTGATTACAGACTTAACTTAGCAAGACTGCAAGCCACAAATGGACTGCATTATCCAAAGTGTGTGTCAGAGTGAAGGTCAATCCATTTTTAATAGGTCACACACCACAGACGCACAACAACAACTCACTTTCTTTTTACAAACTTAAAAGCTTTGACTTCTTAAAAACACCAGGCGTGTGATGACTCACTTCCTGCACAGGCTTCAGAGTACATTAGCTTTGCCTGCTCTCAGGTGTGTGCACAGCTACAACTTCCATCTGCCTTTTACAAACACACAAGCCATTAAGCAGCTTTTTGCAGCTGCATCACAAATGACACAGCCGCTACATTTGGAGCCTCACTGTACACAAATAAAAGTGGATAATACAGACAATTTGTGCCCATAAAGTCCAAAAAGACTCATTTGTTTCAAATGATGTGCTCTATTTTTGCTTTGTTTTTTCATTTCACTGATGTTCATTTGCTTAAATAAGAGTTTGAACAAACGCGGTATTGAGAAATTAAAATGCATTTGGCTCTAGTCAAAGTGTAATTACATTTATGGTTATTCATCCAAAAAAAAAAATAAAAAAATACAAATAAAAGCAAAATTCTGCTCAAATTTACTTATTTTCCCAATATTCCACCAGCCTGTAAGTTTTTTGTTTTATATATTTTGGTCATTCTTACAATCACCAAACAATTACACTCACTACCTATCAAATTATCAAGCATGTGGTTGCACTAACTTGTCACATCTCAAAGCACTAAGATGACGACGGAGAAAAGGCTCCTGTCAAGCTGGGTGGGCACGTCCATCTTTTACGTACAGTCTGTGTTCCGGAGCCAACCTTATAAGAGGAGTTTCAGTTTTCTACACTTCCTGACTTGGTTTTCCAGCCCCGGAGCATAACTCCTAATCCTAATTTAGCTGTTATCATATCTGAGATTATTGTCACAATCCATGAACAGAGTTGCTGCTGATAGGAACGGCTTTCAGCAGCATTTCCTCTTTTCATGCACCGTGGCTCACCAATGGAGGCCTTAAAAGAAGAAAAACCCTCTGATGATAAATGTTTATAGTCTCGTACCTCTGAATGCGATGCTTCCTGCAGATGAAGGCGTAAACCCTCCTCAGCCCCACCAGCACTGGGTCCCAGTTGTTGTAGTGACATAAAAGTGTGGCGATGAAGAAGGAGAGGAAGACAGGGACCGCTCCGGCAAAAAACAACCATGAGAAACGCACCTGTCGACACACACACATATGAGGGGAAACTAATTTAACACAATCCGTGCCATTAAAGGTGTGGTGTGGAGTGTTTTCCATGCATTAAACATTTTATTCTGTGATTAAAGGACCCTTATAAGAATGAATCACAAAGAGTTAGTTAAAATAGATAAAAGTACTTTAAGTAAACCCATTCGGAGTCATTTAGATACAATTTTGACAGTTTTCTTGCTGATTTCACACAAAACCAACAAAATTACGTACAATTTTATCTCAAACTCTCACCTTCTGCATGCAAATGTCAGCCATAATGGAAAGTGGGATGGTGAGGCTCAATGCCAGAGTCCCAATTAGAGAAGATGTGAGGAAACAGCCCCTGAGGACACAAAGACTCGTCACTAAAAATCACCACTTCTCTGAAAGCTATACATTATTCAAACACAACTCCTCGTGGCCTTCATGGTAGTGTGAACGTTGATGATTTGGTGTCACTATCGTGACCTGATACAAAATGTAACCCAGCTCACCAGAGCCAGAGGAACTCTGACAGAACGGTGCCGATGAGGCCGTTTATGAGGATGTACGTCCACACGAGTTGGCTGGGGAGCTCAAAGGCCTCGAAGCCGGTGTAGTGGAGCAGGAGGAAGCCAGGCCACAGCAGCAGCAGGTTGAACAGACCCACAAACCCTGAGAGACGCACAGCACACCCCAATTTAGACAACTTCATGGAGTGAGACTACAGAGGTGACCGCTGAGCCTTTAAAACAAACACTTCTCCTACCAAAGAACATTGGGATGTCGAGCTTATCCTCCCGATCCACTCGCCGCTTGATCATTACGATATAGACGGCATAGAGCATCGCCCCAGCCAGCGACCACAGGGAACCTTCATAGAAATACAAATCATTACATTAGATGTGTTTTTTTTGTATTACACCAACAGACTAGGAACAAGGTGATGCCTGTACGAGGCCTCTGTGATAAAGAAAAAGTTGGAAATCACTGACCGATGACTCCTTTCCCATCCGAGATGTCCATGCTGGAGAGACTCACGAGGGCAACGCCTCCCATGCTAAACAAGAGAGGCACTGAATTAATCTCACAATTAAAAACGAACATGTTAAAAATAGAAAACGCAGAGAGAGAAAATATAACACAGCTACAATGCTCAGATTTTCTGAAAAACACAAAACTGTAGAAAGAAATGAATAATGTGATGATTTTCTTAATCAGGTGCAGCACAGGGTTTAATCAGCAGTAGGATCAAACAGTCAGTCTCTCTGAAGGAAAACAATCTGCCTCTAACCGAGCGGAAACAAAGATGGTTGAGAAAGAGGGGAGAAAAAAAAAAAAAAAAAAAAAAAATCACACTATGAAATAAAACCAGTGAATCTGAGAGCACAGCCAGTGAAGAGCGTGAAAAATCTGCTATTTTCAACAACAACCCATTATTATCGAGTATCATGCAAAAGTCTTGAACCACCCTTCATTTTTTATTTTACTTCCAAGAAGCCAGATGGTTTTCAGCATCAGTTCTCCAGCTGTCTGAAGGTCTTTCAAAGCATTTCCTTCGACATTGACTTCCTTTTCGCTCACATTCACTCCAGTTCTTATACCTGACCATTCTATGTCTAATCAATGTCTATTAACCTGTTTTAGGTCAAACCTTTAGGTCTAATTAATGCAACTCTTGAACCAGTTGCACACTCAAAAATTCCAACAGTTTCTGAAAGTGTCAACTCTGTGCTTTTTCAGCGATATATACGGTAATCCCAGGCAGGGCAGCACATCCAAATCACGGCAAATAACAGTAAAAAGCAAAAACTTTTTTTTTTCTTTTTTAAAACTACTGTAAAAATATCTGTTTTCTGTAGAGCTCAGTCAGTCTTCGTCTTTGAAGGTTCCGATTTTACGGTAGTTACAGAACTTGGAAGAAAAACATGGCAAAACGCCTGTCTGACGTCAGAGACAGGTTAGGCTTCAGAGGGTTAAAAAGTTCCACAAAAGAATACTAAATACCAAGTTCTTGTTCAATCTGCCAGTTTATGTGTCTGTGATGCTAAACTAGCATCCTCTGAATGAAGTGTGTTGAGCAGGTTGTTCGATGCTAGAAATGAAAAAACAGAACTTTTTGGATAAATAAATGCAGTCTGAATGTTTAAAATAAATAAATAAATCAGCTCTGACTGCATTTTTTTTTTTTTTTTGAAAGTGAAAACGAGTAAATTTTATTCATTTTACTTCAGAGGCCAAACTTTAAAAAATAAAATGAAAAAATAATTTGAAGCAGAGCTTGAAGATTTCCATGAATCCAGTAGAGCTGGATGGAAAAGGTGCAGCCGGAAGACCAGATTATGAAATCTATGTGTTTTGGTTTGTGCAAAACACAAACAAGCTAAGAAAAGAAGAGCTACATCTCCTCCAGCAGAGATGACAGCTTATGACTTTTATTTGTTTTGAATCAGCTGCTTAGGAATATGAAGTTAACAATACCCAATAAGAAAGGAGCTGAATTTATGATCTGAAATACTCCTGAATGAACTAGACCCGGTGGTTTCAAACATATGGTCCGAGAGCCACAAACAGCCCACCAAATGGGCCATTCGGCCAAATGTAAAAGGAAGGTGGTTTTTAACTGTATTTTTATCAGTTTTACAGCCTTCTTATTGACAAAGTAAGTTTGTAATAGATAGAGGACAGAAACTGAGGTGTTTTTTAATTAAATAAGAGGTCTCCCACAATGCTTTTTCTCACCCTCCGCGTGATCCGGCCTTACCTCAGAGCCACGGCTAAGAGCTTGGAAAGGGTGAAGCGGTCGCTGCTGTTGCTGGGAAATATGGCTGCCAAGATGAGTGTAAACAGACCTGAAGAGGAAAAGGAGACATTCAGAAACGATTTAATGCAATGATCCATCATCTTTGAGATGTTAGTGCTGTAATGTACACGGAGAGAGAGAGTGATGGAGTTACCTGAGGTGGAAGATAAAATGTTGACGATTGCAACCTGCGTGTCGGACAGAGCTTCCTGGTAGGACAGGTTAGCCAGGAACCACTGTGAGACAAACAAAAACAACGATGAGGCCTGTGATAAAACACAGTTTAATTTGCCTCATAAATCCAGCTCTGATAGAAAGTCGGGAACTCCAACTCCTCTCACTGCTGCTCACCACAAAGCAGAAGAAGAAGCTGATTTTGGCCACGTCAGTGATGGTCAGCTTGCCCACGGTGCGCAGCATGGCCTCGTGGTCCTTGGCAGCGGGGTAGGACATGCGCGACAGCTTGGCCTCCAGGGCCTGAGTGGAGGGCAGCTGGCGCACCTCCATGATGTTACTGAAACGCACCCGCTGCTTTTTGGATGCTGGGAATAAAGAGACAAGACGTATCTTTAAAGGCTTTAATGTTTACTGCTGGACACACCTAGTTAGGCTCTAAAGCTGCCTCCATCAAAAGCAGTTACCCTCTTGGTGCAGCAATACGTATAATACTGTGTCTTCTCCACACTTTGACCCTACGATCTATCTGCTGTAGGCAGAATCTGGACTCATCACTGAACATGTTCAGGTTCTAATGCACATGTTACAGACATCACCGCAAATGGGCTTAATGGTGAAGGGCAATCCTGGCTGCCTTATGAGACCAGAGCCTGGCTGTGTGCAGTCTGACCTGGCTTGTCTGGGTAGAGAGTCATCGGCCATATCGTCCTGCAGACCTTGACTGCAAACATGTAAAAGACTGCCCTTGGTTCCTACGTGCTGACAGAATGAGGAAACGGTCTTCTTGTGTTGTCTGACTGGAACGCCAACTTTTCAACCCATCTCTCTCAATTTGGAGAAGATACTGGTGCTCACTCCAAATAATGCTGTAACTTGGTTTTGTGGAAAACCAGCATGAAGTTGTCCTATAGCATTGGCCATGTCCAGATCAGTAAAAGGTTCTGCTAATCAGGAGCCAATCAGGCAGCTGTGGAGTACCAGTAGCTTTAAAAAAAGTGACTGGCAGAATAAGCCATTTGTTATTGGCAGAGAACTTGGTTTTTTTTCCACGAGCACAACCCACATACTTAACTCTGCTGCTCAATCCACAATGTGGCAGAGAAATAAACAGGCTTTCCAACAGTATGAGATTCATTACCAAGAAACATTGTTACAAGAAAGAAAGAAACAAACCGCCTTACTTTTTATGCTAATTTTATGTGTGAGGTTTTTTTCTTTTCAAAGTTTGACAAAATTTGTCTCATTCAATGTGTAACATGGTGTTTGAGTTTATTTCCAAAACAATCCTGTCATCTTTTTGGCATTTAATCATTCAAGGTTCATTAATATTTATTTTTAATCACCCTGGATTCCCTCTGGATTCTTCAAAATTATCTCCTCACACGTCGCTCTGAGCGCTTCCCAGAATGTTTTAATTTCATAAAAAACATCACTTCCAGCTTCAGGTGCCACAAACATAAACACAGGAAACGAAATCTCAGTAGAAACACCAAAAAAACCATCACCGTTTACCTTGTCACAGCTTCCCATCACAGCAGTTAAGACACATGATTGCTTTTTATGCTCATCTTCATTCGTTTGTGAAGGCGAGCATAAAAAAAAAAAAAAAAAAAATCATTGTTTCTTAACTGCTCTATCAAATAGACAATTTGAGCATAATTTAGTTTTGTTAGTCACTGAAAGCAAAGGTCTGAGGGACACAACGTTTTCTTATATTTGCACAGCTCAGCACTGCCCTCTGTTGGTCAGAAGTTTTAACTCCTAATCAGTCACGTCTGGGTGAAAGCTTCAGAAGCAGGGATGCATTTTTAATGAATGACACAAACATCAGTACTCACAGGATTCACAGTCTCCCATTAAACAGCTCGAGTGCTCGGTGGGGATGTCCTGGAACTTCACAGGGACGTACAGAGGCTCACTCTGCAAAGGTGTGACAGAAAGCCAGCTTAGGTACAAGTGCAGGAAGATTTACTCGTGTGCAGTACACCTGCAGTAATAAACTACGTACCAGACAGTTGTTCACAGTGGAGTCAGTGGTGCAGGGTGTGAAGTAGGCTTCAGCATCAGCAAACTGCAGAAAGGTGCAAATCAAACATCAAAGAAGTCAAAAGCAGAAGATGTCAGACTGATCTTCAGCTTCGTAACAGGAAAATTATATCATTCTATAACTTTTAGTTAATTATCGTCATTTTTGTTCATGAACACAAAGAATGACAAACATAAATGGAGATAAAGTTAGAGCATAGAGCATTTGGCAGGTTTGCAGCAGACAGTGGATATAATGGACAAAAGAGTTGAAACAAGGACAACCACAGAGAAGATTCATGGATGTGATGGAGGAGGACATGCAGAGGGTTGGCATGTCAGAGGAGAATCCGAGGGATAGAGTGAAATGGAGGCTGAAGGTTTACTGTGATGAGCCCACAAGGGAGCAGACGCAGGGGGTCTTGCCTGTATTTTCTGATCTTTTCCTTTGTGAAATGCTAAACTTTTTGTGCTGCTTTCTGAGGTAAACATGAAAGAAAAATACTGGCGAAATCCAATGCTACGCCTCAGCTCACCTCACAAGATTTTCAGAAAAACTGACCTCTGACCCTGACCTCGAGGTTGAAGTCACTGAGAATTGTCTGAGATTTGTAGTAGAAGCACCTGTGGTATCAATTTGAAACCCCTACGTAACCTCCTTCTCGAGTTATTGCATCAACAAAGTTGGGTGTCTCCCTGGAAGAGTTTAAAGCTCTTATAAAGACTTATGTTGATGTTCCTAAGCCTTTATTTTGCCTCCTGTCTGTTTGCGTTGTCTGACACAGTCATATGAGCTTGCCAAGCAGGTCTCAGTTTACAGAGAGATTTAAATCTAAAAGGGCGTCCTGGTCAAATAAAGTTAAAAATAAGTACAATTCTGTTTTTTATAAACCCCTACTCTACAAACATACAGGCGGAACTCACCCCCTGAATAAACATGTTCAAAGGGTCAGTTCCCCCTGAGCAGAATGTTTGCCTCACTGACTCGTGTTACGATGAAGAGCAGCGAGCACAGCAACATTTACACTGATGAGAGTTTTAACAAGAAAAGAGCTCAACAGACACCTGTCACCATTAGAAAAGTAAAAGCATGAAAAACAGCCCTTAAATGTGCGCTGAAAGTGTCCACTTACGAAGGCGGACCGGCGGCGTTTCAGGGTGCCCGTGCACTGCTGCCTCCACGGCCGCCACAGCAGGAAGCCCAGCAGGTACAGCACGAACATGGACGTCTTGGCGAAGGTGCTGAAGAAGGGCTTGTTATAGTCCTGTCGCTTGAAAATGTACTGCAGAAGGAGTTGTTTCATAAACTTAATTTCAAAGGTTGAAACTCACAATTTAAAAATATTTAACTGCAGTTTTTCCTCATGAGATGTGAAGGAAGAGCATCACAGTCAGGTAAAGTTACTCCAGCACCATCTGGTGTATCTGCGCCTCGTTTTAAAGCGGGCCTATTCTGCTTTTTTCTGCTTTCTGGGTCACATTAAACATGGTCACCGTTTTATTAAGCCTTTTCAGTGTTTGGCTCCAACATCACAGGCATGGAGATCAGACTTACTGAGGTCAGCTCGGAGGAGGCGACCCAGATAACATCCACCAGCAGGAGTATCACCACCCCCAGAGCCATCCGTCTCCGCTGGGCTGCAGAGCTACCCTGAGAGCTCATCCGGTTCATGATGAACACCCACTCCATCGGGACGGTGAGAGGAGAAATTCAGAAACTGCCTGGCTGATGACAACATCAGAAGACAGACAGAAGACTGTGAGCTCCGAGGTTGACCAACTATAAACTTCCCAACTATTTACCTTAGATTTTTTTTCTACTTTAAAGCTGATGAACCTGTTCTAAACCTGTTTAAAAAGCTGCCATTCAACATTTTAATCACTAAAAACATCTAAAAAGTTATGAAACCACACAACGAGAGACTTCAGTCTAACATATCAACCAAAACCTCAATTTTGAATGTGGCTAATCTAGTGTGGAGTCTTTTAATCTGGAAGTGGAAGTTAGACAGACAATGCAAGACATAAACAAACCTTCAGAAAACTTTTGCCCAAACAATAAGTGTGTTAGTGTCTGTAAGTTTGCCTGCAGCCAAATGTTTAACGGAGTAAGGTTATCTTTTTACCACTTCAACACCCACCTGGTCGCTGCCAATAAGTAAACTGTGAATTTTAGCCAGTCTCTTTGAAGGTCAACTCAGATTCTTTGTTTCAGCCAGTTTAAGTTGAGACTCGCAGTTAAACACCTGCAAAAAAACAAACAAATGTCCATGATAACATATTTATCTCTATCCCCTATATTTGGTGACCTCTGTTTCCTTAATGATGAGTTTGACAAGTCAGTTTATTTCAATAAAGATGAGGTTTGATGACCATTAGAATAGTTTGTGTAGCTGCACAGGCAGAGACCAGCCTCACTAACTTTTGATTCAAACCCAGTTATTTTGTTATATAAAAAGTCTGAAATATGACACAAACCAATCAGTTCAGAAAAGAACTTCGAGGGTTGCTTCTAGTCAACTTTCAAAGGGTAAAGAGTTAAACGCTGCACAGAGAGCAGACCATGGATCTGTATGAAGAAAAGGAAAATATAAACTTGAGGCTACAGTCCCACAAACTCTGACACAAATCCTCTTCCTGATGAGGACGTGAGCATCTGTTAACCAGCCCAAAGAACACCTCATAGAAAAATGCTGCGATGGAAATAAAGGCTGCATATCTGAATGCTCATCGCTGCCTCTGTTAACTGCTGAACGATGAGCTTTGGGTGTTTGTGAGGGGTCTGCAGACACTGAGCTTTAACAATTCACTACTGTCTTCGTGCTAACATGCTTATCATGCACTTTACAGTAATCATGTCAAAATTAAAATGCTTAACTCTTCTCTAATATTTTACAAATTTAAAGACTTTGTGAAATATCATTATTCTTAGTTTATATTATTTACTTATTGTTTCATATGTGGGTTACTGAGTGGTGGTGTGGGGAAATAAATCATACGACAGACAAATACCAGTCACTTTTAAAATGAGGGATAACAAATACAAATTAAGAGAAAATAAAATTTTTGAAAAATATGAAATGTCGCGGTGTACCCCTTAAACTTTGGAGTTAAACCATGGATGCATTGTCCAGCAGACTGTAACTTAAATACTAAGAGTTCACCTACAGCTCGATGTGACATGAAAGCTTTATTACTTCTTTTTTTTTGTTGTGAGTGTGTTTTAGTCTGAGGTTAGAGATGTAGTTGATCTAATTTTACTTATTTGTTGTCTCTGAAACTCTCTTTTTAACCTACTGTGTAACCTGAGGTGCACCTTCTTAGAAACGTAACTACACGTCAGGTCAAAGCAGTACACAACTACCGTTATTGGCCTGTTCAGTGCCACTGATTACTCTTGGGCATTTCCAGCCACTTAACAATTATTGTCTCAATATAAGGACTAATAATCATAGCATCAATATAAGGACTCGCAAATCTCAGCAAATTCCTGGAGGGAGACTGCTCAATATACTGGACGACATCAGGGAATGTTCAAAGACTTGGAAAAACAAACAAAAGCATTTTGTTTGTTTCTATTGACCGGAGAACATGTACAACACCAGGACACACAAGGTAATTAACACGTAATCCACTGATACAAGCACAAATGCCAACAATGACATTGGCCAATTACACGTTACATCATAGGTGCTACAAACACTCCCTGCAGATATCTAACTCAAGCCTTACCAGTAACACTTTTTGTGATCTAACTACAAATTTTGACCTCACAAATTTATTTTCTTTCACATGTCATATTTTATTTTACTGAGAAACTCTACTTTGATTAACTTGAAGTGATCAAATTGATGGCAACTTGACTTAAGTTTCTGAAGACACTAAGTCTCATCTGAGAGGCAACTTGAGTTCAGAAAGCTGAGAGGAAGGCCTGTGCATTTACCCACTAGAGGGGCTGTTACCTTGGAGGACGTTGTTGACCCATCCTGACTTTATGAGACTCGTTAAGGTCGCACTAGACAAGTTGTGAATGGAGAATCTCTTGCTTTAAAAGGTGGCTGGTGGACAGGCCACCAACGCTACTCTGTGATGGTCTCCTTCACTGAACAGATAGACTTAAGATGACTGAGAACCTACACAGACTTTGTTTAATATTCTACCTGTTGTGTACCATATGTGAATTTCACCACATATATGGTCAATAAAATCCACACTGTGTTGAAATGAAGCGAACCATATGTTATAACAGGGCTTTTTACTACCATCGAAACACCATACGGAGGGATAGATTTCGGTAAAATGGTGCTCATGGCTCCATTTTCAGACAGTAGGAGACTATGTGTAAATAAACTTTGTTCTGCTTGTTTTTCAACTGTCAGTGGGCATGCCCCGAACTTTAAAAAACACACTTCAGAAAACTTTTAAACGATTACTAATGAAAGACATTAGTCTTCACTTACCTGAGCTTTAAATCCAACTATCTGCCAGCTAGCTACGCGTAGTACATCCAAAGAGCGTTGGCAGTAACTCTTTAAGGTACGAACAGGTAAGCTGCTGGAAACACGACCTCCTCAAAGCTAGCCACTCACGGCTTTTAAGCTAGCTAATTTATTACCTGTTAAATTCTGACAGTCTGGAGGTCGACAGGTGTCCCGACGCTTTACTTTATAACTTATCTGGACATCTACTCCAGTTCATTGCCCACAGCTCAGGCTGAAGTCCACTTATTCAGTGTACCGCCGTCGCAGGTGTGCTGCGTTTAGCTGCTTGTTTACCTATTAGCATTCTAAGCGCTAACTGGCTTTATTGAAAAATGAAAAAGAAACAATAGTAAAATAAGATTTTTTTTTACCCGAATGTGAGAGTTTAGTTTGCGCCATTATTTAAGCGTCATCCCATATGCTCCGGAAATCCTGACAAAAATCACAGCTTTGACCGATAAAAATAGTCACCAGCCCAGCGGTTGTAAACATTAGCTCAGCCTCCTGTCAGGTGACATCACTTAACGGTGCAAGGAATTCTGGGGTATGAAGTCTTAAGGGGAAAATGTTTGTTTTTTCATACGGTATTTATAAACTCTCATTTTCTTGGTTATTTGTTATAGATGGGTGTTTTCACCTTTGAAAATGTCTTTTTGGAAATTAAATTGGGCAAATTAATTCAATTTTACCTCGGGCTGTGGAGAAAACATCATTTACAAACACAAATAAAAATAGGAGCTTCAAAGAGGTGGTGCTCTGTAGTCTCTACTGCTCAGCCACAGGCGAGAAACCATTTGTGTCATTGCACTATACAAATACAATCATTATGCATACTTCTTACTAATTTATACATACAACAATATTATACTTAATATTTTGTTATTTATATTGAATTACACTGTAAATATTTTTTGTTCATTGTTTCTGTATAAATTGCTCTGATGTGTTCTCATTCTTGTTGGCTTTTAATTCCGTTTCACCTCATCTGTGTAAATGTGTCGTAAATGTGACGAAAATGAAAATCCTTGAATCCTTGAATATGAGTCCTTGAATGTTAATTTTATCTGAACAGCAGGTTTCTGTTGTTGTAGTGGCGCAGGTGTCTCCTCTAGTGGCCGTTGTTTTCTTTTTTGCGCGTGGTTATTCCCAACCGTCGAAGAAGAAGCTTGACACCGCTTTTTTCGGTGAAACATGGCTGCGTCCATTATGAGCTAGAAGAGTTTTAGTGCTTTAGCTTAAGACGCCTCCTGCGTTTATAAGTTCTTGACACCCGGGATATTCAGTTGTTGTTGGAAGAACAAATTAAAGACAGAGTTAAACGGTAAGTAGCTTTTGCACATGTGTTTGCACAAAGGGAGTTAAAGCAGCTCCCGCCGTTAGCACAAGGCTAACAGGAGCGTCTTATTAAAGGCTAATAAACAGCGTTTAGCACTCTGGTATAATAACACAGATAGCATCCTTATTATTCGTGTGTTTACAGGATCTTTGGAGCATGTTATCACCAGCGTGAGGGTCACAACATGGACTTCTCTTCACAGGAGGGGGACTCTGAGGCCCCCGCTGTCATCGATATGACCACCAGCGAGAAGGTACGTTTTTGTGATCGCTGATAAACATTTTAGGGGAAGATTTATGGATTTTATGGTTTAAAAACTGGATGAAATCACAACAGTTGTGATTATAATAATGACGACCATTTTCAACGGCAATAGACCACTTTTTTGCCAGAATGAAAAGCTTTTTACAAAAAGGGGTTTAAAGGTCTTACATTTACCTTGCTGAAAGGTGCAGCAACAAGTACACATACAGTAGGTTTGTCCTAAATTAGAAAATCTCTCAGCTGTGCCTTTATTAAATCAACTGTAATGTAATGGGGGTCTGCCTTCTCCTTCCAGGTTGTGGAGCTCCTGAATCAGGCTGCTCTGATACCCACAGATGAGAAGCTGAATGTGCTCAAACAGGTTTGTAGCTTGGACTTTTTAACTCTGTGATACAAAAGACCGAGCACGGCCCTTACCACAGGCTGTGGAGAAAGGTAGAGAATCTAAAGATATTCAGATTTTCACTGGGAGTGACCAGAAAGGACAGGGTTAGAAATGAGTTTGTCAGAGAGAGGGACAGCTCAGGTTAATCACTTTGGAGACAAATTTAGAGAAGCAAGGCTGAGATGGTTTGGACATTTGCAGAGGAACAATAGTGGATATATAAGACAAAAGATGTTGAAGATGGAGCTGCCAGGCAGAAGATAAAGAGGAGGACCTCAGAGGAGCTATATGGATACTATACCATACCAGCTTTATTTATAAAGCACTTTAACATAAAACCAGGGTTCACAAAGTGCTGTACATATACAAATAGCATAAGCATAAATAAAATAAAACATGTTAAAACAAATTGAGTCAACCCCTTAGAGGGTGCCAAAGGCTTCAGCAAATAAATGTATTTTAAGAAGAGTTTTAAACTCAGAAAGAGAAGAGGCCTGCCTAACATGCAAGGGCAGATCATTCTACAACTTTGGAGCAGCTAAAGCAAAAGCACGATCACCTCTAAATTTATACTTAGTTTTTGGCACCTTAAGGAGCTGCTGATTGGTGGACCTAAGGGAACGGGCAGGGGTATATGGTTGTAGTAGCTCCGATTTAAAAACAAAGAAATAACTTTAAAAACGATCCTAAAAGGTACAGGTAAATGTACAGGTAGGATGTTGTAAAGAGATGTGACAGAGTAGGATGCAGGGATAGGATGAGCTGGATGATCCCTAAAAGGTGCAGCTGAAAGCAGTTTGAGTTATTGTAGATGATGACTTGGACTTGCAGGCTTAAACAAACTTTTTACTGTCAGCATATCTTTTTGGATCTACCATCAAAAAGCTTTTCTTTTTTTTACCTACACCAGGCTGCTGGCAGAAAGTCACATGTGTGATATTTTTGCTAAACATGTATAATCATAAACTCTATAGTGGAGCCATTTTGGTTTTCCTGATTTTCTGTCCCATACATGTTTTCCAGCAATGGATGTTTATATTAAACATGTACAAAATTTCCACTAATGAGGTTGTGTATGTGCAGGTAATCCCTGTGAGCAAGAAGGCTTCAGACGGCTCTAAACCAGGAGTGTCAAACTTGTTTTAGAGCCCAGTTTGTTTTTAAGAGTGCCAGACCAGTAAAACTATTGTCCTGTAACCTACATGAAAAAATTGTTCCTGTTTATTTCACTGTAAACAAGTTTAACTATACACTACTAAGGTGCCAGAGCATGGTGTTGAAGTCTCACCCATATCTGCAGATGAGATATTCTAATTATGAGGGGCAGCCAATCAGAAGAAAACTGACTTAAAGGGGGAGGGGCTAAAACAACAACAGAGAGGACGAACTTAAGGGCTGCACAATGGATTGAGTATAAGGCAAAAATTTATTATTTTTAACTGTGAATTGTGCAAAGCTAGTCTAGCCGAGTCCAATATAGAGTTGGAAATGATCAGAAGATCTCAGTGCAACCGTGTAGACTGGTGTCTAATCCACTTACACAGGAATGCACAAGAACATTGATTCAGTACATGCATTTAACCTTTAGGTCCAGGAACTCATCATCAACAAGGATCCATCTCTTCTCGACAATTTTTTGGATGTAAGTAAGCAAGTATTTGTCTCTCATAACCAGCTGTAGTTTCATTTAAATTTGCCTCATTTTTGTTTTGTTTTTTTCCTGTAGGAGATGATCGCTTTCCAGACAGACAAGTCCATCGAAGTGAAAAAGTTTGTGATCGGCTTCATCGAGGAGGCATGGTGAGTTTTCAGACCTGCTGTTGTTTTGTTTGTTTGGGGGTTTTTTTAAGTCAGGGTCAGCATTTGAGATTTTTTACTGTTTTATTATCCTGCTTTCAGTAAAAGAGACAATGAGCTCCTCCTCAGACTCATCGCCAACCTGAACATGTTGCTGAAGGATGAAAGTGTGAATGTGGTGAAGAAAGCCATCCTCACCCTCACCCAGCTGTATAAAGTCACACTTCAGGTACAAAGAGTCAGATTTACCCGCTTCATTTCTACCATTTCTTTCTTTATGCGATCAGTTTCTGTTCTTCACTTCATCTTCATTTCCTTTATCTTTTCTTGTCTCAGTGGTTGGTGCGCTCCAAAGCCGTGTCAGAAATGCAGGAGGCGTGCTGGGATCTTGTCACACAGATGAAAGGGGATGTTCTGGCCTTGCTGGACTCTGAGAACGACGGCGTTCGTACTCACGCCATCAAGTTTACCGAATCTTTAATCATTACTCTTTCACCACGGACGGCTGACTCTGACGTCCCCAAGCGTCAGGAAGGCGACATCAGCCTGGACAAAGTTCCCACAGATCACTCGTACATTCACTACGGTACAGATACTAGACTAATGTCATGTGTTGAGGTGGTGACGTTCACCTTTTAAGGCTGATGTCTTCGCTTTTTCCCAAACAGATGAGCTGTGTGAGGAGGGAAAGACGGCGCTGGAGAAGCTGCTTAAGTTCATGGTCCACCCGGCCATATCCAGCATTAACCTCACCACAGCGCTGGGCTCACTGGCCACCATCGCTCGCCAGAGACCAATGTTCATGTCAGAGGTGGTGCAAGCGTATGAGACATTACACGGTGAGTTCTTCTCAGAATTCACACTCACTCTTTAGAGTGTTATATCGGCCTGATATCAGTTCAAAGCATGTTTTTCCCAGGTTTGATAACATCAGAGGATATATTGCTTTACTATGACCTCTCACAGTCTGGCTGCAGCTGCTAAATAACTCAATTACAAGATGTTTCCTCTACACTTTCATTTTTCAGCAAACTTGCCCCCCACTCTGGCAAAGTCTCAGGTAAGCAGCGTGCGAAAGAACCTGAAGCTCCACCTGGTGGCGGTTCTCAAGCATCCCTGCAGCCTGGAGTTTCACGGTCAGATCAGCATCCTGCTGTTAGACCTGGGAATGCCCCAAAGCGAAATCACCCGCTCCACGCCTGTGCCACGAGAGCAGCGAAAGAGGCCTCGCCAAGAGCAATACACCGAGGGAAAGAAGGTCAAGATGGGTGAGTGGTTTCAGGCTAACCTGGATCCACGGATTGTGATTAAACTTGGTCGGATAGTTAATCGACAAAGTGCACTTCAGTTTAAGTTGTTGTGGTCGAAGTCTAATCGTTTGGTGCTAAAGAGCAGCTTCTGTTCATGAATTATGTTTGAGACATGAAATGGTATATTTGTATAGCGCTTTACTAGTCCCTAAGGACCCCAAAGCGCTTTACACATTCAGTCATCCACCCATTCACACACACACTTTCACACACTGGTGATGGCAGCTACATTGTAGCCACAGCTGCCCTGGGGCGGACTGACAGAGGCGAGGCTGCCGGACACTGGCGCCACCGGGTGAAGTGTCTTGCCCAAGGACACACAACCGAGACTGTCGGAGCCGGGGCTCGAACCGGCAACCTTCCGATTACAAGACGAACTGCCAACTTATGAGCCACAATCGCCCCGGCAATGAAGAAAAAACTGAGTGCGCTCTGATCATTTAACAGCATGTTATAACAACCCATTAGCACCTTAAGAGGCTGATTGAGTGTGACTGCATTTAGGAAATAGAAATTTATCACTATCGCTTTCTAAATTAGAAACCCATTGTCTAATCTCTTAAATCCAAAATCTGAACCAGGTGAAATAATGTGTAAATTAAAAGTGTTTGTAATCTCAAAAATAGCTGCAGATTAATGATGAACAGCCTGTGTCTGTAGCAGAGGTGTTAACCATGCAGCCTGGGGTAAAGAAAATGCAGTGAAATCACAAAAACCTTCATATTCTCTTTTTTTTTTTTTTTTCTTTTTTTTTGTCCCGTTTGGATCTATAGCCATCAGAATTGTTGTCTTAAGGCCAAGAAAGATGCCAAGCGGATTTATTTTACCAAGTGGATCATCATGGCCTTGCCATATTGGTCCATTTGATTGACCTTTATTATAATTATGAATTTATTTTATTTTCAGTTGCTACAAACGGGACAGACATGACTGTGGGATAGGACAGGGAGAAAGAATGAAAGAAAGAGAGGGAGAGAAAGAAAACCAAAGGGGAGAAGAGACGGTGAGAAGGGGGGGAAGAGAGAAAAAAAAACAAAACAAAAAAAAAAACACCTGGATCACCTGTATGGAGAAAAAAAACCAGAAGAGAAAGCAAACAACAAAGAGCAACATAATAAGAAAAAAAAAAAAGCACCATCACAATAAACTAGCTAGCAGTAGATATCAATAGTTACTAAATAATAAACAATATTGTGCAGCACGCAAGATAGACAGCGCACAGTGTGCTTTGAGGCAGCAGCCAAGAAAGCTGTAGTCCGTGTCTGTGAATACCCATGTGTACACCTGTGTGCATACCTGTGTGGATCAGCATGCTTGCATTCCAAAGGTTTCTCCATGTAATGATCTGCTAGGGAGTGTGGGGAGCCACAGCCCTGTCCTCTATGGTATGAAGCAGGTATGGAGGAGATCAAAACTCCAGACATCCAGAGGCCCCCAGAACACAAGAGACCAAGGAAGACCCACAGAGGGGCAGCCGCGCCACTGTCCCAGTAAGAGCTGAGGAGAGTCCCAGATGAGGGCTCATTCAGCAGCCGCGGAGCAGAAGCCAGGGGGAGTTGCAGTGACGCGCCCGTGAGCTCCGCCGGCAGCCAGCTGTGCCTGAGTGACCGAGCCCCAGGCCGAATTGTGGATTCACAGGAATAGTGAATTCACTAGAATTCACTATTCCTGTTGTGGTGGTGTCAGCATGGCTACACATGAGCAGAAATGTGTGAAAAGCACAAAGTATTTTATAGCTGTATTAAAGCACTTTTATTTAGTTTTAGAATTTTTGTAGCTTTTTCAGATCTGCTGTAAACTGTAGAGCATGTTTAACCCTGGAGAACCAATGGGGTCAGGTCAAATTTGACCCCATGGGTTCTCCAGGGTTAATGAGAGAAATGTCATTTAACATTAACATTTTCAGACTCCAGTCTAAAGGAAAAGCTGGTAATTGTGCAAAAAATAATTTGGATTCCTCTGACCTTTGTCTGCCTGCATTCAGAGCCGGCACTTATTGAAGATGACGAGGACAAAGAGGAGCCCGTCCCCCTCTCGGTTCCGAAGCCGGCCGCTGTTCCCGTCGCTCAGTCCGCCATCGACCTCACGGCCGAGTTCCTGCACCCGCTGCTCACCCCTGAGAACGTGGCCAACCTTGTAAGGACCATTTTTATTCTGCTCCCTTTCCTTTTAACCCAAACTGCCTCACAGCTCACCTCACACCCCCTGTGTCACTCTTCAGGTGCTCATCAGCATGGTCTACCTGCCTGATATCATGCCAGCCTCCTTCCAAGCCACTTACACACCTGTGGAGTCAGCAGGCACTGACGCTCAAATTAAACATCTGGCCAGGCTGATGGCCACACAGATGACCGCTGCAGGGATCGGTCCAGGTCAGAAGAAGAAGCTTATGTGACCCATCTCTTAAACTTGAAACCCTTGACAGATGAACTGAGATGCCACTGTTATCTGTGTCTGTCTCGCAGGACTTGAGCAGTGCAAAGCCAGAGGGGAGGGCGCTGTTAAAGAGGAAAATGATGACGATGTTGGCTCTAAAGACATCCTCATCAAACGCAAAGTTCCTGCCGTGATGGTCGGGCAGGCCATTTCTGTGGTCGGAGGTTACGCAGAAAAGGCTTTACCGGAAGTTCCAGCCGCGGTGGTAAAGAGGCTTCCGGAGCCCATCCTTCCATCTGCACAGACCAAGTGAGTTCAGGAAATGATGCAAGGTCACCGTCTACAGTTTAAAGATGTTTCTTTACATCACATCTGGAAATTAAGTGGAATAATTTTTTTTCTCCAAAGCTTCTGAATCATTGTTGATCAGCGAGTTTTACGTTGTTTCAGGATGACCGGAGCAAGCGGCAGGAAAAAAGTATTTCGACTTTCCGACATCGTCCAGCAGCTATCGGACAGCCAGATCGAGAACTTGACCTCGAAGGCGGTGAAGCGCATCCTGCATTCTGAGAAGGCGATTGCTCAAAGTGGAATGTCTCATGTGAGTAACCCCAGCCAGTCGTATAATCACTAAGAAGCAAACAACAAAAACGAAGCAATGATATGACCTGGTTTGAAATATGTGCGGCAGGTCCGGGTGAAGCTCCTCTCCCGGCTTGTGACACAGTTCGACGGGATGATGAAAGCTGACGTGCTGGACTTCATCCTGGACGACATCAGGACAAGGAGCGACCTGGCCTTCTCGCTGCTCTATCAGGAGTACAACACCTACCTCAGCCAGCTGCCGTCGGGGCTGCTGGACAGCTACGACCACTGTCTGTACACGCTGCTGTCCGGCCTGCAGGAGAAGCCTGAGCAGAGAGACGGGTGAGAGCACAACACTCTTTACTGCTCCTCAATGCAGCACAGAGCTCCTCCCACTGTTGTCTAGAATTACCCAGCATGCCATTCAGTAGTGTAGTTTTATGAATGTGCAGTCAGTCGTGTTGAAAATATTCTCTTTCACAGATTATCACGTTCATCCAGGTTTATCCTGTTGAATAGATAGTTGTGACATATTAAATGTTTTATATTAATGTTTACGATTCACAGGAGTCCTGCACCAACACTCCACAGCGCTACTACTGGCCAATAATATATTACATCTGCTTGCCAATAAAGTGGCATTCATATCCCTCATCCCCCATCCTTCATTCATGATAATGTCCCACTTTTTGATTTGGCCTGCGAAGGTCATAATAGAGAACTGCTGAACCCCGAACATGTTTAACAATCAGAGCAGAAGTTGTTTTGGTGATGTTCGAATTTCATAAGTAAAAAAGTAAAATATAAAAGTGTATTTTAACCTTAAATCTCCTCCTATTTTGTTCACTGTCACACAGGGAATATGTCAAGGGTTTTTATTGTGAAAGGCAGGGACAGGAAGAAGCGCTTTTAATATTTGCACAGAACAAATCTGGTTTCTGGCACAGATATAGAAATAAAATTTAGCTGAATTGATCTTCTGTTGCTAAACCTGCTTTCAGTTGAGTTACCAGCTGATTTTTGACCGTTTCAGACTTTTCACCAAACTGGTGCTGGAGGCGCCGATCATCACAGAGTCGGCACTGGAAGTCATACGGCGTTACTGTGAGGACGAGGTAAATGGCGGCACCAGTATAATGCTCCTCTTGACTGACATGGGTGGATATGATGGCATATAGTGATGTGATTGGATGATATTTATCAGCTTGGTTTCATCAGTTTTATCTTTTTGAAATGTTAAAAAAACAAAACACGCATTGTGATGAAGCGCTGGTGCGCCGCTTCTTCCATTAAAACCTCAGAAAGCAGCACCAAGCAAGGTGGTGGACCATGTTATATACATCTATGGATTGTTGGGTTTGTTGGATTGTAGTTAACGTCCTGTTAACTGTGACCTGTGTTTCAGTCTCGGGTGTATTTGGGCATGACGACGCTGAAAGAGCTCATCGTCAAACGTCCTTCGAGGCAGTTTCAGTATCTGCACGTGCTCCTGGATCTCAGCTCCCATGAAAAGGAGAAGGTGGTGTACGCGTCTTCACCCTGAAATTCCCTCGGGTAGTGTTTTTAAAAGAAAATGTCATATATTTTTCCTTTTTTGGGTTTTTTTTTTTCTCTCAGGTGCGAACCACTGCCTTGGCTTTTCTGAAGCGCATGTACGAGAAGGACCATCTCAGGGACTACATCGAAAAGTTTGCCCTGAACTACCTGCAGCTCCTGGTTCACCCCAACCCTCCGTCTCTGCTCTTCGGGGCCGACAAAGACACAGGTTTGCCTTCAGCATGCACTCAGCAGCCCAGCTTAAAGTTAGGGGTGTGGCCGCTTTAACATTTGCCATTCCAGCTAGTGACCACACATTGAATCTGAACTAGAACTTTTTTGTGCTGTTGATGCTTTTTGGAGCATTTTTTGCTGTTTGCTGTTTCTGCTTCAGTTAAAGTGGGAAAAAAAAAAGATTGCTAGCATTGGCTAATTAGCAAATAGCCCGTTAGCACTTTACAATTTTGTACAAATATGGCCACGTCTGGCTACAAAAAACAACATTATAGCAGCCTAAATGCTGACATTAAGCTGTCCAAGTGTGGAGTACAAAACCATCAGGAGATGTCACAGTGGCTAAGTCCATTTTTTATATACAGAGTGTGTAAGAGTAGCATTTTAGGTGCTTACTAAGTGAGTTGTTCAGACTTTTCTGACCTCCACTCTGTGTTTTTTGCTGAGGCAGAGGTGGCTGCTCCCTGGACTGAAGAGACTGTGAGGCAGTGTCTGTTCCTCTACCTTTCCCTGCTTCCTCTGAACCACCGGCTGGTCCACGAACTCGCCAGCGTCTACACCGAGGCCATCGCTGACATCAAACGCAGCGTGCTTCGAGCCATCGAGCAGCCTGTAAGTCACTCCTCACTTTCATTTCAAGCCCTTTTCGGATTTTTGATTCGCCATTAATTTATATCAAGACTCAAAGTTTGTATAATTAGCGGCGTGGTTGCTGTAAGTAAGAAGTAATGCTCATCTTTCTGAATGTTATTATCAAGTCCTCTTCTGTTCTTTGTTTCTGTAGATCCGTGGGATGGGCATGAACTCTCCTGAGCTGCTGCTTTTGGTGGAAAACTGTCCTAAAGGAGCGGAGACTCTGGTCACTCGATGCCTGCACATTCTCACAGATAAAGGTAAAAACAGGAACCGCAGAATCCAGTTGAATATGCCCCCGTTCTTCTGCTGATGGGTAACATAATTTTTCTCCCTCCACTCAGTGCCTCCATCTCCAGAGCTGGTGGAGAGGGTGCGAGACCTTTACCACAAGCGGGTGCCAGATGTTCGATTCCTGATCCCCGTTATCAACGGGCTGGAAAAGGTAATGATTGTTCTTCATCATCAGGTGAATGACGACAGGTGCTAATTTGGCTTTGTAGCTGTTCATGAACACACTCAGGGCCACTTTTGATGTTTTGTTTTGGTTACGGTTTATTTTACTTTTTATTTAATTATAATTTTGGACTTTTTTATGGTTTATATATATATATTTTGGAAAACTGTAAATAATGACCAAATGGCAAAAATAATAATTAGTTGTTGTAGTGTTCATTTTAAAAGGTTTATTTAAGCTTTTTAAGACAGCCAGGATTTTGTCTGTTTGTACACACGGTCAGAAAAACTTCTGAATTTGAACATATTCAGGTACAAAAACATTGAAAAATCACTGATTTGTGCGTACACACTGTCAGTAAGTAAAGCCAATGAGATGACCACAATAGTTATTGTTGCTGAAGATACACCACGGATAAATATCAGAGCTCACCTGTGAGATGACGTCATGGAGGAATTCCCTCTAACTTTGAGCAACAGCAAAGTGAAGGATATCATCATCATCAGAGCTCATAATTTTTCTGGTTATAGAGCCTCCTTCCACCTTGTTACATTTCTATTTCTATTTACTTAATTACCAAAAAAAAAGAAAAGGGTAAAAGATTAATTTATAGCTAATATTGTTATTTTGAGTTCTTTTGGCCTCCATAATCGGACTGTGGAACGTGTACTATGAGAACACCTTCAGTGAACCGTTTCCTGTTAAGTTTGGGGGTTTTTCAATCTGGTTTTTCTTGTTTTTCTCGTGCAGAACGAAGTCATCCAGGCTCTTCCCAAACTTATCAAACTGAACCCGATTGTAGTGAAGGAGGTCTTTAACAGGCTGCTGGGGACTCAGCACAGTAAGAGCCCTTCATCACTTTTCTGTCTCGTCTAACTCCTGTGGTGGACTGAGATTTGACTTTTGTGTTTTGCAGGTGAAGGGAGTTCCTCTGTGTCCCCGCTCACTCCAGGCGACCTCCTCATCGCCTTGCACAACATAGACTCAATCAAATGTGACATGAAGTCCATCATAAAAGGTCAGTGAGTCCTCAAACATGGCGTGTCGGTCGTGGACAAACAAACTGTTGTCAGCGTTTAATCTTCAGCATCTGCCCGACAGCTACCAACCTCTGCTTCGGCGAGAAGAATGTGTACACATCTGAAGTTTTGGCGGTGGTGATGCAGCAGCTGATGGAGCAGAACCCCCTCCCCATGCTGCTCATGCGCACTGTCATCCAGTCTCTCACCATGTACCCCCGACTGGGCGGCTTTGTGATGAACATCCTCTCCCGCCTCATCGTCAAGCAGGTCAGCAACACTTTGATCTTGCAGGAAAACCAGAGAAGATCATCTGCTGAAGCTAATCTTCTTCCTATTATTTCGCCCTGCAGGTGTGGAAGTATCCAAAGGTGTGGGAGGGATTCGTGAAGTGCTGCCAGAGGACAAAGCCGCAGTCGTTCAGCGTGCTCTTACAGCTGCCGCCCGCTCAGCTCACGAGCGTGTTCGAGCGCTGCCCGGAGATGAGGGCGCCTCTTCTGCAGCACGTCCACTCCTTCACGCCTCACCAGGTGACAGCTGCTTCCACATTTACACACCTCTGAACATTTTACTTCACCCTGAACTTCCATTTCAACCCACTTTCTTTTTTTTCTCTCTGTGTACATAGCAAGCGCACATCCCCGGGTCCATCATGGCGGTCCTGGAAGCAAATAAAAAACCAGAGCCGAAGCCTGCAGAGCCGGTCGTAGAGACAGATGTAACAGATCAAGAGCTACAGGTGATTTTTGAATGTCTTGAATTAGGGCAGTTTATAAACATATTGGCCATCGCCAATCTGTAAAAATTACATTTCCATCCAGCACTGCTTCTTTATTTCTGGTCAGCTAGCTTTTACCTCTTGGCTCCATTATCTCAATAATGCAATTAACGTGACATCTTCCTACAGATGGAAGCAGCTCCAGCTCCTTCAGTTGTAGAAGAGGCACCAAAAGAGCCAGAAACAACAGTCCAGCTGGAGCCCGTCACTCAGAAAGATGAAGAAGAGCCGATGGAGCAAGAAGAGTCTGAACCAGCAATACAGGAAGAGACACTTAATATCTCACAGGTAAAAAGGAAACTACGACAAGTTAAAGGCTTTAAAAGCGGCTTCAGCACCAGAGTTAATTTAGATTGCAGATAATACAAAAGGTCGGATGTTTGAGGTTTTAAAGTAAATATAAACTGCTGTGAATTGAGGATTTATTTTTATTGTAGTGCATAACTGAATTCAAGTTTGGTTAAAACTGAATGTAAGAAAGCAAAATTTTATTTAAGAGCACAAAGGAAACCTTGTTGCTTGCTTCCAAAAAACAAGCAACAATGAAAAACATCTAAAATAAAAGGAGTGCTAATAAAAAAATAAAGATCAACAAAAGTCCTGAAAAATAAAATAAAACATGCATATAAAACATAAAATTCATTAAAAAAGCAAAAATCTGGTAAAATAATAACTAGAACAGGAAGTAGACCACTGAAAAGGCTAAACAGGAATACCAGCTGTAACTTACTTACAACTCCAGCTCTGGAAAGTCATAAAATTTAGCTCAAATAACCAGGAGTTCTAAAAGTTTGAACGTAGAAAGTTAATATCATCCTGTATATATTCTGAAAGTGTGTCAGCAGGGCTTAAATAATCAAGTTACAGTGAAGTATACAGTTGAGTATCATCGGGATAGTTTCAGTAACACACTTCTTTTAAGTTAAACTGTAGTGGTCCTACAGTTGAACCCTGTGGAATACCACATTTCCATGAGCTAAAATTTGCAAAGGAAAAGCTAAAAATCACAGCATTAGCTAAGATAAAATCCAATCCAGTGCTAATCCAGAAAAAGACACTCTGGCACTGTCACAATTTAATCTCATGTCTTTAATAACTGTGACGGTGATGTTTCTTTGCTGTGGCTGGATTCTTAGGGCCCTGCATGCCATTCATAGGTAGTCGTTTAATGCTTTTGATTTTCTCCAGGTGGAGTCGGAGGCTGAGACCCCGGTACCTGAACCAGAACCAGTAGAGGAGCCAATGGAGGAATCTCAGCCCGAACCTTCAGAGGAGCCAGAGCCCGAAAAAGACACTGAAGCTGATGACGTCACAAAGGAGGCCGGAAACACCAGCGAGGATGTAGAATAAGGATGCACTCAGTTTTCAGGATTTCTGTTTTGTATTTTGTATTTGTAGGAAGAATATCAGCTCATTTTGTGTATGAAAGCATTCCACGTCATAAGTTGGTAAATAAATCAGCACACTGGTTTAACGTAAGTTTTGACGCCGTTCAATTACTGATCAATGTCATAAATCTGTAGTGCACCTCCCACAGTCCAAAGACATCCATTTGAGGGTTAATTGGCTGTAGGTGTATGTACATCCTCTCTATACGCTTCCACTCCAGCTCAAACACATTAAAGGTACTTTCAGTAACCACTTTCTGCAAAATGTAGCTAAAAATTCAACCACCAGGGGGCATTGTTTACCAGTTTGTTTGCTTTTTAAAAAAATACATTTAGCTGTTGAATTTTCTCTTTTAGCCTTTATTATGTTTCCTTATGAGGTCTTTTAAATACATGTGTGATTAAATATTGTGGGACCTTTGAGGGAGAATTGAGGAAACATCAACATCTAACATCCACATCTTGATCTCTAAAGAGCTGCATTGGGTGTTTCGATTTAAATAACTGCTGTAGGTAGTGGTTTTGTGGCGTAATAAAATCTCTAGAGATCTCTCAGTGTGGGCAGCTGTGCGAAGAAGCTTCCAGGCGAAAGCAGAGCTGATGTTCCGATATGCTTTGAAGGTAAAGGATTTAACCACTGCAGTAAATCTAATTGACCACTAGATGGAGACAAATACACAAGTTCTTTATCTGGGTTTGGATAAAAAATGTAATAAAAATTTCTCACTGGATCTCTGATACAAAAGCATAATTAACTCAGTAGATGTTGAAGTTTATCTTAGCTTAAAACATCAACATTTTACAGACTTGTGATTAACAGGTATTTATATAATGAGCATGTCCTGATTAATCCTCATTTCTGACTCCAGTCGTGATCATAATTTAACTGGACTGAATGTTTGATTTAACTCATCAGGAACATGTTTTCGGAAGCCAAAAACCAAAGGGAGACGTGGCTGTCTTCTCATTGACTTCTACAGGATCAGAAGTCTTACAGCGTCTGACGAGTCGCTGCCCCCTGCAGGCCATTAGAGAAAATGTAGCTGGCTTCTCTTTCATGTCTGAGTTTTAAATTCATTTCCAAGGTGTAATAAAAAGTTGGCTTCATTCTCCTCTGTCCTTTTTGATGTGGTCATCCATGCTGTGAAGATCCTCACACTCCCTGCTTAGAACTCCTCTGTACACCTCGAATCGATGGTTCAGATCTTTCTGAGTGTGGATTTTGAACTTTGACCCTAACGCCCCGTCAGCTGAAGTGACTCCGTAGAAAACCCTACCGATCCGAGAGTGAACGAGGGCCATGGCACACATCACACAAGGTTCCCTCGTCACGTAAAGGTCGTACCCGGTGCAAATGTACGGCTGAGTGCCGTTCTCTATCTGGGCCTCCGTTTGAACTGAGCTCGCTGAAGTAAACCTGCAGGCGGGGTAACTGTCAAAACCATAAAACCCACCGCCCTGACTCCGAGCTACAAGGTCGATGACGACCATGACAGCGTGATGAAGAAGGTGCTTGCGTCTGCAGTCGTGGCCGACTGCAATGATCCTCTCCGTCTTTGGGTCGACCACCACAGCCCCGATGGCCTCCATCCCCGCCACGCCTCCTTCTCTGGCTGCAGTCACAGCGGACGCCATGTAGGCGTGTATCCTTTCCTTCTGATGGTGGCTGAAGAGCTCTCCTCTCAGGGCGACTGTCACCTGCTTGTCCTCGTGAAAGGACGTGGGCCAGTGTTGGCTCGCTAACTCAAACTGGGGTCGGGTCAAAGGGGCACGAGCGGGAACCTTAACCACAAAAGGCTCGCCCAACCCGTTGCAATTTATTCCACCTGAGGGCAGCAGAGAGTCAATGCTAACCACCTGCATTTTTGGCACATCACTGACGAGGCACACGAGGACTTCCAGGGGGTGGGATCTCTCGCTGCACGGCCGCACCCTCTTGACGTGCTGAAGGCCGCTCAGCGGACAGAGGCTGTTCAATTCCCTGACGAGCCGAGACGTCTCCTTCTTGTCGAGGATGGGCGCAGCGTACACCTCCACCAGCTCGACATCCTGCGACTGCTCATCTGACAGGACTGGAAGGGCGACCCAGGAGTCGACATCACACGGCGAGCCTTTCCAGCGCTTCATCGGCGGCTCTGATCTCCCGGTATCGTCCTGTCAGCACATGACAAAACCTTCAGTTACTCATCAAACCTGGCTTCCAGCAGGGACGGCTCTCTCAGAAATCATGTTTGCAGGGTTTCCCTCCAACCTTCAATGTTTTAACCTTCTCAGTGTGGTGGGAGTGAAGATGGAGATATTGACATTTTTTCCCATAAATCAAGCCATGTTTATTAAAAAAAAACTGCAAATCTTTATTTAATAAATAATTAAAATGAAGATTATTAGTATTGATTCAAAACCATCCTCCCAAGTTGAGCTTATGACAAATATAAATAACAGGGGAGTTGCACTTTAAAGTAAATATGTAAACACTGCCCCTGGTGGACAACCCACATATGACATGATCTCCATTATGTAGTTTCTAACTAGGAAACACACCTGTATACACGAGACAAATTAACAGGTACCGTGAGGGGTTTTGTATTTCTCTTATCTCTCGTTGATCAACAATAAAACATGAAAACTCAAACTGACGTTCATTCACATTTCTTCATTTAAGCAAAACTGTGTTTTTATGGATTCAAACCACCTCGAGTATCTCTGGGTCCACGTTACTCTGATCTCCAAAATGTTTCACTCATTCTGTTTAACTCCCTTTACGTGGTGGCGTAATAGCCAAAACTTGAAGTCATGCTTTTCTGATCAAGTGTTTCACACTGTTGTGGAGGAACTTTGACCCACCCTTTCTTTACAGCGTTGGCTTCAGTTCTCTGGTGTTTGCAGACATTCATTTATGCACAGACCTCTAACACTGCTCAGATGCAGCTTTGCTAACTTAAGCCGTGCTGCCATGTTCTTTTTAGAGAGAAAAGGCTTTCTCCAGGTAACCCTTCCAAACAAAGCATATTTCTTCAGCCTTGAACTTTAACCTTTAGCTGCCTGAAGCCGGTTGGGTCCGACATGGAGCTCTTGGATTTTTTTTCTCTAAGTATTTCTCAGTCTGACCTTGGAGTGAATGTGTTGGGGTATCTACTCCTGGGAAGATTGTTGGATTGTGTTAACACACCTGAATGCTCCAGACGATAGTTATTCCGAATTCGTGTGGAAGCGATGAGGACATACTTAGTTTTCACAGCACTGTTTCTTCACTTTTGTTCAGTTTATGTTAAATAATGAGACGGTGTAATGTGTCATGTTTTGTTGCTCATCTATTTAAATCATTTTAAGACCTGCTGATACGTAAAACCACAGGAATGGCCGTGCTTGTTTAATCGCTCTGTCCACTACTTCTAATGGAAGTTTTGCATGACCTGTGTGACTTTAAAGTTCAGCTCTTTGAGTATCCGGCCTCTGCTGGACTTTTAAACTGTGTCTCACGCCCATGCTGGCAGCACATGGCGGTGCATCACTTTACTAAGACAGACTAACAGACTGGTGGATGTGTTTGTAAGCAAACCCACGGCGCACACACCGCTTATGGTCGTATTTATTTTCATCTGTCACATAAACAAACATCTGATGAACTCCAAATAAATTATTCCAGGTGTGAAAGTGCATCAGATTACTTGATTAAAACATAAAACTTAAAGACTCAGTGGTGATCAGTTCTGGTCGTTTTACACACAGATGCTAAAATCCTTTTAATATTCACTCGGTGAATCCATCTGAACTAAAACTCCATCACTGTGCTGTAGTGTCAGCTCTATCGCTCTTCATCGCTTTCCCAGCATCAGCTTCGTCTTGATGACCTTGGGCACGTGCCGTATGGTCAGAGACACCCTGGTGCCTCGGTTCAGCTCCTCACCCAGTTGCGCCCCGGCGGCAGACAGGTTCACCACCTTCTCGGTCAGCGTGTCCTGCTCGCGCCCCTGGATACCGTGAAGGAGGCGCTGGTACATTTCATCCTGCAGGATGAGAAGGCTTCGTGGCCTTACCAGAAGCGAGAACAGGAAGCGGCTCTCCGCTGTCTGCGGTGCGGCGCCCTCAGTGCTGCTGAGCGGCGTATAGAAGTCCAGCAGGGTGTGAGAGCCCAGGCTGATGGTGGTGACGGTGGGGTGGTACAGCGGCCCATCCTCGTGGGGCATGATCCCCTCTCCTGGTTTATACTCATTCACCAGCACGTGATTGGCCGTTTTCCCACTGAACGTGCCCAGAGACGAAATCTTCTCACAGTACGTCTGGAGCCAATCGGGAAGCCGCTCTCCCAGCATGCCTTTGGGGTGTGGTAACCCTCCCCAGTTCTGGAGCCTCCGGCCCGACAACTGAGTCCACTTAGTCTTTGGAGACCTGTAGACCTGCTGGAGGAGGTACGACTCCTCGTCCTCAGATATGAAATCTGGAACACAATACGCTGTGGGCGGAGCTTCGCTTACGACAAACTGCTTCAACTCCTCCAAAATACATGCTGGGCGCTCCATGCCTCCTTAAGAAAGTTAACATGAAACTCATTAAAACCCAGAAAAAAATAAATAAAAATAATAAAGCAGTCTTTCTGTGGTTCACTAATATTTATATTAAATTAGTTGTTTTTTTAAAAAGTTTAAGTTTATTAAAATGAATTAAATACATTTATTTTATTTTAAAAAGGTACATTTTCAGTTATTTTTTATACTAATTAATGAGAAGTAATGAATACTCTGCTGCATTCCCATGTTTTTTCTCTAAAATTACAATTGAGATTTATTTTCCCCTTCCCCTTAGACTTAAACTTACTTTAAAATTCAGATTTTTATTCATAAAATGAATGAAATTAAAGTTGTAAACTTGTGAATTTTAATCTCTGAATTTCTGTCCATAGAGTTAGAAAAGCCTTTTTTTTTTTTTTAAATCCGATGAATTTCCTCTCTGTGTCCACAGCCCATCATACACGGAGCTTCACTCAGACTGAATGATCATTAAAACCTTTCACTCACTCAACAGCAGGCTTTTGTTTGTTCTGCAGTTAAAAACAGAAAAATTCGAGAAAAACAAGAAAAAGAAACACGACGCTGCCTTTAAAGTCGCGGGTCACGCGAGCTCCAGTGTCGTAAAAACTTTTTTCTCGACATCCAAATCCGATGATTTTTGGTCAGCAAAAACCAACAACACCAAGCTTTAAAGTTAGTGTGCGTGTGTGTGTAATTGCTCGTTAAATTAAGTGCTAAAACGGCGCTGTGTGAGTTTATGACTCCGTGAAAGAAAGATAGATAAATAATAGTTTTATTTAAGTCAAATAAATTCTTATGAATATTGTGCCTTTGTAAAAGAATTCCTACCTTTCACATTAATATCGGTTACATTTTTATTTCTTGAATTATTTACCGCAAAACAGAAATCCGACATTCTGTGTGGCCCCAAAGGCAACGCAAAGGCAAGTTTACTGTACGGAAACGGGCGATTTTGAAAAGAATTCCGGGTTTAGAGGCTACTCGATACCTGCAGGAACTCTAAAAACGGCACACTGCGACGGAGAGCATGCAGAAGAACCTGATTTACCTGGTTAGACATAAATAATCTGATGAAAATTCCGTTTCTTCAGGTAAAATCCCAACAGCCCGACGCCATCCGCAATAACGCGTTTGTGCACCGAAATAAAATGTCCGGAAGAGAAAGAAGCGTCGACTTTTTGGACCTGTGCCTTATTTTTTCGAAATACGTTTTCTATTATTGAGTTTATAGAAATGTTTTAAGTAGTATTAATGCCAAATTTGTTGATTCGCCTTTTTGTTGTCAGTTTGTGTTTTTAATCACAGAGTTTGGGGTAGTCGGAATTATTTACATGTAGCACAGCGAGACGAAGCAGGACAGAAACTTGGGTTAACCCACGTTTTCTGGACAGATACAGTTGTTTATCATGCTTCCTGAACTCTAAGAACTTATTCATGGCTTACCATTATGTTAGTTTAATGTCTGGAGGAACTGCTGTGAAGTCACCCTGAGGTATTACCTGCCTGTCCTCACAGGTGTGACTAGTTCGGGAAGATGTTTCGCAGTAAAGTGAAGGCTCTGAGGCTGCTGCAGCTCGGATACACACTCCGTCACACTGCTTCCTGCTCTAGGTTGGTTCTGGGCATCGAGACCAGCTGTGATGACACGGGAGCGGCTGTGCTGGATGAGACTGGCGCCATACTGGGAGAGTCTCTGCATTCACAGAAGGAGGTGCATCTCAGGTAGGTGTCAGAGGTCAAGGTCACTGCTTGTTAGGGGCTGTAAAAAACTGGCAGCGATCGTCATAGATAAACAGAGTAACCTGACATGCTCTCAAACCTGCAGGACTGGAGGCATCATCCCTACCGTGGCCCAGCAGCTCCACAGGGAGAACATTGAGCGTGTGGTCCAGGAGGCTTTGGAGAGGAGTGGCGTGGCCCCAAGCCAGTTGGCCGCCATCGCCACCACAGTGAAGCCCGGGCTGGCCCTGAGCTTGGGTGTCGGACTTGAGTTCACTCGGCAGTTGGTGAGGCGGCATGACAAGCCATTCATCCCCATCCACCACATGGAGGCCCACGCCCTGACTGTGAGGATGCTCCAGCCCGTCAGCTTCCCCTTCCTGGTGCTGCTCGTGTCCGGAGGCCACTCACTCCTCGCTGTGGCCCGGGGAGTTGATGACTTCCTGCTTTTGGGTCACGCTCTGGATGAAGCTCCCGGAGATACTCTAGATAAAGTGAGACCGTAATGACATACAAAACTAATTTACATGTTTAGGATAGACTAGAATCCCGTTATTTGTAAGTCCCCTCTGTAAGGGCCTGTGGTCACTTTGTTAAGAAGTCCCAAATTTGAGACTAAAAACAGCGTTCATACACGACCCCTGATGTTCGAGGTGTGTCAGTGCAGCGCAGAGGGTGGTATTGACCTGTTAGTCCAGGGTGGCAGGAAGTGAAGATGTGACCTTTACAAGCATTTCATCAGAGCGGGGCTGAGAGCTACAGGTCTGAGGTCATTAACCCGGCCTTTGTAAAGTTATCAAGGTGTCGTCCACATGATGAATTAGTTTTGTGACATTGCCACACACACCTGTGGGGACCAGTTGGCATGGTGACTGCAGACTGAGAAATGTTAGAGACCCTGCTGTCTGACAGACTCAGATACAGGGAGACAGATTAGGATTTGGGATCCTGGAGAAGGAAGTCCACAAAATCAAAAGCACAAGAAGTTGAGAAAATCTTTCACTTCCAAAACACAAAATCCTGATTTTTCATGTCCGTAGTGTGTTTTACATAAAAGTGATCCAGGATAGGGACCACTGGGGAGGCTGGGCTCAGGAAGGATCAATGAGAGAACCTTGAGTCCTTTCACAATAAGAGCAATACTGAAAATCAGACGAAAATTTTTTTTCAGTCTTCATATATAACCATTGGGGTTATCTTTATCTCCCCAATGGTTATTCATATTCCATTAAATGATAGCTTTTTGTAATTTTACACATTTACTTCTTACAATTTAAGCTCAAAGAGACGTGCTGACAGATTTCTCAAGATATTTCATTGATTAAACGTGTAGTTACATTTCTGTATACTTCAGCAAGAGGTGTTTCACTGGTCTAGCCCACATGAGATCAAAGCAAGAGAGTTGCTGGAAGTTTGAGAAACATCAACAGCCTCAGTTCTTTATGCAGATGAAACTTTTTGTGACCTACAGGTGGCGAGACGTTTGTCCCTCGTCAAACACCCGCAGTGCTCCTCGCTGAGCGGAGGCCAGGCCATAGAGCTGCTCGCTCGGGACGGCGATAGGACGAAGTTCTCTTTCAGGACACCAATGGGACAAACGCACGACTGCTGCTTTTCCTTTGCTGGACTCAGAAATCAGATTACGATGACGATAATGAAAAAAGAAGCAGAGGAAGGTACGAGCCCCGTTTCCCCCATAACGCCTGCAGCAGCGATTCACCTCTGACTTTTAGGCTCTCCTCCCCTCCCTCTGTAGGTGTGGAAGAGGGGACACTGCTGAAATGTGTGAATGATATTGCAGCTGCCGCTCAGCACACCGTCGCCGCCCACCTGGCGAAGCGCACACACCGCGCCATCCTGTTCTGCAAGGCAAACGACCTGCTGCCGCCGAGCAGCCCCACCTTGGTGAGTTTGCTGGGATATCCCCACCCACCTGCAGCCAGTCAGAAGAAAATTGTCTCAAAGAAGGATTATTTTGAACTGTGAATCATGCAAAGCTGAAATCTTTAGAATGGTTTTAAAGCTTCCTGAGCTTAAAGTGCTTTAACCTTAACTTTTCTTTCTATAGTCACATTCACCTTTGTCACAGGATCATTACTTATTATACCTTACCTTATTTTGTCTCATGTTCACTGGTGGATGTTCATATTAAACAAGATCTAAATTTCTGGTAATGAGGTCGGTTTCTGTACAAACGATCCTCGGGAGCCAAAGATTTCTTCCATAGATTTAATAAACATGTCTCTGTTTGTGCTGCTTTCTTATAATGTGTTCACAGTGAAAATAATATAAAGTAAAACTAGTCCTTTACTTTACATTGATTTACGTTTAGGTGCTTTCTGGGGGAGTTGCGAGCAACCAGTACATCCGAAAAGCTCTGACGATTGTCACGGAGATGACCGGTCTGCATCTGATCTGCCCTCCTGCAAAGTTCTGCACTGACAACGGAGTGATGATTGCATGGTGCATTTACTGTCCTGTCAGCCAATCGGATTTAATTTTCTTAGATTAGGATGAGAAAAAC
>NC_140541.1:41058389-41090693 GCF_057382185.1 Mchenga conophoros
GGGATCGAATGGCCCGTAGCAATGGGCCAGACACCCCATACTCCCGCAACACCTCCCACAGGACACCCTGAGGGACACGGTCGAATGCCTTCTCCAAGTACACAAAACACATGTAGACTGGTTGGGCAAACTCCCATGCACCCTCAAGTATCCTTGAGAGGATAAAGAGCTGGTCCAGTGTTCCGCGACCAGGACGAAAACCGCATTGTTCCTCCTGTATCCGAGGTTCGACTAGCGGACGAACTCTCCTTTCCAGCACCCTGGCATAGACTTTCCCAGGGAGGCTGAGGAGTGTGATCCCCCTGTAGTTGGAACACACCCTCCGGTCTCCCTTCTTAAAGATGGGGACCACCACCCCGTTCTGCCAGTCCAGGGGTACTGCCCCTGATATCCACGCAACATTGTAGAGGCGTGTCAACCAGGACAGCCCTACAACGTCCAGAGCCTTCAGGAACTCGGGGCAGACCTCATCAACACCAGGGGCTCTTCCACCAAGGAGTTGTTTAATATGCCTCAGTGACCTCGCCCCTGGAAATTGGCGGGTCATTCCCCTCATCCCCAGACTCTGCTTCCTCCTTGGAAGACGTGTCAGTGGGATTAAGGAGGTCCTCGAAGTATTCCTTCCACCGCCTGACCATTTTCTCAGTCGACGTCAGCAGCGCTCCGACAGCACTATACACAGTGCAGGTAGAGCACCGCTTTCCCCTCCTGAGATGCCTGACGGTTTGCCAGAATCTCTTCGAGGCTGTCCGAAGGTCTTTTTCCATGGCCTCTCCGAACTCCTCCCACACCCAAGTTTTTGCTTCAGCCACTGCTCGAGCCGCATTCCGCTTGGCCTGTCGATACCTGTCGGCTTCCTCTGGAGTCCCACAGGCTAACCAAGCCCGATAGGACTCCTTCTTCAGCCTGGTGGCTCCCTTCACCTCTGGTGTCCACCATTTGGTTCAGGGATTACCACCACGGCAGGCACCAACCACCTTGCAGCCACAGCTCAATGCAGCAGCTTCGTCAATGGAGACGCTGAACATGGTTGTGAGGAAAAAACTCTTAGGAGGCAAGAAACACAGACTCAAAGATATTGCATGTACATGGGCGATGCCCTGACACGATCCGATCTGTTCTGCACTAACGTGTGCACTAGATGTGTCACAGAGGAATCACGCGGGGCATCAGTACATCCTTTATTTTATACTCAAACAGCTTTCACAACAATAGGTGTGGCATGTATAGAACTCAATAACAACTCCTTAAAAGGAGGGACGTTAGCTTATCTGTTGAAACAGAAAAAAGGCATTTAACGGTCATAGCACATATTCTCTGCACGCAATGTCTCACTTCCCTATTCTGCAGTTGTACAACTCATAAGCTCTTCTTCCTTTAAATGAAGCTACAAAATAAACATGACACAAAACTCAAAATCTCCCAACAATGGTCCATTTGGACTCAATGTCCCCAGTCTCCCTCGGAATGCTGTTGAAGCTCTGCTGGAGGTGTGCGTTGAAGATCTCGCGGACTGGGGCCTCTGCCAGACGTTCCCAGCACACCCTCACTATGCGTTAGGTGCACCGGGTCTGTCCAGCATCCTCCCCCGCCACCTTATCCAACTCACCACCAGGTGGTGATCAGTTGACAGCTCAGCCCCTCTCTTTACCCGAGTGTCCAGAACATATGGTCACAGGTCTGGTGATACGATTACAAAATCGATCATCGACCTGCAGCCTAGAGCGTCCTGGTGCCATGTGCACTTATGGACACTCTTATGTTCGAACAAGGTGTTCGTTATGGCCAAACTGTGATTTGCACAGAAGTCCAATAACAAAACACCACTCAGGTTCAGATCAGGGAGACCGTTCCTCCCAATCACGCCCCTCCAGGTCTCGCTGTCGTTACCCACGTGAGCATTGAAGTCTCCCAGCAGGACAACAGAGTCTCCAGGTGGAGCACCTTCCAGCACCCGTCCCAGGGACTCTAAGAAGGCTGGGTACTCTGAACTGCCACTCGGCGCATAAGCGCAGATGACAGTCAGGACCCGTTCCCCGACCCTAAGGCGCAGGGAACAAAGCCTCTCATCCACCGGGAAAAACCCCCAACATACTGGCAGCAAGCCGAGGGGATATTAGAATACCCACCCCAGCCCGCCGCCTCTCACCAGGGGCAACTCCAGACTGAGACAGAGTCCAGCCCCTCTCCAGGAGACTGGTTCCAGAGCCCAAGCCATGTGTAGAGGTGAGCCCGACTATATCTAGCTGGTACCTCTCAACCTCACGCACTAACTCAGGCTCCTTCCCCACCAGAGAGGTGACATTCCATATCCCCACCCGGCACACAATGCACCCGACCCCTATGGCGCCCACTGCGGGTGGTGGTTCTGCGAGAGGATGGGCCCATGTCTCCTCTTCGGGCTGTGCCTGGCCGGGCCCCATGGACTAAGGCCTGGCCACCAGACGCTCGCCCTCGGGCACCCTCCCCGGGCCTGGCTCCAGGGCGGGGCCCCGGTAACCCTATCGCGGGAAGGGTAAACTGTTCCCTCGATGTTCTCTTCATAAGGGTCTTCTGAATCTCTCTTTGTCTGGTCCCTCACCCAGGACCAATTTGCCATGGGAGACCCTACCAGGTAGCAAAAGCCCCCAGACAACATAGCCCCTGGGATCCCTGGGACACACAAACCCCTCCACCACGATAAGGTAGCGATTCACAGAGAGGCATTTATGCCAATTAAACATAATTGTCCAGGGCTTGTTGTGGTTTTCTTCTGTTTTTCGTTTGTAGTCTTTCGTAGTCCAGTCAGATCGTTGTTGCTTCAGTGATAATGATCAGGCTCTCTGACGTTGCTGAAGTCACTAGAAAGACAGTAAGATGTTCTTGTGAATGTTGCTTTGTCTTTGCCTCTTAGTAACTCTGTGGAAAAAAGACTTGTTTGCACCTGTTACCTACTACTTACCTGTTACTCTGCCACCTGCTCACTCTCTACCTTTCCTATTCCACAATGGAAAGATTCCATCCCAGGTACCTCTCCAATTTTCTGCAGAGTCATGTAACCTTATCGTTGCACCACGATCACCCCCTTTTCCTCCAGCCCAGAAATAAGTATATCAAATTTTTTTTTGCGTAAAACCATGGTCTCAGAGATCAGGTTGCAAATTCTGAGTTGCTGCAGGAACCACAACCTCTGCTGGGCCTTCTTCTGGATAGAGTCTATATGTGGGGACCACTTCAGACTGTGTGGAAAGGTGGGTCCTAGGAATTTGAAGTGATCCACGGTAAGTACTCTATTTAAAGGATAGTTAGGGTGAGTCTGAAGGTTCACTGTCACCTCCACAGTTTGGTCCGGATGGTTCTGACTGCAACAGTGGAACAGCTGGTCCACGTCCTGTCTGTATGCGGACTCATCGTCATTGTGGATCAGACCAGTGATTACCAGTTTGCAAATCATGCAAACAGATCCACAGAAGATGCCATCAACGTAGCTCTCCACTCTGTGCTGAGCCACCTGGAGCAGTGGCAAAGCTACGTCAGAAAGCTCTTTGTGGGGTTTGTCAGAATCTCATCTCTAGTTTGTGGTTCTGTTGGCTTCATCAGGTGATGGCCTTCTGCTCGCTTTGGAACGGTTCACAGCTGAGTGTGAAGCAGTGGGAATGAGAATCAGCACCTCCAAATCTGAGGCCATGGTCCTCAGCCGGAAAAGGGTGGAGGGCCCACTTCAGGTCAGGGACGAGTTCCTGCCCCAAGTTTAAGTATCTCGGGGTCTTGTTTATGAGTGACGAGAGACGTGAGATCGAAAGACAGATTGGTGCTGTGGCTGCAGTGATATGGATGATATACCAGTCTGTTGTGGTGAAGAGAGAGCTGAGTGTAAAAGCGAAGCTCGCAATTTACTGGTCGATCTACGTCCCTCCCCTCCCCTATGGTCATGAGCTGTGGGTAGTGACCGAAAGAACGAGATTGCGGATACAAGCGGCAGAAATGGGCTTCCTCTCAAGGGTGGCTGGCCTCTCCCTTAGAGATAGGGTGAGAAGTTCAGTCTTCCGGAAGGGGCTCAGAGTAGAGCAGCTGCTCCTCCACATTAAGCGAAGCCAGTTGAGGTTGTTCGGGCATCCTGGGCACCTCCGGGCATGTCCCACCAGGAGGAGGCCCCGAGGCAGACCTGGGACACACTAGAGAGATTTTATCTCTCAGCTGCCCTGGGAATGCCTTGGTGTTCCCCAGACAAGTTGGAGGAAGTGGCTGAGGAGAGGGAGGTCTGGGCTTCTCTGATAGGGCTGCGGGCCCTGTGACCTGGCCCCGGATAAGCAGATGGATGGATGGATGCTCTTTGTGGATTACAGCTCAGCTTTCTATACAATCATCCCGGATATCCTCTTCACCAAACTGGTCACTCTTGGCCTTTGACTTTCTCACCAACCGGCCCCAGACTGTAAGACTTGACCCCTATCTCTCCTCCACTCACATGCTGAGCACTGGCTCCCCACAAGGCTGTGTGCTGAGCCCCCTCCTGTATTGTCTCTAAACCTAAGACTGCAGTTCGACCCACAACAACAACATCATCATCAAGTTTGCTGAAGACACCACATTAGTCAGACTTATCTCAAAGGGAGACAAGGCAGCCTACAGAGAGGAAGTCCTGAAGTTGACATCATAGTGTTCAGAGAAAAAACTAGCACTGACCATTATAAAAACCAAAGAGATCATTGTCAACTTCAGGTGGCAAAGCACTGACTTAGGCCCCCGATACATAAACAGTAATGGTTGGAGAGGGTCCACACCTTCCAGTTTCCCAGGAAGCACAAACTGGACTCCAACCTGCTGCTGGTCTTCTACTGCTCGTCCATTGACAGCCTGCTGACATACTGCATCAAAGTAAGGTACGGCAGCTGACCAGATGGGAACAGAGTGAAGTTTCACAGTGTAATCAAGGCAGCACAGAAGATTATTGGCTGCCCTCTCCCCTCCTTGGCAGACAATTGTTTCACCCGCTGCCTCAACAGAGCAACAAACATCATCAAGGGCAGCTGCCACCCAGGTTTTGACCTGTTCGATCTACTTCCCTCAGGGAAGCGCTACAGGTGCATCAGCACAAACACTGACAGACTTAGGAACAGTTCCTTTGCAAAAACCATGAGTACCCTGAACTCACACGTGAACCGATGACACAGTTTCACCCCCCAATTCAAGCCTCTCCTCTATACACAGAATATACAACCACTACCACCACTGTGCAATATTTAATTTATGTCAAATACCCCACTGTAAATATAGACAATTGTTTTTTTCCAGTATTTGGATATTTGATATTTTTTGATATTGACCTGCTCATATGTATACAGTGCCACGGAACTGTGCACCTCACCCCCCTTTCTTCTTTTCCCACATGTCTGCACTGGGTAGGAGATGCTCTGAATCTCTTTGTACATGTTTATAGTGACAATAAAAGACATTCTAGTCAATCAGTTTAGAGGGTCAAGAACAGCAGGGAGAGAACACGCCTATTGGGGAGGCCTTTGCTGGTAGTTTTGGATGTGGTGCTTCTTGGCCTCACTTGCTGCTGAGAAATGAGCTACCAGAACTTCTTTTTTTTTTTTTGCAATTGTACACATTTATTTCTTACTGTTTAACAGGTTTCTCATTTCTTTTTACTTAATACAGTAAAAACAAACACATTATCATGTAGAAAAACTGATTTGCACTGTAAATGTTCAGCTTCAATTTTCAATCCTTCAAACAATGGAAAAGCCATTTAATTGTACAAGTCCATCCATCCATCCATCTTCATCCGCTTTGTCCGGGGCCGGGTCGCGGGGGCAGCAGCCTAAGCAAAGAGGCCCAGACCTCCCTCTCCCCAGCCACCTCCTCCAGCTTATCCGGGGGAATACCAAGGTGTTCCCAGGCCAGCCGAGAGATATAATCTCTCCAGCGTGTCCTGGGTCTGCACCGGGGCCTCCTCCCGGTGGGACATGCCTGGAACACCTCACCCAGGAGGCGCCCAGGGGGCATCCTTGTCAGATGCCCGAACCACCTCAGCTGGCTCCTTTCGATGTGGAGCAGCAGCTGCTCTACTCTGAGCCCCTCCCGGATGGCCGAACTTCTCACCCTATCTCTAAGGGAGAGGCCAGCCACCCTTCGGAGGAAGCTCATTTCTGCCGCTTGTATCCGCGATCTCGTCTTTCGGTCACTACCTAATTGTACAAGTGTTAAGTAAAAACAGACTTTCATGTTTGATTAAACAGAAATTCTAAAAGTGGTCCAGTTGCTAAAACCTCTGACTGTTTCAATAAGTGTTGAAGAAAAAGAGGATAAACTGAGAAAACGACTAAAACTGCTTCACATCCATGTGGTTGTGGATCAGATTTATAAGACAGCATAATATCAAAATAGATTGACACTCTGATAGTGCTGCCACATCTAAAACAGTTTGTCTTTTAATCCTTTTCACATGTGCAGTCTCCACGGTGCCTGTTATTTCCTTGAACGGTAATGAGAAGAAAGAGAGTGAAATTTAAAGCCTTTCTACATATCAGTGTTTTTTTGGTAATTAGGCAGGTGACCATCAAAAATACATTTAGTGCAAAGACATATACAAAATGTAAATCATCTGGGAAATGCAGATAAATGATAAAACTTCATATCCGCTCACATCAATAGACATGTTTTCAGACAACTCCAAATAAAACACAAATTTCAGTAAAAATAAAAAAAAATTTGGACTTATTTTAAAATGGATGTCAAACAATGGGTGTGACACTTAGCTGTGTGTGAAACTATTTTCTGATCGAATAAAACAAAATTTAGTTATTTTTTAAAATAACAACACTATAAAATCTTTTTCGAATTTTGGTCAGTTTGAAACCGTAAATCAGAGGATTCATAATAGGAGGAATGACAAGAAACTCTAATGCTACAAAGTTTTGAAAGGTCCGAGGCAACTCTTTCGAACCCAGTCGCATACTTATAATATCAGTAAGTATTGCCACAACAAAAGTAAATAATGAGATGAGATGTGGTACACATGTTTGCATGAACTTTGCCCTGTTTTCTATAGACTTTACACATGTTTGAATGATATACATATAGGACCAAACTATAAAAACACCATGAAGCAAATAAATAATTATTGTAATATTTGCAAATATGCCATTAACTATAGTTTGTGCTGGAAAACAAGCGAGTTGAACAATAATCCAGTTCACACAGAAGAGTGTGGAAAGATACGGGCTGCATAACTTCAGTCTGGATGTTAGAAAGGCATTCGTAGCCACAATGCAGAAAGTTGTGAACCACAAAAAACATGCAAACCTAATGACTCTTTGCTTTGACATGATAGAGTGGTACTTCAGTGGCTGACATATGGCCACATATCTGTCATATGCCATGAGTGCAAGAATCGACAGTTCGCCGCAGACAAAAGAATAAATCACCTGAGTCTGAATAAGGCAACCGTAATATGAGATGAGATGAACATCAGAGAGGAGATCCCAGAGAAATTTAGGGTAGAAACCTGCTGTTCCATAAAGTGCATTGATGCAAAAGACACAGAGTAGAATATACATTGATTCATGGAGGTTGCTGTCCAAGATGATGATCACAATGAGAGAAACATTGACGAGGCAAATGATGCAGTAACACAACAAACTGAGGAAAAAGAGAACAAACCTGTGACTGATTGTTTCATTGAAACCTGAAAGAAAAAACATTGTTATTACAGAAACATTATTCATTGTGATTGAGAGACCTAAGTGAAGCCAAGTCTCTCACTGTATCTGTTCTCCTCTCTCCTCTATCAGGTACAGATAACAGCAACATGTGAGCTGGGATTTAAAACCAGCCAATCATTGATCTGGAATGAAAGCTCACAGCTTTAGAAAATCACAGGGGATTTAATATGTATCATGTACTAAACACATAATAAAACAAACCTGCAGGTTCTTGAAAAAGAAATATTCAAACGTTTTACACCTTTATTAAAAAAAATGCTTTCTTCATAATACTGTTAGGATTTTTTTACATTTATGCCAATTAAACATAATTGTCCAGGGCTTGTTGTGGTTTTCTTCTGTTTTTCGTTTGTAGTCTTTCGTAGTCCAGTCAGATCATTGTTGCTTCAGTGATAATGATCAGGCTCTCTGACGTTTGCTGAAGTCACTAGTAAGACAGTAAGAAGTTCTTGTGAATGTTGTTTTGTCTTTGCCTCTTAGTAACTCTGTGGAAAAAAGACTTGTTTGCACCTGTTACCTGCTACTTACCTGTTACTCTGCCGCCTGCTCACTCTCTACCTTTCCTATTCCACAATGGAAAGATTCGATCCCAGGTACCTCTCCAATTTTCTGCAGAGTCATGTAACCTTCTCGTTGCACCACGATCACCCCCTTTTCCTCCAGCCCAGAAAAGAGTAAATCAAAAGTTTTTTTGCATAAAACCATGGTCTCAGAGATCAGGTTGTAAATTCTGAGTTGCTGCAGGAACCATAACCTCTGCTGGGCCTTCTTCTGGATAGAGTCTATATGTGGGGACCACTTCAGATCGCGTGGAAAGGTGGGTCCTAGGAATCTGACGTGATCCATGGTAAGTACTCTATTTTTAAGTATAGTTAGGGCGAGTCTGAAGGTTCACTGTCACGTCCACAGTCGGGTCCTGGTGGTTCTGACTGCAACAGTGGAACAGCTGGTCTATACGTTGACTCGTCTTCATTGTGGATCAGACCAGTGATTACCAGTTTGCAAATTATGCGAACAGATCCATAGAAGATGCCATCAATGTAGCTCTCCACTCTGTGCAGAGCCACCTGGAGCAGTGGCAAAGCTACGTCCGAAAGCTCTTTGTGGGTGTTCTCAGAATCTCATCTCTAGTTTGTGGTTCTGTTGGCTTCATCGGGTGATGGCCTTCTGCTTGCTTTGGAACGGTTCACAGCTGAGTTTGAAGCAGTGGGAATGAGAATCAGCACCTCCAAATCTGAGGCCATGGTCCTCAGCCGGAAAAGGGTGGAGGGCCCACTTCAGGTCAGAGACGAGTTCCTGCCCCAAGTGTCACGGCCTGGGGGATCGGCGAGATGCTGATCGGCCTTTTCTGTCTTTTTCTCTCTCTCGTGCTCTCTCTCTCTCCTCCTCTCCATCACCGGGGAAGAACTCATTGTGGGTTCACGCCCTCGGCCCACGCCCACACCCACAGAAAAGAACACATCTGATGCCCATCAAGGTGAACGGCATTTAAGCCAGGAGGTGACTGCTGGTCTTCGCTGGATCTTTGTCTGCCACGCGTCAGTGAAAGTCAAGCTACAGCTCAAGATAAGTCAAGTGTCTTTTGTGAATATCGTTCTCATTCCTGTCTCCTTATCTACAGAGCCCCTGGATTACCTTTCCCGTGTGAATCTGTGTGTCAAGTGTGAAAAGAAGGACTGCTGTCATGTATGTGGAGAGTTGGAGAGCGAGTATAGAATAGAATAGAATAGAATAGAATTCAACTTTATTGTCATTGCACATGCACAGGTACAGGGCAACGAAATGCAGTTTGCATCCATCCAGAAGTGCTTTAGTGATATAGGTATATTACAATATATATTAGCAATAGTATAGATATGTAAGTATATTACAGAAATGGGTCTATTATGGTATGTTATAATGTACACGGTATGAAGTATGTTGTGAATATTCTATAACTAAGTATGTACAGGCTGTAGTGAGTACAAGCTATGAACAGGATATAAATATGAAAAACTATACAGAATATGAAATAAATAACTTTACAGAAATCTGAGATATACAGCTATACAGAAATGGGAACTATGCAAGTTGTAAACAGTTGTAGGATTAAAGATTATTGAATGTACAGAATGATTATTTACACAGAGCTATACAGTAGTGCAGTTAAGATAAGGTGAGGGTGTAGATAGTTTCTACAGAGGCTATATAAAGTGCTAGTGGTTGTGAGTGGTGGTTCACTCCATGTTATTATTGTGTGTTTGAGGGTACAGTTGTCCATTGTGTGTGTGTATGTTCAGTCCATGAGTTTAACGTGGGTCAGATGTCAGGAGGCAGAGTTCAGGAGTCTGACAGCTGTGGGGAAGAAGCTGTTCCGGTACCTGGTGGTCTTAGTCCGGAGGCTCCTGTGGCGCCTCCCAGAGGGCAGGAGGGTGAAGAGTCCATGTGATGGGTGACTGGGGTCTTTGATGATTTTCCCAGCCCTTTTCAGACACCGCTTCCTGTAGATGTCTTTTATGGCAGGAAGTGGTGCTCCGGCGATGCACTGGGCAGTTTTCACGACCCTCTGCAACGCCTTCCGGTCCGAGGCAGAGCAGTTCCCGTACCAGACTGTTATACAGTTGGTCAGGATGCTCTCGATGGTGCAACGATAGAAGTTCACCAGGATGTCTGAGGACAGGTGGTTCTTCCTCAGAGTCCTCAAGAAGAAGAGGCGCTGGTGAGCCTTCTTGACCAGCTTGGAGCAGTTGGTCGTCCAGGTGAGATCCTCGGAGATGTGGACTCCCAGGAACTTGAAGCTGCTCACACGCTCCACAGCCGTCCCCTTAATGTGGATGGGTGGATGTGGGTCAGCATTCCTCCTGTAGTCCACGATGAGCTCCTTGGTCTTCTCGGTGTTAAGCAGCAGGTTGTTTGTGTCGCACCACTCAGCCAGACGATCCACCTCCTCCCTGTAGGCGGCCTCATCGTTGTCACTGATGAGGCCAATCACCGTGGTGTCATCTGCAAACTTAATGATGGTGTTGGAACCATCAGCAGGTCTGCAGTCGTGGGTGAAGAGGGAGTAGAGGAAAGGGCTCATCACACAGCCTTGTGGTACACCGGTGTTCATTGTGATGGTAGATGAGCAGTGGTTATCCAGCCGGACATGTTGGGGGCGGTTGGTCAGGAAGTCCAGTAACCATTTGCAGATGAGGGAACTGATGCCCATGTCTGTCAGTTTCCTGATGAGTTGTGAGGGGTGGATTGTATTGAATGCTGAACTGAAGTCTATAAACAGCATTCTGGCGTAGGTGTTGTTGTTGTCCAGGTGTGAGAGGACAGAGTGCAGTGCGATGGAGACTGCATCCTCTGTGCTCCTGTTCTGGCGCTATGCGAATTGATGGGGGTCCAGGGTGGGGGGGAGACAGGATTTGAAGTGTGCTAGGACCAGCTGCTCTAAGCACTTAGTGATGATGGGGGTGAGTGCTACTGGGCGGTAGTCATTGAGGCAAGATGGGTTGGAGTTTTTGGGTATCGGGACGATGGAGGTGGATTTGAAGCAGGCCGGTACCACAGCGTGGGCCAAGGACAGATTGAATATGTCTGTGAGCACTCCTGCAAGCTCCCCAGAACACGCTCTGAGAACACGCCCGGGGATGCCATCAGGACCTGCAGCCTTGTGGACATTGATCCTGCTCAGCACCGCTCCTACATCGGTGGGGGAGAGAGTCAGAGGTTGGTGGTCTGGCGTCATGTCTGCTTTGGTTGTGGTTGTGGGGTTCCCTCGCTCAAAACGAGCATAAAAGTTGTTGAGCTCGTTGAGGAAGGAGACATCAGAGGATGCGGGGGAGGGTTTGGTGGTCCTGTAGTCTGTAATGGTCTGGAGTCCTTGCCACATTCGTCGGGGGTTGGAGTTGGAGAAGTGTTCTTCTACCTTCTTTTTGTAATGGTGTTTGGCTTTTTTGATGCCCTTCTTTAGATTAGCCCTGGCTGTGCTGTAGGCGTGTGCATCTCCTGACCTAAAGGCAGTGTTGCGGGCCTTCAGGAGGAGACGAACATCCCGGTTCATCCAAGGCTTCTGGTTGGGGTACATGGTGATCCGTTTCTGGGTGGTGACACTGTCTGTGGTTTCGGAGATGTAATCCAGTACAGATGAGGCGTACTGGTCCAGGTCTGTGTGGGTGAACATATTCCAGTCTGTGTTTTTAAATCTGTCCTGGAGCACTGCCTCTGTCCCCTCTGGCCACACTTTAATTGTCCTCACAGCAGGTTTCACACGTTGGATGAGTAGTGAATACCTAGGTGTAAGGAACAGGGAGAGATGGTCCGATTGTCCAATGTGGGGGAGGGGTGTGGCTTTGTAGGCTCCAGCCAGGTTGGAATACACATGGTCTAAAGCAGGGGTGCTCAATACGTCGATCGCGATCGACCAGTCGATCGCAAAGGTAGTATTGGTAGATTGCATGGCATTAAAAAAATAGATGCCAGCCTATCATCCATCCCGTCACTTGATTGATACAGGGAAGCCAGTCAGATGACATCAGATTTTTTCTGACGCTTAGGTCGCTGCGCATGCGCAAACAGCGGCGCGAAGTGTAGTAAAACTGACAAGCTAGTCAGCGAGTTAACTCCAATTTTTAGCTCTCGGTTTTTTCTCTTAAACCTGGCCGTCAGCAGCTACTGTCCGGACTATGCATCCCTGGCTGATTCAATTCAGTGCAAGTCATCAGAGTAAACTCAGGTAATGACAAAAAATTTACATAGTTAATTGTGTTGTGAAATATTGGATATTGCGGTAGATATAAAGAATCCTCAATATATTTATAAATAAGTATATGTTTTGGATTTTTGTAGTGGGTAGATCATTTTGACTTGGTCATTTTATAAGTAGCTCACATGCGGAAAAAGTGTGAGCACCCCTGGTCTAAAGTCTTGTCTCCTCTGGTGTGGCAGGAGACATGTTGGTGGAATCTGGGGAGGACTGACTTTAAGTTGGTGTGGTTGAAGTCGCCAGCAACAATAAAAGCAGCCTCGGGGTGTTTATTCTGGTGTTTGTTAATGGCTGCAGAAAGTTCTTTCATGGCCAACCTAGCATTAGCGTCGGGGGGGATATACACGGCAGTGAGTATGATCGAAGTGAGCTCTCTGGGGAGATAATACGGTCCGCATTTGACCATTAAAAACTCCGCATTAGGTGAGCAGTGACTCTCAGTAGTAGTGGAGTTCATGCACCAAGCATTGTTAATATAAATGCACAAACCTCCACCTCTGGTCTTGCCGGAGTCATCTGCTAGCCTGTCGGCTCGGTGTGTGTGGCGTCCTGCTAACTCAATAGCATTGTCCGGGCAGCTGTTGTTCAACCATGTTTCGGTGAAAAACATGACATTTGAGTCCATAATCCGTCTGTTGTTAGTGATGGAGAGCCGTATCTCATCCATTTTGTTTGCCAGAGAACGGACATTGGCGAGGAAAATACTGGGTAAAGGCAGCCGGTGTGGTGTTAGCTTTAGCTCAGCCCGTAGCCCTCCGCGCCTACCTCGCCTTTGTTTACGATCGCACAGCAATTCTGGACGAATAATCCGGTTAAAAGTAGATAAAAAACCGCTAAATAGCAGATTCTGGAGAGACACTGAGCCTCGCGTTGTTCACGCGCCGCCATCTTGAGTGATTTCCCCCTTGGATTTCCCTTGTGTTCAGCTGATTCAGGAGTCCCGCGTTTGAGTCCCCTGCATTGAACCTTAATATAACGATCCAGCCAGAATATGGACTCAGCGGACTCTGCCGCCCAGCAGCGCGTCCTCCCGGCCGAGGAGGTTTTGGAACGCCACGAACAAATGCTGCAGCTCATCAATCAGCAGTTGGCCACTCTAATGCAGGCCCTTGCTCAGCGCGTACCCCTGGTAAGCCCAGCAGCCTCTCCTCCCTCTGTCTCCTCACAGTTACCGGCTTCTGAGCCTCCAGCACCCGGGCCTTTGGCTTCGCCTCATCCCACTCGCTTGGAGCCCCCGGCGCGAGCTTTGCCAACACCGGAAACCTTTGCGGGTGAGTTTCACAAGTGTGCCGGTTTTCTGACCCAAATAACAATGCAGTTTAGACAGTTGCGGAGGACATATGAAACTGACGAGGCTAAGATTGCCTTTTTTGTCCAGCTCTTACGCAGACCGTGTCACGGACCCGGTTCCGGGGACTCGGGGTTCGTGAACAGTGTGAACCATTATTGTTATTGTTATTATTATTGTTATTAGTGTATTGGATGTATGTTTGCTGCACTGTGCTCTTGTGTTCCATGCTGGTGTGGGTGTGTGGGTGTCTGCGGGTGTGACTGAAGAATGAAGGACAGCCACCTGCAGGCCTGATGGGCGTGGCCCTGCCGGCTGCCGGTCACGCCTAGGTTCTCACACACCTGCTTCTGATTGGGCTCGTCGGGGGAGCTACTTAACAGAGCGATGGAGCTTCCTCCAGCGCAGGATCGTTGAGTTAGACTCCATGTCAGTGTTGATAGTGCTGGTCAGTGTATGCCTGCTGGAGTTGGTGCCATAATGGCTGTGTCTGTCGTTTTTTCTCAGGAGGACAGCGGAACACAGGACTGCAAGACACACGGGGTGTGCGAAGGCACAGGGCAGAGAGCACGAGATACCAGCACTTAGGGGAAGACACGTCACGGGAGTCGAGGGAGCACTTTGGAGATTTATTGTATGGTGTACATTTACCTCACTGTAAATAAACCCACTGCTCATTCCACTAAGTCCAGCGTTTGGGTCCTTTCTCCAACATCCCCCCACGGTCTGCCACCAAGACCGTGACAGACCGGCTTTAAACTGGGCTCAAGCTGTTTTGAGAACTGACGCCAGCATCTCGTACAAGGATTTTCTTGCTAAATTTAAATGTGTGATTGAGAGAGGTACTGGCGCTGATGCAGCATCTCACCATTTACTAAATCTTAAGCAGGGAAGACGAAGTATGGCGGAATACTTCATTTTGTTCTGGACGTTGGCCGAAGAGACCGGGTGGGGGCAGCCAGCATTGATAAGTACTTTGTTGAACAACGTGTGTGATGAGTTAAAGGGCAAACTAGTGATAAGAGAGTTATCTAAAACTTTGTCTGATGTGATAACGTTGTGTGTAAAGGTGGACGGGCATTTACGTGTGCGCCGCAGAACTGAGGACTACGTTTCCCAGATGTCTCTGGGACACAGCGAAGCAGCATCGGGCGGAAGCGCTACGAGTGGCGGAAGAGATTCGGAGTCGCACAACATGGAGGAGGGTGAGCAACCTATGCAGCTGGGTCGCTCTCGCCTTTCACTCGAGGAAAGGCACCGTCGGTGGAGGGCCGGTGAGTGTTTCTATTGCGGCCGTAAGGGTCATGTTGCCAATGTTTGCCCGTCTCTGCCAAAAGGCCGCAGTAGAGAGGAGAATTCAGGTGGGCGAGGTCTCTAGTTCACAATCTCCTCCACGGCTCATGCTAGCAGCTAAATTAACGGTGCAGCTTCAGGTCCACCCTCTTAAGGCTCTAATCGATTCAGGGGCGGAACAGAACTTTATTGATGCTTCGCTGGCCCGACGATTAAATCTGAACTCCGAGCCTCTGCCACAGTCACTCCAAGTCACCGCCCTCAGTGGCCAGCGGCTTCCTAACATCACTCATATCACTGAGCCCGTTTTACTGACTCTCTCTGGCAATCATTCCCAGACTATACAGCTGTATGTGTTTCAAGCTCCGCTCATGCCACTAGTTCTGGGTTACCGTTGGTTGCATCAACATAACCCTGTTATCGATTGGAAAAAGGAGAGCATTGTGGGGTGGGGGGGGAGGATTGTCACATGTCCTGTCTTAAAGCTGCCACCCCCTCTTCCGAACCGCTAACCAATTCTTTTCTCTCCAAGCCGCCGGACCTCTCCTCCGTGCCACCCGTCTACCATGATCTCAAACAAGTGTTTTGCAAGGATAGAGCACGCTCGCTTCCTCCGCATTAGCCGTATGACTGCGGCATTGATCTTCTTCCAGGTGCACCTCTCCCTACCAGCCGCCTATACAGTCTGTCTCAGCCCGAACGTGAAAGTATAGAAAAATACATCAACGAATCACTCACCGCAGGTCTCATTCGCCCCTCGTCATCTTCTGTGGCCGCCGGCTTCTTCTTTGTTGCCAAGAAAGACAAGAGCTTCCGACCTTGTATTGATTATCAGGGCCTTAACAACATCTCAGTGAAGAATAAATATCCACTCACTCTTTTAAATTCTGCCTTTGAGCTCCTTCAGGGGGCCACCATCTTCACTAAGCTGGACCCGCACAACACCTACTATTTGGTAAGAATAAGGGAGGGGGGTGAATGGAAAGCAGCCTTCAACACTCACCTTGGTCATTTTGAATATCTTGTCATGCCGTTTGGTCTCACCAATGCCCCAGCTGTTTTTCAGGCCCTGGTAAACGACGACTTCATTAACCACTTCCTTTTCGTTTATCTGGATGACATCCTCATTTTCTCTCATTCTGTCTCTGAACACGAATGCCATGTCAGGCAGGTCCTCCAACACCTCCTGGAAAACCGTCTCTTCGTGAAGGGGGAAAAATGTGAGTTTTATACTTCCACAGTCTCTTTCCTGGGCTATGTCATTGAACAAGGTAACCTGAGAGCGGACCCCTCCAAAGTTCAGGCTGTGTTAAACTGGCCCACTCCATCCCATCGCAAGCAGCTTCAGAGTTTCTTGGGTTTCGCTAACTTTTATCGCGGTTTCATCCGCAACTATAGCCAGCTCGCTCTACCCCTGACTCGTCTCACCTCACCCAAGGTCCCCTTCCGCTGGGATGAACCGGCTCGCCAGGCTTTCTCTTGCCTGAAGGAGCGCTTTGCCTCTGCACCCATCCTCATCCAACCTGATCTCAGTCAACCCTTCGTTGATGGAGGTGGATGCCTCGGACGCAGGAGTGGGGGCGGTGCTCTCCCAGCGACAAGGCGGTAAGCTTCATCCTTGTGCTTACTTCTGATACTTATGATGTGGGGAACTGAGAGCTATTGGCCATCAAGCTGGCCTTAGAAGAGTGGCATCACTGGTTGGAGGGAGCTGCCCGTTCGTGGTTTGGACGGACCACAAAAACTTGGAATACATCCGGTCCGCAAAACGACTCAACACCAGGCAAGCTAGGTGGCCTCTGTTTCTCACCAGATTCCAATTCACAATCACCTACAGACCCGGCTCTCGTAATGTCAAACCCGATTCCCTCTCACGCCAATTTCCCACCTCCGAAGACGCTGCTCAGGACGCCCCCATTCTTCCTTCCACGTGTGTTGTCGGGGCAAAAACCTGGGAGATTGAGTCAGCTATTCGAGAGGCCCAACGAACGGAACCGGACCCTGTACGGGTATGGGTCCCCCGGGCCTACTCTTTGTTCCCTCTACTGTCAGATCACGAGTTTTGCATTGGGCTCACACGGCCAAGTTCACCTGCCACCCTGGGGTCCACCGCACCATTACCTTCCTCCAACGCTTCGCCTGGTGGCCGTCTTCAGCTAAGGACGTCCGCGAATACATTGCTGCCCCTCCTACATGCGCTCAAAACAAGAGCGTCAATCAGCCATCTTCCGGCCTTCTCCAACCTCTACCGACCCCTGGCCGCCCGTGGTCACACATTGCAATGGACTTCATCACGGGCCTCCCTTCCTCATCAGGTAACTCAGTCATCCTTACTGTCATTGATCGTTTTTCGAAAGCTGCTCACTTTGTCCCCCTCCCCAAGCTCCCCAGTGCTTTAGAAATAGCTCGACTCCTGATTAACCATGTCTTTCGCCTTCACGGAATCCCCACGGACATCGTCTCTGATAGGGGGCCGCAGTTCACATCACGGGTCTGGAAAGCATTCTGCAACGCCCTCGGAGTGCAGGTCAGTCTCTCCTCTGGTTTCCACCCTCAGACTAATGGCCAGAAAGAACGGGCCAATCAGGAACTCGAGGCGGGCCTCCGGTGCTTGGCATCCACCAATCAGACAACTTGGAGTGAGCAACTCCCATGGGTTGAGTATGCCCACAATAGTGTAACAGGTATTACAATTAAATAATATGAGATACGCATTAAAATATTGTCTCGACAACTTTGGACTAGTATCAGAAAGTTCTAGGTAAGACTATGGAGCCTTGAAAGGATCAGCAGAGAAGGCACCACACAATGATAGATAAGATGTGATTTGAATAGAAACTGTATTGAAAGTTGTAAAGTTTACTGTCAGGGGTACACATTTGTTCTATCACAAGTAAGAGAAATAAGACACTACAGACCAACTCAGAGAGTTTTAAGAACGTGCGCACGGGTGAATGTCCCTGAGAAGACACACACACCGATTGCAGGCTTGCTTGCTTTATTTATAGGGCAAAGCAGGTTACATAGTACTTCCTCTTCTCTGAGAAGTTGGAGAGAGGTTAGACGTTAGCTCAGTGCTTATCTGACTTCACACCCACGCACTCTGAAATAACGAATACAGAAATATATCATGCTTATCTGACATCTCACACACTGAAGTAAGGAATACATCATTGTTCTCTTTAACAATAAGCTTGGTTATGTTGAAATATATGAACACTTGAATATAAGGCACACTTGATTATATTGTATTATGTAAAAAATCTTCTTACATTTACAAACCCTGCCTGTCTTCCTACAGTGCACAAACGCACATTAAAGGGCTCAAAAATAAAATCAAAACCAAACATCCTCTTTAAGGAAATTCTCCAAAGAGTTTTAATTAAAGAGCTTCCTCTAAATTAGAGATCCCTGTCTGTGTGTGGTGTGTGTGTGTTTCTGTCCACTGGTTCTAACACTACCCGTGTCAAGGGTCGCTGTGTGGCAGGCAGGATGAGGACCCAAATGCAAAAACTCATAGACACGGGGATGAACTCGAGAAACACAGCTTTAATGCTGGCACGGCAGAATACAGGAAATACAGAACTAACTGGGAAAAAGTAAACTAACACTCGCAGGAAGACACAGGAAGATCCACACAACATGAGGGAGAACGCGACACAGAACTGAGGGAGACGCAGACATAAATACACAGAGGGTTAACGAGGGAAGTGGGAGCACACGGGGAACACAGGTGACACTGATAATAATCACGGGACATGGCAGGAGTGAACACAACACTGACGGGAGAGGTGAAACAGGAAGTACAGAGGTTCAGACAGGAGGAGAGAGAGCACGAGTAGAACACCAACATAACGGGCAGGGGAGACACGGAATAAACACGAAAGGGGACGAGGGCTCATGAATACACAGAGGGGCACACAGGGGGTAAAAGCCATGAAGGGAAAGCACTCAGGGAACAACACAACAGGGCAACTCAGGAAACAGAGCCTAAACAGGGAACTGAATACAAAGACACATGAGAACTAAGAATACTGGGCCAACATGGCCCAGGATCATGACAACCCGGGTAGATTTTTAAAGTGTTAGTCTTATCTGTGTCAAGGAATGTAGTTATAGTCCTGAGGTTCGCTGAAGATGGATCCCACGGCTGGCCACACCGTACTCTGGTCCGTCTACAGTCACTCTCTTGGGATTGGCTCGCCACTGAACCCACAGGGTTCAGATCTCGAATGATCCAGTCCTGGTCAAAAACCAATCTATGCACACAGTTCAGAGTGCATACATTACTATTTTATCTATGCTTCTTCCATCACTCATCTTTCAGTCAAGTATTGCTCAAGTATAACAAATTATTTTAGTTATACAATGTCTCAACCATCATGAAATGTATAAAGCCTTTTTAAAATCTAAAACTTAAAATTGTCCGTAGCCTACTGTTGTTACCACTGTCCTGTTTGAAATGGATACTAACTAGCTAACTGACTGAATGCCCATTAACCTTATAACTCCTGTTGTGTGTGTGTGTTTGTGTGTTTGTGTACAGAGAGACAGCCAGGTTCATAATGGATATAAGGAAGTTTTTTCAAAAAAAGGAGCCACGTTCAGGTAAAAGTGTAAGATCAAATGATCCGTCAATCAAGAATAATGTTGGATCAGTGTTTCAATGTTTATATCTTTTATTAGATGTTCATGTGGTTTGGTTATTTGCCTTTTGGTTGAAAGTACACATACAATCTGGAAGTTGTGTTCTCCCTATAATAAAGCTGCTATACAGAATCTGCTAAACAAACTGGGTTGAAACATTTTTGACCCTCTTTAACAACATTCCAACATAACATTGTAATTGATTGGGGAGATTAAAATTAATGATATATTTTTATGTGGTTCAGCCACAACTCTACTGAAACCTCAGCCAGTAATAGGTAGGCCAACTTTTGGACCGTCCAGTTGTCTGTATGACTGCCGCAGTATGTACATCACATTTGCACACTATCAGAAACTGCCAAAGAGCCCTGGTGGAGTGAGGAGCTGTAAAGAGAAGCAGATGCTCTGTTTATATTCTAAAACTGTTTTAAGCTAGCTTGTTTCAAAGATTCTGTACAGCAGCTTTAAATGTTTTCCAAAAGCACACACACACTTAACTTATCAGTGTTTCTCAAACTTTTTACAGTGTGTACCACCTGATAAAAATGTCAAGCTCTCCTAAGTACCACTATGAAAGCACGAAACTCATAAATCTTACAACACAAAATTAGTATTATTAAATTAGTAAAATTAGCGTCTGCAATAAAGATTTTTTTTCATACATTGTATAAATTCTACCACAGGAAAAGTTGCCTCCATTTTTATAGTTTTTATTAATATTTGTAATAATTTATTTGCAATAATTCTGTTTTGGGAGTGTTTTTTATGTATCTGTATTATATTATACATACACATTAAAAGTGAATCTCTGTCCAAAAAATGCACTCAGTTTACTTTTTACTCACTATGAGCATCATTCATAATTCTCCCCCAGTAATTAAGGTTAGGATATGTATTTTTTCTATTCCAATCCATTCTTCTTTTGCAGCATTTAAATAAGCTTGATCAGATTTCATGGTTTTGTTACAGACTTTTCAAAAAAGTGTTTTGCTTTTCTTTCACAAATGTGGGATTAAATTGTGTTAAAATGTACAAAACAGTCATGTCATGTTTTGTGACGAGGACCCAGGCACAGAGAGACTTGATGAATTTAAGAATCTTATATTAATAAAGAAATTTGCAGACTTGCACAGAGATGGTAAAATTATGATGACTGATAACGGAGATGAAGACAACAGACGATGAGGACAGGGAGGAACGGGGGTTTAAATGCACCAAAGTGACAGTCAGAGAGAACTCGGGACAACATTTAAGGATGCAGGGACTGACAGAGACAGGTTTATCTTGCCTGGCTGGGCAGCTCTCTGGGTGCTCAGCACCCCCAAATCTCTGATCCTAGAATCGCCCCTGAGTTACATCACACAAGGTTGTAGCACAACAGAAAATATACCTTATATTTACCCTTTTAAGAATAAATAAACTTGTAAGATTAACTCTCCCATATTTATCCCTCGCTTTTAACTGTTCTTCTTTTTAAGATATTTCAACTTGAATTATTTCTCAGAAAAATATATCAACTTCTTAAAACATTAATACTTCAACAGAGTAATGAGATCCCTCACATTTTATAATCACATTTTATGAACTTTTTGCACCTTTATCAAATGAATTAACTTCTAAGTCAACAAAACTGAAAGGGTGCATTTTAGCACTACATGACAATATTACTGCTTCTCCAATGTTTTGGAACACCTCTCTTTCCGGCCGTCGAAGGTGAGCACTTTGTCCCCTCTTTCCAGCAGCATCTACGGAGGTGTCGATGTGCCTGGAGAGCCACCAGGGCCGCCCTTCTTTGCACAGCTGATCGCAATAAGCGCCTGGTGGACCGTCACCGGACCCCCGCACCTGCCTACACCCCGGGACAAAAGGTTTGGCTGTGGACCTGATTTGTTCCGCTCCGAGCTGAGTTAAAGAAACTGTCTCCCACCTTCATTGGTCCGTTTGTTATAGACTCTCTGGTTAACCCGGTTTCTGTCCATCCCCGAAATATGAGGATCCATAACGTGTTTCATGTGTCTCAAGTAAAACCCTGCCTGTCCAGTCCTTTGTTACACCAAGTTTAAGTATCTCGGAGTCTTGTTCATGAGTGACGGGAGTGGGAGATCGACAGATGGATTGGTGCTGCGGCTGCAGTGATATGGATGCTATACCAGTCTGTTGTGGTGAAGAGAGAGCTGAGTGTAAAAGCGAAGCTCTCAATTTACTGGTCGATCTACGTCCTTCCCCTCCCCAATGGTCACGAGCTGTGGGTAGTGACCGAAAGAACGAGATTGCGGATACAAGCGGCAGAAATGTGCTTCCTCCGAAGGGTGGCTTGCCTCTCCCTTAGAGATAGGGTGAGAAGTTCAGTCTTCCGGGAGGGGCTCAGAGTAGAGCTGCTGCTCCTCCACATTGAATGGAGCCAGCTGAGAGATTTTATCTCTCAGCTGGCTTGGGAACTCCTTGGTGTTCCCCCAGACAAGTTGGAGGAGGTGGCTGAGGAGAGGGAGGTCTGGGCTCCTCTGCTAGGGCTGCGGCCCCTGTGACCCAGCCCCGGATAAGCAGATGGATGGATGCTCTTTGTGGATTACAGCTCAGCTTTCTATACAATCATCCCGGATATCCTCTTCACCAAACTGGTCACTCTTGGCCTTTGACTTTCTCACCAACCGGCCCCAGACTGTAAGACTTGGCCCCATCTCTCCTTCACTCGCATGCTGAGCACTGGCTCCCCACAAGGCTGTGTGCTGAGCCCCCTCCTGTATTGTCTCTAAACTTAAGACTGCAGTTCAACCCACAACAACAACATCATGATCAAGTTTGCTGAAGACACCACATTAGTCAGACTTATCTCAAAGGGAGACGAGTCAGACTACAGAGAGGAAGACCTGAAGTTAAATGGTAAATGGACTGGTTCTTATATAGCGCTTTTCTACTCATCTGAGCACTCAAAGCGCTTTACACAACTTTTGCATTCACCCATTCGCACAAGCACATTTTTCTAAGTGCTTTTATAGCTAACATTCACACACATTCATACTCCGATGGATGCATCGGAGAGCAGTTTGGGGTTAGTATCTTGCCCAAGGATATTTGGCATGTAGACTAGGGGAAGCCAGGAATCGAACCACCAACCTTCCGATCTGCTCTACCACCTGAGCTACAGCCACCCCCAGTCGACATCATAGTGTTCAGAGAAAAAACAAGCACTGACTATTATGAAAACCAAAGAGATCATTGTCGACTTCAGGTGGCACAGCACTGACTTAGGCCCCCGATACATCAACAGTGATGGTTGGAGAGGGTCCACACCTTCCGGTTTCCAGGAAGCACAAACTGGACTCCAACCTGCTGCTGATCTTCTACTACCTGTCCATTGACAGCCTGCTGACATACTGCCTATAAGTAAGGTACGGCAGCTGACCAGATGGGAACAGAGTGAAGCTTCACAGTGTAATCAAGGCAGCACAGAAGATTATTGGCTGCCCTCTCCCCTCCTTGGCGGACATTTATTTCACCCGCTGCCTCAACAGAGCAACAAACATCATCAAGGGCAGCTCCCACCCAGGTTTTGACCTGTTTGACCTGCTTCCCTCAGGGAAGCGCTACAGGTGCATCAGCACAAACACTGACAGACTTCGGAACAGTTCCTTTGCAAAAGCCATGAGCACCCTGAACTAACACATGAACCGATGACACAGTTTCACCCCCCAATTCAAGCCTCCCCTCTATACACAGAATATACAAAAACTACCACTACTGTGCAATATTTAATTTATGTCAAATACCCCACTGTAAATATAGATATTGACCTGCTCATATGTATACAGTGCCACAGAACTGTGGACCTCACCCCCCTTTCTTCTTTTCCACATGTCTGCACTGGGTAGGAGATGCTCTCAATCTCTTTGTACATGTGTATAGTGACAATAAAAGGCATTCTAGTCAATCAGTTTAGAGGGTCAAGAACAGCAGGGAGAGAACACGCCTATTGAGGAGGCCTTTGCTGGTAGTTTGTGTGGGATGTGGTGCTTCTTGGCCTCACCTGCTGCTGAGAAATGAGCTACCAGATTTGTATTTTATTTTTTTGCAACTGTACACATTTATTTCTTACTATTTAACAGATTTCTCATTTCTTTTTACTTAATACAGTAAAAAGAAACATTTTGTCATGTAGAAAAACTGATTTGCACTGTACATCTTCAGCTTCAACTTTCAATCCTTCAAACAATGGAAAAGCCATTTAATTGTACAAGTGTTAAGTAAAAACGGATTTCATGTTTGATTAAGCAGAAATTCAAAAACTGGTCCAGTTGCTAAAACCTCTGACTGTTTCAATAAGTGTTAAAGAAAAAGAGGATAAAACTGAGAAAACTACTAAAACTGCTTCACATCCATGTGGTTGTGGATCAGATTTATAAGACAGCATAATATGGCGCGGCTGCCCCTCTGTTGGTCTTCCTTGGTCTCTTGTGTTCTGGGGGCCTCTGGATGTCTGGAGTTTTGACCTGCTCCATACCTGCTTCATACCCTGGAGGACGGGGCTGTGGCTCCCCACACTCCCTAGCAGATCGTTACATGGAGAAACCTTTGGAATGCAAGCATGCTGATCCACACAGGTATGCACACAGGTGTACACACGGGTATTCACAGACGCGGACTACAGCTTTCTTGGCTGCTGCCTCAAAGCACATTGTGCGCTGTCTATCTTGCGTGCTGCACAATATCGTTTATTATTTAGTATCTACTGATATCTACTGCTAGCTAGTTTATTGTGATGGTGCCGTTTTTTTTATTATGTTGCTCTTTGTTGTTTGCTTTCTCTTCTGTTTTTTTTCTCCATACAGGTGACCCAGGTGTTTTGTTTCTTTGTTTGTTTGCTTTTTTCTTTCTTCCCCCCTTCTTACCGTCTCTTCTCCCCTTTGGTTTTCTTTCTCTCCCTCTCTTTCTTTCATTCTTTCTCCCTGTCCTATCCCCCAGTCATGTCTGTCCCGTTTGTAGCAACTGAAAATAAAATAAATTCATAATTATAATAAAGGTCAATCAAATGGACCAATATGGCAAGGCCATGATGATCCACTTGGTAAAATAAATCCGCTTGGCATCTTTCTTGGCCTTAAGACAACAATTCTGATGGCTAAAGATCCAAACGGGACACAAAAAAAAAAAAAAAAGACAGCATAATATCAAAATAGATTGACACTCTGATAGTGCTGCCACATCTAAAACAGTTTGTCTTTTAATCCTTTTCACATGTGCAGTCTCCACGGTGCCTGTTATTTCCTTGAACAGTAATGAGAAGAAAGAGTGAAATTTACAGCCTTCCTACATATCAGTGGGGTTTTTTTTTGGTAATTAGGCAGGTGACCATCAAAAATACATTTAGTGCAAAGACATCTACAAAATGTAAATCATCTGGGAAATGCAGATAAATAATAAAACGTCATATCCGCTCACATCAATAGACATGTTTTCAGACAACTCCAAATAAAACACAAATTTCAGTAAAAATTAAACATTTTTTTGGACTTATTTTAAAAAATGGATGTCAAACAATGGGTGTGACACTTAGCTGTGTGTGAAACTATTTTCTGATCGAATAAAACAAAAAATAGTTCCTTTTAAAATAACAACACTATAAAAAATTTTTCTAATTTTGGTCAGTTTGAAACCGTAAATTAGAGGATTCATAATAGGAGGAATGACAAGATACTCTATTGCTACAAAGTTTTGAAGGGTCCGAGGCAACTCTTTCGAACCCAGTCGCATACTTATAACATCAGTAAGTATTGCCACAACAAAAGTAAATAATGAGACGAGATGTGGGACACATGTTTGCATGAACTTTGCTCTGTTTTCTATAGACTTTACACATGTTTGAATGATATACATATAGGACCAAACTATAAAAACACCATGAAGCAAATAAATAATTATTGTAATATTTGCAAATATGCCATTAACTATAGTTTGTGCTGGAAAACAAGCGAGTTGAACAATAATCCAGTTCACACAGAAGAGTGTGGAAAGATACGGGCTGCATAACTTCAGTCTGGATGTTAGAAAAGCATTCACAGTCATAATGCAGAAATTTGTGAACCACAAAAAACTTTCAAACCTAATGACTCTTTGCTTTGACATGATAGAGTGGTACTTCAGTGGCTGACATATGGCCACATATCTGTCATATGCCATGAGTGCAAGAATCGACAGTTCGCCGCAGACAAAAGAATTAATCACCTGAGACTGAATAAGGCAACCGTAATATGAGATGAGATGAACATCAGAGAGGAGATCCCAGAGAAATTTGGGAAAGAAACCTGCTGTTCCATAAAGTGCATTGATGCAAAAGACACAGAGCAGAATATACATTGATTCATGGAGGTTGCTGTCCAAGATGATGATCACAATGAGAGAAACATTGACGAGGCAAATGATGCAGTAACACAACAAACTGAGGAAAAAGAGAACAAACCTGTGACTGACTGTTTCATTGAAACCTGAAAGAAAAAACATTGTTATTACAGAAACATTATTCATTGTGATTGAGAGACCTAAGTGAAGCCTAGTCTCTCACTGTATCTGTTCTCCTCTCTCCTCTATCAGGTACAGATAACAGCAACACGTGAGCTGGGATTTCAAACCAGCCAATCATTGATCTGGAATGAAAGCTCACAGCTTTGGAAAATCACAGGGGATTTAATATGTATCATGTACTAAACACTAGGGGTGCAACGATACACAAAATTCACGGTTCGGTTCGATACTTTGGTGTCACAGTTCGATATTTTTTCGATACAAAAAAAAATGTTTATGCCTTTTTAATTTGTCATTTATTAAAATTATAAATATATATTTTAACTCAAAAGTACAGTTTTTAAATTTAACCCTAACCCTTGTGCGTGTTTTTTATTTTGACAGCGAATGCGCACCTGCGGACCACTTATGTGCAGCCCTGGTTATTTAGCTCGTCATATTGCAGCCACAGAAATTATTTTGTCCATGAAACCATAAAGCTGCACTTTCTTTTTGCCTTATAGTCTGATTTGTCATAACTTTTCTGTTTTGTGGTAAGCTTTTCTTTGGCTGTCACTTCTTCACCCTGACCTGTCTTATTTGGCTCAGCAGAACTGAAATATAAATCCTGCTGCTTTTACACACGCACTCACATAAGCTCAGCGATTTTCTGCGCGATCAACCTCTCACATGTTTAAGCTGCGGGAGATTTCACTTGTCATGTTTGCGTAGTAAGCTAACGATTGATAAGACGATGTCAGAGGAATTGGTGCACAAATTATCATCACTCACCAATCAGTACTGTTGCTCTCTATACACAGTTCACGCGATTGCAAAGTGAAAGCAAAAAAACAAGCGCAAATTCAAACTCGATTTCAATATGTCACATATTGACAGTGGCTCACCGATGCCAATTACATAATTACCCAGCTACATTTCCGAAAGAATGCAAAAGCATTGATTTTTCCTTCCTACAATAGCCCGACGGGCAGGGCAGAGATAGATTTTGGTAGCCCGACTGGAAAAATCGCTAGCCCCGGGACGTCGATGTGCAGTCATATTCGTTGTGTTCCCACTAGTGCTTTCAGGTTAACCTCGTTAAAATGACCTTAACGCCACAACACGGCAAATCTCCGTTAACGAGCTACCCCTGATAGCCCCGTGCATGGGGCTAGACGGCCAACATGTTAACGAGCTAACTGCGCTAACACACTAGCTCCCACCCATGTAATTGAGCATTGCGTGGCACATCCAACATACTGTTTTACTTTAGTCCATGACGCGCTTACCTTCAGGGTCATACGTCACATGAAAACCAAAATAATTCCAAACGCCAGATCTGAATGAGGGTGGGGGAGGTCCATGTTGCAAAGAGAGCTTAACTTCTGTCTCGCTAGCTTGCCCTGCGCTCTTCCTTCTGACTATGCTGTCTGTGTGGAGCGCTCAGTGGATCTGCGCTCGACAGTGCAGCCTAGGCGGAGTAGTCGAACGCAGATTCACTGAGCACTCCACACAGACAGCATCGTCAGAAGGAAAGTTGATAAAATAAATTACAAATGTTGTATTGTTCGATACATATGCGTACCGAACCGAAAGCACTGTATCGAACGGTTCAATATCGATACGAATATCGTTGCACCCCTACTAAACACATAATAAAACAAACCTGCAGGTTCTTGAAAAAGAAATATTAAAACGTTTTACAACTTTATTTAAGAGAGTCTTGGGTCAATTTGTGGCTATTTTCAAATTTCGATTACATGCCATTTGCACAGTGTTGAATGGAATATAGCGAAAGTCTGCAAAAAAAAGTTCGGTCACATTTACTGTTAAAATTTCAGTATGACTTCCGGAAATTAGCTTCAGTGGCTAAGCTACAGATAAACTTACACTATTGGTCCTAGTGGTCGATTTGTGCCCCATTGAAACCCATTATAAACGCTATTTCCCATTCCACGGTCATTACAACCAAATAATGGGCCATCTTCCGAATGTTGGTGGTACTCGGGAGTCCGGGCCTTGGAATTGTATCTTTTGGGAAATATTTGATTTCTTTGTTTTTTGGGGCTAAAAAAACAGTGCGGCCATGTGACGAAACTGGGATATAAAGGGTTAAAATCCGCGAAATGTAATTAAAACTTGATATGAATATTTCAAGGAGAAGTAGGTCTAAAAGATTGGCTAATTTAAAGTGGAAAAAAATATTAATATATAGATATTTTATGGCACTTTTCATGGCGTGGTCGATTTGTGGCTCTAGGTCCGATAGTGTATGCATTTTTCTAGGACCCTCCAGGGGTTAAAAAATGCTTTCTTCATAATACTGTTAGGAATTTTTTACATTTATGCCAATTAAACATAATTGTCCAGGGCTTGTTGTGGTTTTCTTCTGTTTTTCATTGTAGTCTTTCGTAGTCCAGTCAGATCATTGTTGCTTCAGTGATAAGGATCAGGCTCTCTGAGGTTTGCTGAAGTCACTAGTAAGACAGTAAGAAGTTCTTGTGAATGTTGCTTTGTCTTTGCCTCTTAGTAACTCTGTGGAAAAAAGACTTGTTTGCACCTGTTACCTGCTACTTACCTGTTACTCTGCCGCCTGCTCACTCTCTACCTTTCCTATTCCACAATGGAAAGATTCCATCCCAGGTGCTTTTCCAATTTTCTGCAGAGTGATGTAACCTTATTGTTGCACCACGATCACCCCCTTTTCCTCCAGCCCAGAAATGAGTAAATCAAAGGGGTTTTTTTTGCATAAAACCATGGTCTCAGAGATCAGGTTGTAAATTCTGAGTTGCTGCAGGAACCACAACCTCTGCTGGGCCTTCTTCTGGATAGAGTCTATATGTGGGGACCACTTCAGATCATGTGGAAAGGTGGATCCTAGGAATCTGAAGTGATCCACGGTAAGTACTCTATTTTTGAGGATAGTTAGGGTGAGTCTGAAGGTTCACTGCCACCTCCACGGTTGGGTCTGGGTGGTTCTGACTGCAACAGTGGAACAGCTGGTCCACATCCTGTTTCTATGCGGACTCGTCTTCATTGTGGATCAGACCAGTGGATTACCAGTTTGCAAATCATGCGAACAGATCCATAGAAGATGCCATCAACGTAGCTCTCCACTCTGTGCTGAGCCACCTGGAGCAGCGGCAAAGTACGTCAGAAAGCTCTTTGTGGGGTTTGTCAGAATCTCATCTCTACTTTGTGGTTCTGTTGGCTTCATCAGGTGATGGCCTTCTGCTCGCTTTGGAACGGTTCAAAGCTGAGTGTGAAGCAGTGGGAATGAGAATCAGCACTTCCAAATCTGAGGCCATGGTCCTCAGCCGGAAAAGAGTGGAGTGCCCACTTCAGGTCAGGGACGAGTTCCTGCCCCAAGTTTAAGTATCTCAGGGTCTTGTTCATGAGTGACGAGAGACGGGAGATCGACAGACGGATTGGTGCTGCGGCTGCAGTGATATGGACACTATTCCAGTCTGTTGTGGTGAAGAGAGAGCTGAGTGTAAAAGCGAAGCTCTCAATATACTGGTCGATCTACGTCCTTCCCCTCCCCTATGGTCATGAGCTGTGGGTAGTGATCGAAAGAACGAGATTGCGGATACAAGCGGCAGAAATGGGCTTCCTCCAAAGGGTGGCTGGCCTCTTCCTTAGAGATAGGGTGAGAAGTTCAGTCTTCCGGGAGGGGCTCAGAGTAGAGCAGCTGCTCCTCCACGTTGAATTGAGCCATTTGAGGTTGTTCAAGCATCCTGGGCACCTCCTGAATGAGGTGTTTCGGGCATGTCCCACCAGGAGGAGGCCCCGAGGCAGACCTGGGACACACTAGAGAGATTTTATCTCTCAGCTGGCTTGGGAACTCCTTGGTGTTCCCCCAGATAAGCTGGAGGAGGTGGCTGAGGAGAGGGAGGTCTGGGCTTCTCTGCTAGGGCTGCGGCCCCTGTGACCCAGCCCCGGATAAGCAGATGGATGGATGGATGCTCTTTGTGGATTACAGCTCAGCTTTCTATACAATCATCCCGGATATCCTCTTCACCAAACTGGTCACTCTTGGCCTTTGACTTTCTCACCAACCGGCCCCAGACTGTGAGACTTGGCCCCCATCTCTCCTCCACTCGCATGCTGAGCACTGGCTCCCCACAAGGCTGTGTGCTGAGCCCCCTCCTGTATTGTCTCTAAACCTAAGACTGCAGTTCGACCCACAACAACAACATCATGATCAAGTTTGCTGAAGACACCACATTAGTCAGACTTATCTCAAAGATGGGAACAGAGTGAAGTTTCACAGTGTAATCAAGGCAGCATAGAAGATTATTGGCTGCCCTCTCCCCTCCTTGGCGGACAATTGTTTCACCCGCTGCCTCAACAGAGCAACAAACATCATCAAGGGCAGCTGCCACCCAGGTTTTGACCTGTTCGATCTACTTCCCTCAGGGAAGCGCTACAGGTGCATCAGCACAAACACTGACAGACTTAGGAACAGTTCCTTTGCAAAAGCCATGAGCACCCTGAACTCACACATGAACCAACGACACAGTTTCACCCCCCAATTCAAGCCTCCCCTCTATACACAGAATATACAAACACTACCACCACTGTGCAATATTTAATTTATGTCAAATACCTCACTGTAAATATAGACTATTTATTTCTTTCCAATATTTGTATATTTGATATTTTTTGATATTGACCTGCTCATATGACTGGGCGATCGTGGCTCAAGAGTTTTTTCCAATAGATAACAGGGTTATGTTGATGCAACCACGGGTAACCCAGAACTAGTAGCGTGAGTGTAGCTTGAAACACATACAGGGAGTGCAGAATTATTAGGCAAATGAGTATTTTGTCCACATCATCCTCTTCATGCATGTTGTCTTACTCCAAGCTGTATAGGCTCGAAAGCCTACTACCAATTAAGCATATTAGGTGATGTGCAACTCTGTAATGAGAAGGGGTGTGGTCTAATGACATCAACACCCTATATCAGGTGTGCATAATTATTAGGCAACGTCCTTTCCTTTGGCAAAATGGGTCAAAAGAAGGACTTGACAGGCTCAGAAAAGTCAAAAATAGTGAGATATCTTGCAGAGGGATGCAGCAGCCTCAAAATTGCAAAGCTTCTGAAGCGTGATCATCGAACAATCAAGCATTTCATTCAAAATAGTCAACAGGGTCGCAAGAAGCGTGTGGAAAAACCAAGGCTCAAAATAACTGCCCATAAACTGAAAAAACTCAAGCGTGCAGCTGCCAAGATGCCACTTGCCACCAGTTTGGCCATATTTCAGAGCTGCAACATCACTGGAGTGCCCAAAAGCACAAGGTGTGCAATACTCAGAGACATGGCCAAGGTAAGAAAGGCTGAAAGACGACCACCACTGAACAAGACACACAAGCTGAAACGTCAAGACTGGGCCAAGAAATATCTCAAGATTGGGGCCTTTTCGGGTTGAGGATGGAGTCAAGCTCAACTCCCAGTCTACTGCCAGTTTCTGGAAGACACCTTCTTCAAGCAGTGGTACAGGAAGAAGTCTGCATCCTTCAAGAAAAACATGATTTTCATGCAGGACAATGCTCCATCACACGCGTCCAAGTACTCCACAGCGTGGCTGGCAAGAAAGGGTATAAAAGAAGAAAAACTAATGACATGGCCTCCTTGTTCACCTGATCTGAACCCCATTGAGAACCTGTGGTCCATCATCAAATGTGAGATTTACAAGGAGGGAAAACAGTACACCTCTCTGAACAGTGTCTGGGAGGCTGTGGTTGCTGCTGCACGCAATGTTGATGGTGAACAGATCAAAACACTGACAGAATCCATGGATGGCAGGCTTTTGAGTGTCCTTGCAAAGAAAGGTGGCTATATTGGTCGATGATTTGTTTTTGTTTTGTTTTTGAATGTCAGAAATGTATATTTGTGAATGTGGAGATGTTATATTGGTTTCACTGGTAAAAATAAATAATTGAAATGGGTATATATTTGTTTTTTGTCAAGTTGCCTAATAATTATGCACAGTAATAGTCACCTGCACACACAGATATCCCCCTAAAATAGCTAAAACTAAAAACAAACTAAAAACTACTTCCAAAAACATTCAGCTTTGATATTAATGAGTTTTTTGGGTTCATTGAGAACATGGTTGTTGTTCAATAATAAC
>NC_140541.1:41090793-41121559 GCF_057382185.1 Mchenga conophoros
CATATATGGAATCAGAATGGTATTGTTTTCAGTTTTATACTTTTCATGCACAAAATTGATTATTTTAGGTGACAGTTACTCTGCTGGGCACAGAAGGACACAGCGAGCCTCACCACTTGACAGATTCAAAGAAACGTGTGTTTGAAAGGGGAGCAGTGGACATGTTCCTGCTAACTACGCCCTTCTCCCTGGGAGACCTGCAGGGCATCAGACTATGGCACAACAATTCAGGAAGCCATTCTGCCTGGTAGGAAAAAAAGAAATGTCACAACCACACAAAAGAAAGGCATCTCGACAATTATGGTATTTTCTGAGTCATTAGAAACATACTGTTTGACCAAGAACACCACAATGATTGGACATTAAGGTGAATACAGTGTGAATCCGGTCCCAATTACACTGATCTTAAAGATAATTATTGTTGCTTTTTTAAGGAAAACATGGTCTTTAAATGCAATTCAGCTGTCATTTTAAGTAATATGTCTTCTACTGACTTTTGTGGGTGTCACGTGGAGCAAAGCAGAGGTCACATGATTGCATCTTGCATTTACATTGTTTGCCTTTTCTCAGGTATGTAGGCAATGTCATGGTGCAGGATTTACAGACAGAGGAGAAATGGCATTTTCTATGTAATTCCTGGCTGTCGGTAGACATTGATGACTGTTCCCTCGATAAAATATTTCCTGCTGCAACAGAGATGGATCTAAAAAGGTTCAGGTAAGCGCAAAGCCTGGTGGTACGTTTGGTAGCAGAATTACACGTACAAGCACTCTGTCTAGAGGCTGAACATGAAACTCAGATTGGGAGTACTGATCAAATGCAAATTCAATCGAATTCATGGTTTGGAGTTCCATTTGGATAATGTTATGTTTGCAGCAGGCAGGGTAAACTATCATTTTTTTTTTTAATGAAATTCACTTTCACAAAGCAGCAGCCAGAATTTACTTTTCAACTCGTTGAAAAATCTACCAGTGCTTGTGGACTTTCACAAGGCTACCAGAAAGAAATTATTAGGCCCAGGTATGATTAAAATGCAAGGTGGAGGGAGAGTGGACACACTGGACAGAGGATGCTGAGCTGCCAAGCAGGAGAAAAAGAAGAAAACAACAGAGAAGATTCATGGATGATGTGATAGAGGACATACAGTGGGTTGGTGTGACAGAAGAAGCTGGGGATAGGGTGAGATAGAGGCAGATTTCCAAAGACGAAATGAAACCCAGTAAAAGCTGCCACTTTCTTCTCATCCCAGTTGAGTAGCTAAATATTTGGTTTAAGCGCTGATCTGGTGATTTAGTGGGGATTATTCGCTTTTCTTTAGGCTCTAAAACCTCCAAATGCTTCAGATCTACAATAGTGTTTTACAGGAATTAGAAAAAGATTAAAATGTGATGCTAATCCATCACTAATTAGCTGTTTATGAAGGTTTAAAACATTTGATTTTTACAATGTTGCTTTTATCTTTCAGTAATTTGTTCTTCACAAAGACAACAAAGGATTTCAATGACGGACACCTCTGGATTTCGGTGATCAGTCGACCACCGAGCAGCCACTTCACCTGTGTGCAGAGAGTGTCCTGCTGTTTTTCTCTGCTGCTCTGTACCATGTTAACCAGTATCATGTTTTATGGGATCCCAAAAGATCCCTCTGACCAAGTAATGGACCTAGGTACATCAAAAATGTATTGCCATTAAATTTACTTTTAAAAAAGTGTAAAAAAGTCCAAATCTAATTAATCTATTTCCCATTTGTATTTTCAGGAAGTTTTGAGTTTACTTGGCAGCAGTTCATGATTGGAGTTCAGAGCTCCCTCATCATGTTTCCCGTCAATATCCTCATAGTCAGTATTTTCAGATTCACTCGTCCTCGGGAGTTTTCTTGTTGCCAGCGCAAAAAAAAGAAAAAGAACACACAAGATTCTTCTGCCACAACGGACATGACTAACAGAGTGTCTTTAGATGTTATCATTAAGGTAGGTGTTTCCTGTTTTTGTGTTTCTGCATTTAATATTAAGGTGCTGCTAAACTGGCACCCAAGCCTTATGACAAACTTTTTTGTACGTGTTACAAATACTGATGGTTTTGTGGGTTTAGAAGAATTTCTCTAATGTGCATACACTTCATTTGGTATCAAAATTCGGTATTGAATGTGCTTCCCCTTAGGACATCACAAGAATTGCCCACTCGCTCTCTAAGACGATGAAAAGCAACGTCGCATGCAAGGAGATTAAGTTTGTACCTGGACAAGAAAATGATGTCAATGCTATACTTTCTGTGTTGAAAGACTTAATCACACAGAATAACACAGCTAGTGAAAATATCGAGACAGAAACACAGCCTCAGCTATCAGGTGAGTTCTCGTGTTAATAATTGATCATGATCAACTAAAAGTGCTGCAACACTGCCCCAAACCCCCATCTTATTTAAGTTTGCGCGACCTGCCCGTTAAGAACATATTCTTGGGTACTTCTATATCAGTTTCAACATTATACTGTTCAGAAAAACAAAACTAAAGTTGAAGCACGGACATCGTGACACACTGGAGGAGATCAAGTGGCCACTGAAGTGCAAGTAGCTTTCTAAAAACAAGAGCAAAGTTGCAGGGAGCCAAATCTGGCGCCTGCTGATGAATGATTGTGCTGCTGAGGCCAAAATCACCTGCCTCTTCAACTGTGGTGCGTGCCACTGAGTATCAGCACACACCACACTGAAGCGGTGTACAGCAAATCTTCTGGGTTTCATGGCTCTTTAGGATGTTACCTTAGAACACGCTGACTGTCTGAGCCTAGAAAATGAATTTATGGTGAATGCTGCATCTTCCTCGAGCGATGCTTTGCCATTGGGGTGAGGTCTACTGAGAAGTACTTTGGTTTGAAGCCGGGGTCAGTTGGACACAAATTTTTACATGTGAACTCTGCACCACATATGAGTGCGTAGAATAGGATTCATGTCTTCGAGTGCCTCTGGATACAAACCAGAGGGGAGATCAGCTAACTCGACCTTTGGACTTTTCACAAGTGTAGTCAGACAACTTTATGATCACAGCTCTCGCATTAAGGGTCAAATTAGTACTTACATATCAGAAGGTCTCACAAACAGTTTGGTGTCAGTTCTTTTGCTTTTAAATAACATGCAAAGCAAATTTAAGTGGCGTGCTACAAATTTGATGGACGTTGTTTTTAATCAGCTGTTAATTCAAAGAGGCATAAAAGATGAAAATTTGCCTGAAAGGACGGACACTGCAGAGTTCTGAAATCATTCAGAAGATACTTGCTTATATGACAAAGTGGTTGTTTGAAACAAATAAAGACAGAATTTGAAAACGCTGCCAACAATCACATTTCTGCAAACAAAGCAATTTTTGCTTTCTGAACACATATCATGTGCTTCCTTGAGATTTCCAAGTAATAACATATGTACATTTTCAGATAGCAGCGCTTATCCAGCATCGGCAGAGGGGGTGATTCAAAAGAACAGAAACAAAAGCCAGTATCTGTACAGACAACTGTGTCGCATCGACAGTGAGTTGAGTCAGCTGGGTCCCTCAGGCTTCCCGAATCCACACAGCTACAAACAGGCGCTGCAGCAAGTCCAGAGCACGAAGGAGTTGCTTGAAGATCAACTCGTTGCATCCAACAGAGGCGTTCCAGATGAACCCACCAACAAAACGTATGAAAGTCACTCTGTAAGAGGACCGCGCTGGTGCAGTTAGATGTCACATCCATCTAGAACATTTTATTTTATCTTGGAGGAATTAACTGCAGTTATAGCTGCTGTATGTCTTTGTTTTAATTATTATAGTCACTGCAACGCTTTTAATTGATAAAATTAAAACTCAACACAAAGACGGGGGTTGTTGAGGCACTCTGAGGATAAAATCATATAACAAATTTGTTCTCGCAACAATTCAGCAAGCAAAACACACCAACGTGTATCGACTCAAAGTCTTCCTCAGGGACTGACTCATGCACAGCCTAGATTAAATACCCTGGCTCGCACTCAACCAGCACCTGTGTGCAAAGTATTTTAAAAAGGACAGACGTCCCTACATATCAAAGCAATAACAAAACCTCAGCAATGTTCTGTAAGAATTATCAAAGAAACTACAAAAGCAATATGAGAAAAAGGACCAACAAACACCATTTTTAAACTCACAGTAAATCAAAATAGAGCACAATTCAATCATTAAAATACGTTGAGCTAGAGCACAAAATTTCACTAGTCAAAATATGCATGAGCCTGCACAGTAAGCTATTAAAAAGCTTCAAAAATAAACAATAAAATCTATGAGAGTTTCAAGATTGTGACTTTAAATTTTAAATCATCAAAATGGGTGTTCTATCATGAGTGAAATAACTGAAGTCTAATTGCTGATCTGCAGAGGTAGAAAAAGTGCCAAAGTACAAGTACAGGTTCTTAAAAAAATACTAGTAAAGTATTAAGTACACTCCAGAAAAAGCTGACTCAACTTCTTTACTCAAGTAAAAGATGAAAAAAAAAAATAGGCTCTGAAATGTACTCAAAGTGAGAAAGTAAAAAGTAGCTCTTTGAAGCACATTTATATCAAGTATTTTTATGCAAAGCTAAATGAACTTTGTGCTATTACTCAATCAGTTTCAGATGATGGATCTATATGTCATCAGCTCAAATTCAAATTCATCTCTGCTACATTTCATGTAACCTAACTCTGAGCATGAACCTCTTCTTCCTGTTCTGTTTTCCTCTTTTCCCTTTATGCTCGCTCCTGCAGCCAGGAATTGTGCAATGCTCCAGCCCACTTTAACCCCTGACTATAGCGTGATGAATGATGCAAAAAATATGAGTTATCAAAAGCTTTTGCTTCTTTGATCTCTTTGTATGTGTAAAGCCCCAGTGATAGATACAACAGTAGGATTACTTTTCTGTGTTACTGTTTCCACCATTTAGCCTCAGATCACTCAGATGTTTGAAGGCAGCTGTGAAATAAAAACTTCCCTCAGTTGTCTTAAACCTAAAGTAATGAGCCTGGTTTGAAAATGTGAGGAGTGAAAAGTATAAATATTTGGGTAAAAATGTAGAGAGTAAAAGTTAACAGCTGAACACAAATACTCAAGTACTTGACTAACAAAATAGTTGTACTTCCTACCTCTGCATTATTGAGCATATTCAATTCAATTTTTCAGTTCAGTTTTTATTTATATAGAAGGAAATCACAAAAGCAGTCACCTCACGGTGCTTTATATGGTAAAGGCCCTAAAGTAGTATAATATGGAGAGCAGTACTGATTTAAACATGTATACACGATGTTAGGATAATGGCCTATTACTTTGCAAAAACATTTTTACTCGTTGCTCTGTAAAGTTACATGTTAATGCTATTGAAATTCATATTGGTGAAAGGAAATGTAATTTTACTTGCTGTTCTGTCGCTCCGTGTTTACAGGGCCAGTCCGTCAGACAGCACTGATGGCGATGGCGGTGAGAAAGAAAGGACGTGCTGTCACGGAGGTCTACCCTGGTGGTTTATTTTTTTTGGCTGGCTGCTGGTGATCGCAACCAGTGTCGTATCAGGCTTTTTCACAATGCTGTATGGCTTGAAATTTGGAAAACCGCGCTCCATAAGTTGGTTCGTATCCATGGTTATTTCCTTCTTCAGAGTGTCCTCCTTATTCAGCCGCTGAAGGTGAGAAGAACATTTGTCTGTTATATACATACCCTTAAGATTTCCTGCACAGTTAAAATTTCAGTTACACAATTTTCTTATAATTTAACGTTTCTAATATAGATAATTTTTTGTAAATTTAAATATTTACTCGAAATAAACCACTGCATTTATTCATGCCTCTCAAAACAGGTGCTTTGTTTTGCAATCTTCTTTGCTCTTGTGATTAAAAAAGTCGACGAGGAAGATTTTCAAAATGTTCAATTTGAAAGAAACCACAGAAATATCGGTAAAATATCAAGAAAAACTCTAGAAAGCATACTTTCTTCCTCTTTTGTTTAAATACTGAACATTTCTTTGGCAACAAACTTCATCCACAGGTAAACAAATGTTTGTGCGCTATGGCAGTGTTTATGAGCCGCCGCCTCTGGCAGACGTAGAAAAAATGAGGAGGAACAGGATGCTGGAACAGAAAGCCTTTGCTCTAATCAAGGAGATACTGAGTAAGTAGACACACAAAGAACTGCGAATTAACCTGATTAAAACAAATTGAAGGAAATCTTCATCAATGACAGAAACTGCAGAAAAAATATAATAATTTTGACTACAACTTATCTTCCAGGGATGTTGTAAGTCTGACCTGAAATTAATGCTGGGTTTGACTTAATCCCCCTGTATGTTTCAGTCTACATGGGGTTCCTGTGGATGCTGCTGCTGGTGGCACATGGCCAGAGAGATCCAAATGCTTTTTACCTAAACACACACATTAAACAAAGCTTCTGTGGAAACGCCCCAGCCACCATGGCAATTCAAGATGTATTCAACTGGGCCAAGACATCTCTACTCAGTAACCTCTTTGGACAATATCCAGGTAAATATTTGTTACAAAAAGGACAGTCAAACAGGACAGGGCTTCGCTTCTATCTCTGTTGTAGACGTTGCCAGTTACTGGCCACCTCCTCTAATCTGCAGGCTCAGTAGACTGTTATCAAAGGACTATGGGAGAAATGGTTTTGCAAAGAGCAACAAAAGTCCATACAAGGATGTTATCAGAGTGGAAGTGGAAAGCATTTGATGACTTTCAACAAGGAGTCATGATTTCTGACCTAAAGCTGTTTATTCTGCTTCACTGTGTAGTTGTGTTCTTACTTTTAAGTGTTAGTGTTGAACCTTTTTTTAGAACGTTCCAATAGCAGAACATACAGAAGGGATATAACCATATCTACACGAACAGGTGAATTCGTTCGAGGTTCGATTCGATGGTTTGTTTTGTTATTTCATAAAAGTTTTAGAAGACTTTTTTGTTTATTAAAGCAGAACACATGAACAGATTAATCCAGCTTTATGTCAAAGCAACTGTTTTGTGTCAAGTGTCATTTCATTAATATCTGTGTATTATTTTAAATATTGTGCCTTAAGTCTTCACTGAGATTGCAGTGATATCAAATCTGAACTTTGGTGCATGAAGTACAGATTATTATTATCTATTATTCTATATTTCCTGCCTCTTTTTTACATGTGCCCTTTTATCCCTCAGCCGTTAAAGGTTGGTGGAGTACTGCTGTCACCCTGCCAGGTGGTCGGGCAGGCAGCGTGGACACCCGACTTTGTAAACACGATAACTTGAGAACAAGATAAGCTAGGACTTTCAAATAGGTGCATCAACTAAAAGGATTACACACATTCAGATCTTGAGGTGAAGGTCAGAGGTCTAGTTTTTTTTTGTAATCTTGTCAACACAAGACACATGACAGTTTTCCCAGCGTATGTTAGAGTGCTTTGACTTGAACCTTTTAGCTAAATCTATAAATATATACATGCTACACAAAGGTTTCTCATCCTGAACTGCAATGATCTTTGCAGCTGGGCAGGTGCGTGTAGGTACGACCTAAAAAGACCGTAGCCTACTCAAATGAAAAATAAATGACAATAAGAGTGAAATGTAAAATACTGTTCCAGGATTCATCACTGATGGAAACTCGAAGCTTCTGGGAAATGCACGTCTTCGTCAACTGAGAGTGAAGAAGAACTCGTGTGAGATTGCAGGCCCCATGCTAAAGATGGTGCCAGGCTGTAGCGCTCCATATTCATGGGAAGCGGAGGACATGGGCTCCTACGGACCTGGCTGGAACACGTCTGTTGGAAATAACATCTCTGCAAGCATTTCCAGTCCCTGGACGTACCAGACACACTCTCAACTCAGAGCTTACCCCGTCTGGGGAGAATTGGCGCGCTACAGAGGGGGAGGCTTTTCAGTGGAGCTCGGCCCAGATTTACAAACTGCAACCAGGTCTCTACCTTAAGAAAAATCGAAAGAATACCCAAGATGCTGTGTTGTCTGAGAGTTAATAGTCTTCTTGGTTGGTTTTAAAATGAACATATGGAATATATTAACAACATTAATTCTTTAATATTTATCCACAGCACCCTCGACTATCTGTTCAACAATATGTGGTTCGATGTTTACACGCGGGCCATCTTTGTTGAGTTCACTGTTTATAATGCAAATGTGAATCTCCTCTGCATTGTCACGCTTTTGCTGGAGTCCCCTGCTGTAGGTAAGGAGAACTGTAATGCATCTAAAGCTTTGTTAAAGAAGACTCTATAGAATGGATAACACATCAGACTTTATTACTTTTCATATGTAACTCCAATCTACATTTATTCCCTTTTTACACCTTCATACTGAGAACTCCGACAGCCTATGATTGAGATCACATTAAGCTGTACGCATGTAAGTGAAGTCTTCTCTCTGACTTTGCAGGAGCCTTTCAGTTAAACAGTGAAATGCAGAGTGTTCATCTCTACCTGCCAGGTGACGGCCTCCACATCTGCATTATGACCGCTGAGATCATTTATATGCTTTTCATCCTCTATTCCATGTTCAATCAGGTAAATACAAACATTATTAATACATAATGGAATCTAGTTCCAAATATTGTTTTCTATGTATCCAGTTAAATAGACTAACTTCATTTAGCCAATGAGGTTTAAACAAACTTAGAATGGCATCATCATCACTTTTTGGTTTCCTGACCATTATTTTCCTGAGAGTGAGCAGTTACTGTTTGTTACTGTGATCGGCAAGAATTAGTCTAACGTGGATTAACTACGAGTGTCGTGAGGCTGAACAGTCAATGAAGCCACTCTGCATGTTTCTATTAATCATTTTTTATTAAGTCGTTACTGCCTGTTAATCCAGAAGCAATTAGCAGCTAAATCAGAGCATGTCAAATGCTGTGCAGCTCTACTGTACTGTAATTACGAGGAAATTACAAAGTTGATGCTGATATAATAGCATTAATCTTATTTGTCATTCGTAATAATCCTTTTGCTTTTTAGTGCATCACTGAGTCACATGTTAATCACGTCGTTTCACTTCATTCAGGCTCATTGTGATCGTGGGTGTCGACCATTAACTGTAATTTCTGAGCCAATAAGCTCCTATCGTGTGCCCTTTGTTGCAGTCCCTTAAGATTATTATGGTGACATAAGCACACAGCTTATTTTTCTGTATCTGTCAAGATGTCATGTAGCTACACCCCCTCTGAAATTCACCTGGAAGTCCCAAAGACTGCATGTTAAATTAACTACAGTAAGAGCTTTAGACAACATATAATCTCAATTATTAAGGAGCCTAAATATCCATAAATGTGCTATTTTTATCTATCTTTGTATTGCTCTCTCATAAAGATTTTTAGGGTTAGATAAACAGTATACAGTAAATGCTTATACTTAAAAACCTCTTATGTGAGCACTGAGACTTTCATTAAATATGATCAGATTATTTTCACATGCATTTGGACATCATGGGACAAATCAGCACTTTTATTTGTGCAAATTGTCAACATATGTTTGGTGTTGTTCCTGCTAAAACCTCAACAAATGCATGAGCATGCAGACAACCCCCTGCTGGATTACATAAGAGCTGTTGCTCTCACTTCTTTTCCTGGAAAGGGGAAATTAATGAAGCAGCAGCGCTGGCTTTACTTCAAGAACAAATGGAACCTTCTGGAGCTTTCTATCATCCTGCTGAGCTGGAGTGCCGTGGCCGCCTTTATCCAGAGGACTCTGATCACGAACCGTGATATAGCATACTACCAAAACCACAACGACAAGTGAGATTAACGTAAAACTCTGCTTTAATTTTAGCTGTTTAACTGCAAAAACATGCCTCTCCCATGCTTGGTGTTATTTGGTGGGTTGTTTTTTTACTCCACATCTTTCCTGTTTTTATAGGTTTGTCAGTTTTTACCAGACAGGCACATCAGAATCACTTTTTCAATATCTGATGGCTTTCCTGGTCCTGCTCGCCACTGTCAAACTGTGGCACCTGCTTAGACTTAACCCAAAGATGAACATGATCACAGCTGCACTGCAGCGAGCCTGGACCAGCATAAGCGGTCTTCTTCTGATCATTGTGATCATGTTGCTGGCTTATTCCATTGCAGTAAGTATCTGGTTCCTTTGACCAAATCTTGACTCCTCGCAAATAAATAATTTTGTATTTACATGGACAAGAACAGAACGCTTTTTGGTGGCGGTCGGGAGGGTTATTAATTACAGCCTAATCTTAAAAGTAGAGACTGTGTCTTTCTCCTGAATCCAAACTGTAAGCTGGTTCCACTGAAGAGTACTCTGAGGTCTTTAAGATAAGATGGGGAATGCTTGTTCAAAACCGTGTATCTGAGGAGAAAACTATAACACTTTGGACAACTTGAAAAGAGAACTTCTCTCAGATTTAACGGTGCTGCTCAGTCAAAGCAAAAAAATGTTCTCTAAAGCCTTTAATACAAAGATTTAAAAAATATATCTATTCTGAAAATTAATTAAAAAGATTAATTTATCTTAATAATTTGAGAAAATACACTTTTTAGTAAAATAAACAATGTTTTAAAAGTCAAGAACTCAACTCTTTGGAAACACTGAAAAATCTGACTTTGTCTAATCCAGCGGTCCCCAACCCCCGGGCCTCGGACCGGTACCGGTCCGTGAGTCGTTTGGTACCGGGCCGCGAGAGTTGAGGCTCAGGTGCAAAATGTCTGGTTTTCAGGGTTTTTATCGGTTTTCAGCGTTATTTTGTTATCGTTTTTATCGTTAACTTGGTTTTCCTGGGTCTTTTCACGTGTGTTATGAATAAATCTTCTTTTTTCGGTACCGGTACTAGTTTTATTTTGTTGTATTTATCCGCGACACCTTAAAGGCCGGTCCGTGAAAATATTGTCGGGCATAAACCGGTCCGTGGCGCAAAAAAGGTTGGGGACCGCTGCTCTAATCAATATAATTTAAATTAAAACCATCCAGTAGTTTGATAAATTACATAAAAGTCCAAAACGAAAGGACAGCTGATGCTAATCTTTTCCACTGTGTGCATTAGAGGACTTGAATAGTGAGGAGCGTTGACTGGAGAGCCGGGGCAGGTGGTGTTCATTACATTCGTAAATTTAAACTAATTCATTCTGTTATAGTACAGTGTCATTATGCTTTAAACGGTGCGTGAAATACCAATCAAGTAACCTCACTCCATTATCGCCGAGATTATTTAATGAAAATTGAAATCCATGATGGGCAGGAATGATCTCAGCGGTCCTTCTGCTGATTTAATGGTAATTTCTCTCCTTCAGTGTAACGTGATTTATGGCTGGAACCTATCCTCTTATAAAACTTTCATGGATGCTCTCATGACTCTCATCGGTTTGCAGATAGGCATCTTTAACTATGATGAGGTGAGAATGATCGTCTCAGGATTTGCACACATTAAGTCAACATTTTTCTTTTTCTGTCATTTCCAATTTGGTCAGTTAGTTTCAAAGTGGTAATAACATCTAACTGAGGCACTATCTTCTAGGTCCTGGCCAGCAATCCTGTGCTTGGTGGGTTACTCATTGGTTCCTGTATAGTTTTTGTGACATTCGTGGTGCTCAATCTCCTGCTCTCGGTGATCCTCGTGGCATTCAATCAGGAGCAAAAATACCACAAGGTAACAAAAATCAGGATCATTTTTCTGTGTTTTAGTTATCCTCACCATACAATTTTAATCATTCAGTAGCAGTTGAGTTGTTCACGCATTTTAAATGTTACTGAATAACTCAGCTGATATTGTTGCTCTAGAGGAATAAAAGCTGAGCATTGGCCCAATGGACTTTTTAACCAGGTTTTTTGAGACAATATTGGCGAGTGAGAGGAAAATAGGAAAAGAAGTGTACCAGTTCTCAAAATAAATGGGATGAGAGGATCTGTTGTAACTACACAGGGATAACGTTGATCACATAGGAGAGTTGCTGAAGCTAGGTTAAGAGGAGAAGTGATCATCGGTGAGCAGCAGTGTGGCTTCATGCCACAAAAAAGCACAGGTGCCTTTTTGTGCTTCACTGTGTCTTTGTGGATCTAGAGAAATGTATAGATAGGATAAGTGGAAGCGAATGGATGGATGGATGGATGGATGGATGGATGGATGGATGGATGGAACTTTGGTTCAGACTAAATCAGAGCAGCAAGGAGCTGCCATGAGGAACACCTGAAAAATAGGCCCATAGATGTGAAGGAGAATGTTCAGAGGGTTGATGTGTCACAAGAGCATAGAAGCGATAGGCTGAGGTGCCAAAAGAAGAAAAAGAAGTAACATTTGCTTATTTTCAATAAACTCTGGTTCCCAGTGTAAAGTGTACCCAGAGAAAAGATGACATGTCCTACAAAAAGCTGCAGGTTTGACACTGTCAGTCTGTTCTTGACACTTTTTTTTTCCTGTTGTGTGATTTCTTAAGTTTACTTTGCAAATATCCACATTTTACTCCAGCTGTTTCCAGGCCACAGGCAGCAACCATCTCCCATTTCTTTAAAAATCTAAATGCAACAAAATTTTACCCAGTCATGCACCTCCTAAGCACATGGGCAAACTTCACTGAAATTTAAGCTTAAAAGCCAGACGAGTGCACCTCACAAAATCATTACATTCAGGTTTTGAGTGGACAAGAAGCAGACTTCCTTATTATCCAATCAGAAGTCTCTGTGTGTGAGTTTTTAACAGTAAATGAAATACAAACCGCGCTGTAACTCGCAAACTGAAAGGTTGAGGAATTAAAAGTCAAACTCAAAATATAAAACACTAAAGTCATGAAACCAAACTGGAACAGCCACAAATTCCTAACACTTGGCTGTGTTGCTTCCATTTTTATGGGTGTCAGTTATGTAAAAGCAGAGAAGGCAAACGCTTTGTCGTGTCAGTAAAGTGCACCATGATCTCGTAGAGTAATTATTAAGAGAATTTGCTTCTGTGACAGAACATTTATTCATCAGCAGAGACCCGACAGCTAAAAGACGACAAAAAAAAGTGAAGTCAGTTTAAAAGTATGATTGTGAATGTCTGAGAAATATATATTTATGATGCTAATTAGCAATAATTCCTGTAAAAGGTTTCCTTGTACTCTAGTTTAAGCTACAATTTGCTGTCCAGACTGTTTGTTGGTATTTGTTAGACAGAAGCAGCCTGCTGTGTGCACTGATGGGATTGGAGATAATGCTGATATTGTCAGGCAGGAACCGTCTGGCTCGCTATCTGAAAACGCTAAGATTACATTTCTAAAGTTGTCACTTTGTGAGTAAGACAGCCCATATGGTTCCTGAAAACACAACTTAGTCTTTACACAGAAGTCGAGAGCAGCAGCCAGTAGCTTTAGGTAATGACATCAAAGTATCCCGTAATCTGTGAGTGCAAGAGTGAATTTTATTATTTCCACCATCGTTCATGTTGTCTGCTTCCTGTCCTTTTTGATAGAAATGTGTATTTATCTCAGGAAGAGTACTGACTTCTTATTCAGGAAAGACTGTGAACTCTGCAGCTTCTGCTTAAATGCACTGAAAAAAAAATGCAATTGAGTGGTTGTTACATTTACAAAAGTCTAACTTGTGATTTGAAGAAAATAATTTCATGTTTCTATGGTGAACGTAATTAAATCATGTAGGATCTGCATGAAGTTCAACAGCTTAATTTGTTCTTGTTGAGATGACACGATAGGATCTAGTAAGAGTTTCTCACTTGTCACGAAAGTCACAAGATCACATGAGATTTCAAACTGCAGGAAAATCGTTGGAGTTATAAGAGGCAGACAACTATAAACACACCATGTGTGCTATTGCTAATTATTGTGGTTTAACCTGTCAAGGATAAAAAGGTACAGAAAATTCTGCATCAAGCCTTGAAATCATAGCTTTCCTACTTTTGCTAAACCTCGATTGGTGGCGTGGTGGTTAGTGCTGTGGCCTCATAGCAAGAAAGTCATGGGTTCAAATCCACAATCTGGCTAGTTTGCAGTGGGTTCCTTCTGAGCACTCTGGTTTCCTCCCACAGTTACCCATAAGTGTGAATGTGAGTGCAAATGGTTGTTTGTCTCTATGGGATAGACTGGTGAGCTGTCCAGAGTGTACCCTCCTCTTACCCTATCACTTCTCGGTTATGCCCCTGCAGCCCAGATAAAGATAGAAGGGTGGAAGTTGTTGTAAATCCCTTCACGTCTTATGTTAACCAGACTCTAGACCAGGGGTCTCGAACTCCAGGACACATCTAAAACCTGCAAGTTTTAGATGTGTCCTTGATCCAACACAGCTGATTTAAAGGCTAAATTACCTCCTCAACATGTCTTGAAGTTCTCCAGAGGCCTGGTAATGAACTAATCATTTGATTCAGGTGTGTTGACCCAGGGTGAGATCTAAAATCTGCAGGACACCGGCCCTCGAGGCCTGGAGCTCGAGACCCCTGCTCTAGACTTTGTTGAACATTGAACATACAACATGTAGTATTTAAGTGACCAAGTAGTATTAGGATAAAAGTTAGTGAATAGTGTTGGAATAAAGTGACAAAAATGTGAAGGATTAAAATATTCCAAGACCTCATCTTACGTCATCTAAACATGTTTCAATCATGTTTTATCGACACAAAATGCACAGGTTTATTGAATATGAATAAGTTGTGTTGCTGTAATTTAGTTGTTTAAGTTTCTGCCAAAGCAAAACAATTGTATGCAACCACTGTCCACTATTGAACCCGACATGTTCTTTTTTTAAGTGCAATGTTACATAACTGCAATTAGTCAGATTAACTCAGGGCACTTTGGAGGGTTGTGAAAGCTTTTAATGATCTATTTCACTGGTGGCAATTAAGAGACATTACATAATTCAGTAGTCAGTGATACTTGTTTGCACAGTTTAACTGAGACAGCTAAGAGAATGCAATCAAATCTTTCACTAAGGATTCCAGGTTAAAAATATTCTGCAGAATCAAACTGACCAAAAATTGCCTCCAGGCCAGCAGGCTGTTTCTGCCAGTTCGATTTCGACCTGAGGTGTAATTCTCAGTGTTAATTAAAGCGTTCTGCATTCAGACAGTGTCCATTCTGTTAACTTTTAATGGTTTTCTAAGTCGCTGAGTGGGACTCCTAAACAGGAGTCACAGCAACAGTTCAGTTCCAGCATGGTTTATTTATTTATTTCTATTTTTAAAATATATGCTTTTACAAAGGGAAAACATTGATGTAAGTGAGGAAGCACAGCGGTTTTATTGTTACAAAGTAACCGTAGGAGCTGAACTGTACACCCACATTTTAGGATTCGTATTTCAAACTTGCACGAATATGTGCAAATGGTCAAAAGAGCTCTCGCCATCTGCAGTACTTTATTATGGATTTTGAATCTGTGCTTCCTTACCCAGCCTTCTGAAGAGGAGGAGATTGTCGACCTGATGCTGATGAAAATCTACAGTCTTTTTGGCATCAAACGTAAACATGCAAAAGACACCCGGGAGTCCGACGTGAGCGGCGGATGTGGCTTGGCCCAAAATAACAGCAGAAATATCTTAAGCACTTCTCCTGATTCCAACATTTTTCAGATGTCTGACAAATACGTAAACCTCTAAGGACGTACTGTACTTTTATTCCACGGTGTTCTCTCCTATCCTTTTTTCCCTCTTCTCGAGAGCATGCTGCACTGTTTTGTGAATATGTGTAATAGCTTATCATAACACACAGAAATACATTATTTGTTGAGATAAATAAGATGTTTAGAGCATGTTGGACTCAGTGTTGTTTTTATTGCAACGATGATACTCAGGTTGCCAAAAACATAAGAACTATATGAGTATTTCATACATATATTGTAAGTATATAGTTTGTATGTGTCTCGTAATCATACAGTCAATGTTTCAGCTTTAAAATAAAGAGAAAAATGCATTCATGTGTGTGATTCATGTGTTTGTGTCTAATAACCACTGTTATTCATTTAATATTCCCCAAACAGCTTTGATTTCTCTAAAACACGCTGTCCTTGCAGGTCGAGCTTACTGAAACTGGTTTGTTCACACAGTATCCACAGACACTGCAAAATAGATGAGAGTCCATCACCAAGCAGATCACAGCCAAACACACGCAGGCATCATTAGAGAGGCTTCGTCTTTTGCAGACTGTCAGGTTCTGACATCAGTGATGGATCTCATTTCTCACTTGTCATGTTTGGATGGTTTAAAAGACATTTTCATGCACTTTTGAGATATTTAAATTCCAACCACTTTTCATGAACCTAACCAAAAAGTTTTTGGTGCATAAAACTAACCAGTAAATTCAAGGTAACATAAATTAGGCAAATCAGAAAAGCAAAAGTCTTAAATGTAACATAAGCTGCAGGGTCAACAAGACTCAACTTCCACTCAGCCACAACAGCTTTAACAAGCCAAAGTCAGGCAAAGATCATTTTAATATTCAACTCAGAGCTGCTAAACATGGTTCAGGTCCGTCTTCTCTATTCTTTTTCCATATGAGGGTGCTTTGTCACGCTGACCCAGAAAAAAGGAAGTATGTTTCTGCAGTGTCACTAAGTGAGAAACATTAACAGATGTGTGTGAGTTAAAATGTACTAGAGCGTGTGCTTTGAGCCACTGTGGACGTCAGGTTGTGTCTGAGAGACACAATGTTGGATTGTCAGCGTATAAGAGCACACTCGATTATGCAGCAGCGAACAGCGCAGAGGTCGTGACAGTTTCTGGTGGTTTTGAAAGTCAAGCATAAGAACATGCTGAGCACCCTTGAACATTATGAAAAATGAAAGTTAATAGGATTACCTTCTGACAAAAAGCTTACACAGTGTAAAGACAGCTGTTCACGAGGACTTTATAACCAACATTTTGAGAACCCCAAAGTGTACATCAAAGAACAAATCTCAGCAATTACTTTCTGAAAATAAAACTGCAATACTCTGGAAATCATGCAGGGTTGTGCAGGTCACATTCATAGATGAAGTCTAGGCCTATTATATGGCAAATTCTGCCTCTGTTGACATCCTGCAATCATCCTGGGTCCAGTAACTAAAGCAATTCAAATAGGTTCTCAACAACTTAGCAAGCAGTTTGCTGACTGTTGCATGGGAGATGGGTGGTCTCGTAGGGTGTCTTGCATTGAAATCTACTGCAATGACCCGGTTACTGCGTTCACCAGATATCAACACGATTTCGATCCACTCCTCACGTGCTAACCTCTTCGACATGTCAATGGCTGTGAACAAAGAGAAACTTGTAAATAACTCATGAAAGAATAAAGTTAGGTTGAAACCAAGCACACCATTGTTTTTCTTGTGACATTACCAATAAGTTTGATGTGTCACATGGCCCTCTTCCTACTGAAAAAACAAAAGTTGGATCCAAGATGGCCGACTTCTAAATGGCCACCATGGTCACCACCCATCTTGAGGAGTTTGCCCCCTCACATATACTAATGTGCCACAAACAGGACTTTAATATCACCAACCATTCCCATGTTATTACGGTGTATCCATATAAATGGCCCACCCTGTATATTTATGTGTTATTTCATTAAAAAACCTTAAATTTAACCCACAACACAGTAAAGTATTGTTTCCAAAGTACTTTTAAAAGCATGTCCTGCCACTCCCATGACAAAAATAACTAAAATGTTTGCTGATTTTGCCCAAAGATGTTTATTTCCCCTCAATCAAAAGACTGCAACACATATTACCTCATAGTTCTGAGGGGACTTGGACTCAGGGTTTAGAGTTTTAATTTCAACTTCACTGCACTCTGTATTTTCTCTTTGGTTCTTAACTTGTGTTACATGCAGTAAAACTTTACCCTGAGGAGCCAGGGTCAGTAATAGAAGCTTGATGTCTTGAAACACTGCTTTGAAGCGTGGTTCAAAACATCACATGACCATGGCTAATTGAGGCTTTGGTGCATTTCATGCCAGTTTCAACATTACCTGCTGCTTCTGGGCAGGTGAAGTTCCAGGAAGCCAGTGTCCATCCCATTTTAAGCACTGTAATAAGAAGTTAATGAAACTACCATTTCAATTTATTACATAGTAACACATGCATATGTATAAAAAGAAATACCTGATGTCTACCTGATTATTACCTACCTGATTATTTTTACCATGTATTGTAAAAAAATAAATAGAGATTATTCATTCACTTAAACACCAGAATCCAAAGTATAATTAAATAAATATGGACTTATTCAGTGATGATTATAGAGAAGATATAAGGAGTGAGAAAAAAACAGACTGATGATGAGCTCCTCTGACTCATTTCCGTAGAGATAAAGTGGCACTGCACTGTAAATTCATTAATTTATCTCAAGAGAAATCGCCTCTGCTTTCAGAGAGGAAAATAAAACAGGCAAATATTTTCAGCTCTAATGCCTGTCTGTTCTCTCTTCTCCATTTCTAACAGAAAATGTATGAATAATAGTGAATTCACCCTCAGGTTAACCCATTACCCACATTGTGTGTGTGTGTGTGTGTGTGTGTGTGTGTGTGTGTGTGTGTGTGTGTGTGTATATATATGAAAAAATTGCTTTGTCTGTCATTGTTTCACAGATTAGCATTATCAAGACCAGACAATATCAAAAGTGGCCTTTAGGTGTCACTGTGGAGAAGGTTGTCGCATTGATACAATTGTTACAAATGCTACAATATAATTCTAGCACAAATGCTTTGAATGTGTCTGTGTTTCACAACACCGGCTCGCTTTGCCCGTCACTGGCCAGCCTGCACCTGGCCGCACTCAGCAATCAGCCACCAAATAGTATAAAGGCTGTAAGAGCTGCTTGGTAAGTAAGAGTACAAACTGGCCACGAGGGTGGAGACTTGTGGCAGTGAGCCATGTTAGTTTTTGACCTTGAGTCTAGTTTTGTTGTTGGCACTACTAGTGAATAGTTTACAAGCATCAGGAGGGTTTCTTTTGTTTAACCATCCTTTTCTTTTGAGGATATTTGCATCTGCGATTGTCCTTTTCTTTAGCTGATATAGCAGCATAGGTCTCTTTTTTGTTGGGACCTTTGTAATAAGAGGATATTATTTATATAAACTACTCTGTTTGGCTTCTTTCTTTTCCTGGCACTTACTATTGTTGTTCTCCTCATCCCCAGTCAGCTTGTTGTGGTTACATTTTCATCCTTGTGTTACGACTCGCATTTCTTAATTGTTCTTTATTATTTTGAGTTTCAGTTTTTAGGATAAAATAGGATAAGTATACTTATCTTCACTATTACTGTGATTTGCTTGCCTCCACTTAATGAAAACTGTTCTGAATTTCTTCTTCTTCTTCTTTTAATTCACCAGTGCAAAACCTGTTTTTTTGTTACAGTAACACTTATACAGCTAAATTAGAATGTGTAGTGAAGTGTACTACACTGTCTAATGAACTAGTAGCTCAATCATAGTCTAGTCTGATTATTGAGTAGTGATGGGGGGGTGTTATTCCGAACTTCTGAAGTGACGTGTATCAACCTTAAATGTAGTTTATTCTCTGCTGTCAAAGCCATCTTCTTCCTCACAATTCTCATTTTTGGGTAGCATAGAGCAGTGTAAAACAGGAATATCACATATATCATGATCATGCGAGTACATATTTCAGCTCTGTTTTCACAGGAATCATGGGTGTGAACCAACCTAAGGCTGAATCCAGGGGGAGCTTCGCTCCTCTTAATAAGACACGGACTCCCTTGGACACATGATTTGTGAAAGTTTGAGGGAGGTGAGGACTCTAAAGTACTGACAAATGCTATTTTTACAATGTATTTCTTTTCTTTTCTCGGTATCTTCATCATTATCATGGATATATAAATTAGGCTGTTACTGATGTATTATCCATGCATAAGTGTGATTCATCACTAATTCATTTAATAAGGATACCAACATGCATGTTGTTTTTTCCAAAGAGGCTGACTTTCCTTCTCGCCTTTGTAAAAAAAAAATAGAGATGAATGAAATGAACCTCCACATTAATATTTTAAAAGTGGTTTGAAGGTGCAGGGTTATTTATTTTACATAGGAGGATGTTTCATGTCTTCTCTTAATTATATTATTCATAATCCTAATACAAAAAAGAATGGAAACATTAAAAGACAGTTTTTCAGAAAACAGATATTAAAGGAATAAAAATAGAGTAGTGACTCAGTTTTCATTTCAGGATCCACAAACAAAAAGACCTTTTTCTTATCATGGTCAGGATTTCATTTCTTTCCTCTCCTTGTAAAATTATTCTTATTATTCTTATTATTTATTTATTTTTACCAAAAATACTTATGGCCAGCATAAACAGTCTCTCCCTCCTCACTGCTCTCCGTGCCTTCCTGATCCTGAAAGTAACAGTGTCTTTTTCTTTTTCTAATTTTTGTTATTCACATTCATTCCAGGCATGATGTCATTGTTATAGTGATTCAGCATTGTTATATATATATATATATATATATATATATATATATATATATATATATATATAACTATAAGCTTTTCGGAAAGGAAAGTCTGAAGCCTAATCTGAAAAGCAAAGAGGATTTCTGTCTCCTGATGCTCCCAATTCTTACTACCGTTTCTGAAGCCTGTTTAAATTGAATATTTACTGCACTGTGCATATGTTTCCTTGCATTTGTCACACATAATACATTCCCTTTCTTTCTCTCATTCTTTGTGTGCTCATGTTTAATCTGGGAACGGGGCTTTAGTCCATATAAAGCGCACAATCTGAGAGAGAAAGGCCTCTCTCATCTTCACTGTGCCTTCTGTATTTTATCGCCTGTGTCAACTGCCAAGTTGCAAAACCAGGCTGAACTACCACAGCCTCTGCTCCCATTTGTTATAGAATTATGATGATTTATTTATGTATGTACAGTGCTTTTAGAGAATCTTTGCGAAAGACCTCAAGAAACTTGAGTTCAAACATTTAGTTCAGTTTGATAAGTGCCTTGAAAAATGCCTCTCAAACTGAAGATAATTCTCGGGGGCTAAAATCGCAGTTTTGTGCTTTCATATTTTTGTTAATGGGTTACATTTTGCTCTGGAAGGGGTGCTTTCCAGTGTCTGAAAGAGCAAACTATCTGCCTCCAGATTAGATCTCATCACACAGATATTAGAATGACTTTGATCTTTACATCTAACTCTCTGGGAAATAAAGAAAAAAAAGTCTAGACTGCTTTCTTTGGGTTTATTCTGACACCTTTGAACTGATGGATTTTAAATTCAGTCCACTGTTACCCATGAGTGCCTGTCTTCTGTGCCCAAACTGATTTTCAAGCAGTTTCACATGTTCCTGTCCATCCAATAGAGATTTATGCAGCTCTTTCCCCGGCAATTCACTCACAAATGTGTTTTTTCACCTGCTAAATGGCACTTTGGCTTATACAAGCAGCTGCTGACAAAGGCATGTTTCATTTTAAAGATGCAATCAGAAGCAATTTCTGTTCTCTTACCCTGCAGAGAAAATAGCATCTATGAGATCTTCCACAATTGCACAGCCATAAACGTCTTTAGTGTTTGGTGCATTATAGCTGGTTGTTAAATGTAAAATCTGTTGTTGCCAAGTTTTACTTTGTTTTGTAATGGAGGGAGAAAAAGCAGGTTGGCTTTCTCCCATTGCTCCTGCTGAAAGGTTTTTCAGTGACTTTACATATGTTCATTATGCAAATCTTTTAAAATGCAGTCGAAAGGATAAATCCAACTTGCCCTGAAAGCGTAAAGCAGTTACACATGATTGGATTTTTCTTTTCAGTAATTTTTAGCTTGTAATTTCAAGAAATTGTCAGAGGATTGAGCCGGTGGGCTGAAATATTGACTAATCCATATGACTACATGTCATCTCATGTAATTTTTAAGAAAAAAGTAAAGCAAAGGGTGTGGGAGAGCGGTGAGACAACATATTTTTCAGGCATTTTGAGTTTTAATATATTTTGATATTCATTGTTTATGTTTAAGTCTCATTTAGTTATCTAAAGCTCATTCTGTTTTGACGTATTTGTTCTTTGTTTATTAGATTTACCTTGTGTTTTCCCCCCTGTGTTTCATGTCTGCGAGTCTGCACTTGGGTCCACTTCACTCCACACAGTCAGCTTCGCACGATCTGATATCGTCGTGTTGGTGTTGTTCCCAGATCATCATACTAAATGTTGTTCCAGGATCAACATTGCAAGTGACAAATCAGAATGTTGTGACGTCATACTTTTGCGACTTCGGGAAAAACCGCCGTAAAACAAAAAACTGTACTTAAGCTGCGAGAAACCACCTCTGTCCGCCGATCAACGGACCCTGACCTTAACCCTAACCCTTTAATACAGCGGTCCCCAACCTTTTTTGCGCCACGGACCAGTTTATGCCCGACAATATTTTCATGGCCTTTAAGGTGTTGCGGATAAATACAACAAAATAAAACTAGTACCGGTACCGAAAAAAGAAGATTTATTCATAACAGACGTGAAAAGACCCAGGAAAACCGAGTTAACGATAAAAACGATAACAAAATAACGCTGAAAACTGATAAAACCCTGAAAACTATACATTTCACACCTGAGCCTCAACTCTCGCGGCCTGGTACCAAACGACTCACGGACCGGTACCGGTCCGAGGCCCAGGGGTTGGGGACCGCTGCTTTAATAAACAGTAAGCAGAATTGATATTGTCCTTGCAACATTGGAATTTCATAAATGCACGAATGGCTTGTTGCGCAAAAGAATAACGTCACAACAATGTGATTGGTCACTTGCAATGTTGAACCTGGAACAACATTTTCATGATGATCTGGGAACAACACCAACACGAGGATATCAGATCATCCGTCAGCTGTGACAGAATGCCTGTTTCTTTAGGCACTGGTTATAGAATTGAACATTTATCAGGCTAATCACTACAGAAAGCCAAGAAAGAACCTGCTGGTTTGGATGTTTACATATCTGACACAGGACTGGGATCCCTAAAGCCTTTTGTAAGACTGTGCTGTTCTGTGCATGTGACACTGAAGCTAAAAGCAAACATACTCACAGTGATGATCCTATCATATTGATGTTAAGTACATGTTTTTCTAATTGCTAATTAGCTTAAAACGCAAAGTAATCCTGAGGCTGCAGTGAATGCATTTAGTGTTCATAAACCAAAAGACTGTAAACATTTTATTTCTGACCAAGTGAGATGAAAAGTCATATTTGCCAGAGTTCATCCCGAGTTTGTCTTTATCTCGTCTCACTCTGACCAATGGTCATGACATTTTATTCAAATTAAAGAGGTGAAAGTCATAATAAAGCATTTTCCTTTTATGACTGATTATTGAATAGGTGCTTTTGAGACAGACAGAAAGACAGCAGGATCTTTTTCAGAACACCGCACTGTGTTGTGCAGTCATTTAAGAGTTCTTTTGTTTTTATTGTCTTTTATCTGAATTGAAATAAAAACTATTAGATTAGAAGTGCTAAACAACATATTTCTTACAGGATACACAGTATAGATATATTAAGGGCAGTGTGATGCTTCATCGAGCCCATAAAACAATCTGACACCTCCTGCATTAATTTCAAGGTAGAAGTGACACCAAAGCATGATCTAATTATTCAAAGAGAACAGAAATATAAGTACTAGAATGTTGCTCCTTATGTGAGCATTCTGTGCCACTCGTGCTATTTCTCTTTTAGCTGTGGGAAGCATAATCAGCATACTCCTACAAAGTCAACAAATGGGATCTACTCTTGAGATATATTCTAGGTAATTGTTGTTTATATTGTTGGGGCGTGAGCAGACAAAGTGCCTGTCATGGGGCTCCCATGTTGCTGTTCTATAAATAGTTCTGTTTAATCATGTTGTGGTAGAAAGGCAGAAAATATTTTATTAGGAAAACCTGCTACTAGTCTTGGTCAAGATGGCAATTATTCATTCAGGATTGTTGGAATAAGAGCAGTGAAGCAAAAAACAAAAGGGCGGAAAGAACTAAATGCTCACATTTAATGATATTGAAAATCTTTTTTACATACACTCACCACAGGCACACATTTCATGGTAATGTGAAGATTTTAATGATTTCATTTTCAGGATCAAATGATTGTACACTGTCTTTACACCTTTAATGCTTTTAAAGATTACGAATTGCTATTAATTACATTTTTTATTTTTCTAAACTACACACATACACTCATAAACTCACTTAAATCTTTTACTAAGTGGTGCTTAGTGCTTTAACATGACATTGACTGCAACTAGCATTTTCTCTTTGCCAGCATAAAAAAATGTATTTGTCATGTATGTGTGACCACTTTGCCAAGAGGTGGGAGACAGCCAAAACTGCCACCATCAGATATGAGATAACTGGATAGGATTATCAGGAAGAACCCAGGAACCACTAAGGCTTAAATCTGCCGAGAACTGGAAACTGCTGGAACAGCAGGGTCGCTGTCCACTGTAAGTCAGTTCATCTCCATGGACTGATATGGTGCGAATTATGCTCCAAAACTGGAACATTCAAGATCAACTGAAAGCTTGAAGCTTCCCACACTCAAAAACTTCTCCTTCCTGGGGAAAGATTTTATGGGCGACCGTGGCTCAGGGGGTTGGGAATCGCATCTGTAACCGGAAGGTCGCCAATTCGATCCCCGTACTCTGTCCTGGTCGTTGTGTCCTTGGGCAAGGCACTTCACCTACCGCCTACTGGTGATGGCCAGAGGGGCCGATGGCGCGATATGGCAGCCTCGCTTCTGTCAGTCTGCCTCAGGGCAGCTGTAGCTTCAACCGTAGCTGCCTCCACCAGTGTGTGAATGTGAGAGTGAATGAATAGTGGCATTGTAAAGCGCTTTGGGTGCCTTGAAAAGCGCTATATAAATCCAATCCATTATTATTATTATTATGGTCAGATGATTGAAATATTTGGTCACAATGATAAGATGTATGTTTTTAGGAGTAAAGGTGAGGCTTTCAATCTTTACTGTCACTACTGAAGCTGTCAAGCATGGTGGTGGTAGCATCACGCTACAGGCGGTTTAGCCACGAGTGGTACTGGTATATTGCAGAAAGTGATATAATACATAATGTAAGTATTGTATATTAAAGGACGAGGGCTGCCTCTAAATTCTTCAACTAGATGGTTGGAACTTGGACAGAACTTGGTTTCTAACAATGATCCCAAACACACATCAGAACTGGTTTTGGACTGGATAATGCAGGGAACCATTAAGGAATGGTCATCTTAAAATCCAGAGCTTAACACTTCTGAAAATGTGTTGAAAATTTGTGGACTATATTGATTGATTGATTGGTAATTTATTTCAACATGTGAACAATATACAAGTACATTTAGAAAAGAAATAAGAGAGAAAAAAATACTATACAAATTACATACAAAAAACCATTCTGATTAATTTACATGTTGAAAGGGAGTGGGAAGAAGTATACACTTATTTAATCCCACCCCTTTGCCATAAATTATCAGTGAATATTTAGTCAGCTTCCTTACTGATATAATTTGTAATAAAAATAGTGAACAGATTTCTGATATACTATATACTATAATATCACATCATGAATTTTTTGTATTGGCACTGGTACAACCAATTTAGATAAACTCTACTGATTCTACCAAGAAGACTGATCAAATATCCAACCAGAAACTAGTTGATGGCTACCAGTCTGGTCATCTTGTAAATAGAATATCTTGAATAATTCAAAAAGGATCCTGCCTCAATGGATGAATCAGTGCTTGGTGTACAGATATCAGAAAACTTAGCAAAGTACTAATTTAAATTATATCTTTTATCACTTCATTACTAGCAGCATCTCACAAATATACTTTGTTGAATCTATGAACACTAAAGTCATGTCCTTAAGATATCAGGAAAAAATCCAGCAAAGACGTGAAAGATGCTGGTCCTTCAGTTGATCCATGCACTGTTCACTGAAGCCTCATTAGAAACAGAGTTAAGGCTGTAAAGAAGGAAGGAAATAAGGGAGAAAAGGCTGAGGTATGCCAAATTACTCAAGAACAGCGCATGGACTGACCTTCAGGTAAAGAGACTGCAGACTGCTCCTCACCTGGATGAGTGAGTACACATTTATGATGGGATGATGAATCCGAAAGTTTAATTCTTTGTCAATATGATCAAAAGAAATCAGGAGAGGAGCTGTGAGTGTGTACAGCCAAAGACATTTGTAAAACGTTTTAGAGGTGTTGAGATGCATTTCAGCCGGTGGTGTTGGGAATCTTTGTCAAAACTGAAGGACTTACAGCATGTTAGATTTCATCCGTCGATACCATCTGGAATGCATCTGATTGTTAGTGGTTTATAATAATTAGCCCCCAATAACTGCCAGTGCAGTGAAAGCATACAGAGCCGTGGATTGGTCTCCCCAGAGCTCGGACCTCAACATTATTGAAGCGGTATGAGATTATCTGGACAGAAAAAATAACCAAAAGACAGCCAACATCCAAAGAACACCTCTGAAGCTCCTTCAGAGAGCCTGGAGAACTGTTCCTCACTGTTCCTCAAGACCACTTTAAGAAATGAAAGAGAGCTGCCTAAGAGACCTCAGTCTGTGCTGAAAAACACCAAATATTGTCTTCAAAGCTCAATCTAAATGTGCAAACTCTGTTTGCCTTATATGCTATATTTCCCTATTTTTCAAGCAAAATAAAGAGAAATGTCTAATTAGTGAGAAATGTCCTCAGTCTATATAAATATTGTTAGGATGCCTGGGTCGCTGACCCAGGGTATTTGAGTTTATTATATTATTTATACTTTTTAGTCTTTGGTTTCTTTGAGTTCTGTCTTATGGTTTATGTCTCTGTCTTCTTTAGTTGCTCTGTCTCCCTATCACCTGTATCCCCTTGTCTAGTTTGCGTCTCTGTGTATCCTTAGTTCCTATATCCCCGTGTTCAGTCAGTGTTTGTGTCTGCCCTGGTCCCATGTCTCTGTTCCCTCTGTAGTGCCTGCATGTGAGTCTGTGTTATGTGTTTCCTGTTTTACTTTGAAGGTCTCTGTCTTATCTCAGTGTGTTTTGTCTCGTCAGTTCTGATTTGCCCCAGCTGTGTTTCCCTCCTGTTATTCATTCCCTGATTGCTCCTTCTGTGTATTTAAGCCCTGTGTTTCTCTGTGTCCGTGTCGCGATCTACCGTTTACCAAGCTGTGTGTTCTGTCAGTCCTCCGGTGTTAGTTTATTTTGATTGTTTCCAGTTATGTTATATTTGAGTTTAACATTAAAGCGGTTTTGAGTTCACATCTGTCTCTGGAGTCTGCACCTTGGGTCCTATCTCTGTCCGCACACAGCCGTCATCTAACAAATACCTGACCCCCATCGTGAGCAAATGCTTCGAGAAGCTGGTCAGGGACTTCATCTGCTCTGCACTACCCGACTCACTGGACCCTCTACAGTTTGCATACCGCCACAACAGGTCCACTGATGATGCCATAGCCCTGACACTACACACTGCCCTGTCACACCTGGAGAAGAGAGACACGTATGTGAGGATGCTGTTTGTAGATTACAGCTCAGCATTCAATACCATCGTTCCCTCGAAGCTGGACAGGAAACTGCAGGATCTAGGACTGAGCAGCTCCCTCTGCAGCTGGATCCTTAGCTTCCTGTCTGACAGACGCCAGGTGGTCAGACTGGGCAGCATCACCTCATCCCCCATCACACTGAACACTGGTGCTCCACAGGGGTGTGTACTGAGCCCTCTCCTGTACTCACTCTACACCTACGACTGCACAGCCACTAACAGCTCCAACATCATTGTGAAGTTTGCGGACGACACTACAGTGGTGGGTCTTATCACCAACGGTGATGAGACGGCTTACAGGGAGGAGGTCAGCGCCCTGACCCACTGGTGTCAAGACAACCATCTCACCCTCAACGTCGCAAAGACAAAGGAGTTGATAGTGGACTTCCGGAGGTGCAGAGAAGTACACACCCCCATCACCATCAACGGCGCTGCTGTGGAGAGAGTGAGCAGCTTCCGCTTCCTCGGCGTACACCTGGCTGAGGATCTTACGTGGTCAGTACACACAAACAAAACAGTGAAGAAGGCCCAGCAGCGCCTCTTCTTTCTCAGGAGACTGAAAAGATTCGGCATGAGCCCCCGCATCCTCAGGACCTTCTATCGCTGTGCCATTGAGAGCATCCTCACTGGATGCATCACCACCTGGTACGGCAACAGCACCGCCTACAACTGCAAAGCTGTCCAGCGAGTAGTGCGGTGCTCTGAACGGATAATTGGAGGTGAGCTTCCCTCCCTCCAAGACATCTACAGGAAGCGGTGCCTGAGGAAAGCGGGGAGGATCATCAAGGACTCCAGTCACCCCAGCCATAAACTGTTCAGACTGCTTCCATCAGGAAGGAGGTTCTGCAGCATCCGGTCCCGTACCAGCAGACTGAGAGACAGCTTTTTCCATCAGGCCATCAGACTGCTGAACACGTCATAGACACCTCAGCTTCACTACTGGAACTTCAACATTATGCACTCCACACTGTATATAAATGCCACTTGTTTTGCACATATTCAACTCTGTATATTTTATATATTTTATTATATTCAACTCTGTATATTTTATATATTTTATTATTATTATTATTATTTTATTTTTTTACTATTTAATTTGTAAAAATGTGTATACACACACACACACACACACACACACACACACACACACACACACGTAGGAAAATATTTAGTATACACATCCAGAAATGCATATACTATTATATATTGTACATATATTTATTAGTTTCAGGTTGGCCATTCTTGTATTTTGCTCGTTTGTGTTGTTGTGTTTGCACATCTCTGTTGCTTGTGGGGCTCGCACACAAGAATTTCACTCGCATGTGCTGTGCCAGTGTGCCTGCACATGTGATGTGACAATAAAAAGTGATTTGATTTGATTTGATTTGAAATATGAGCAGTGACACATTTCTCCCCAACAGTCTTATTAATTTTCACATTCTACATCACTTTCTTTTTTCTGTTTCTGAAAACAGTGAATCTATGTGACATTGCTTTGAACCAGAAAAGATAAATAAAGCAATCACATTCAGTATTTCAATCTTTTTGTATTTTTTATTTCTGTATATGCATGTTTCCACATCAGACTCTCTCTGTGAGGTTTCTAAAGTGCAGAGTACTTGTAACTAAAAGAAAATCAGCAACTGTTTGTAGTGTAGGACAATCATAAGGCTGTCGTTCAAGCCAATAACGAAAACGCTTTGAAGTTTCATCAGAAAATTCTTTGGGCAGTTTCTCGCCTCTGTCATTTGTCCAAAACAAAAAGGAAAAAAAACCTGGTGCCAGGTGAAAAGTGATGAGAGACAAATGATTATTTGTAGGAAACTGAGCCACAGGATAAAAACAGACACGTAGTCACAGCTTTATTGACTCAAAGTGAAACGGTGACGTTAAAGAGAGAACGTGTGAATACGTGCGATACTGCACCTACACGCATGCCAGAATCTGAAAGTACTTCAATTGTCACAGCCTCGAAGCCGACTGAGACCAAAGTGCCCGATGATTATGCTGCATTGGAGCTTTCATCGCCCGCTATTGTTATCAGAGTTGATGGCTGTCTGTCTGTCTTTCAGTCAAGATATTTTCCTTCTTTAACTCGCTTCAGCTCGGCCTGTAGCCGCAATGACAACAGGCGTCCCTGCGGGTCAGGTAATGGCTTTTCATCTTTGCTTCCCTAAAGGCTTTATAGTGACACCACCCAAAGAAAAATCTATCTGTGCTCTCCTGTCGGTCACGTCCTTGTACACACCACTCTTCTTCTCACTTCCAAATAGTTACAGCGTTGTCAGAAAGACACAAAGATGGCTATTACTTCATTGTAGCTTGTAAAAGAAACTTGTACAAGAAACTAACCCACTTGAGTGGAATTCAGTAATAAATCCCACAAAATTATATAGAGATATTATTTAGCAGTAATTTATTCATCTGTGATCTCCACCCTGCTTTTGTTCCTGTACAGAAAACCCCAAACAAACCTCTTAAAAACCACAAGACCACAGAGAAGTCTCAGACACGGTGAGAGCAGCGTGTTCTCTGTGGACTGTCCCACTCCCACAGGTAAGCAAGAGACACCTGAAAGCTTTAGCTGTCATTTATGTGCAAATCATCATCATTTTGACCAAATCAAAACTGCATAAAAATGTTTTCTTGCAGATGAGTTTTGCATTTCTTCTACTGACTCACTCACAATGTGAAGATAAGAATATAAAACAGTTTCAGGACACTGGGGCCGCCTTGAAACCGCATCAGTGTTGTCGGGTTTGTTGACAGTGCTGCCACTGCAGGGAAAGATAAGCATACTAATTTCTTATTGTCACTAAACCTTATTAAGCTACAAACTACCTCAGACACAATTCATCACTTTAATTGCTAAAATTGTGAGATTTTGGTAATGTTTGAGGCAACATTAGCCTTTCTGGGTCATCATCCCTTCCCTGGGGATGGGGGATGAATTCTTCATCTACGTGGTCATTGAAGGAGAAAAGAGGAAACGTGTTGCCCTTGCTCCTGTAATTAAGGTTTTGATTTAAGATTTTAGCACCAGGGGATAAATGATATCGCACATGTGCCCTTTAATGAAGAAGAATGTGCTCTTTATTCATCTATTCTGAATCTGATTTAGACATGCATAACGCTGAGTGCTGCAGTCTTTTCAGCTGGGGGGGGGGGACCAGAGGCAACGTTTCACTATTCTGGTCAGATGTAGTTTTGGGGGCTGGAAAAGTAGCAGAAACACAATGATGTTAAGGTATGAGTTTAGAACAGCACGTGTTGAATTTTGCAACCACAGATAGTACAATAGAATTAAAACTACTTAATTAATTTTAGAAACT
>NC_140541.1:41121659-41156632 GCF_057382185.1 Mchenga conophoros
AGGTGAGCTTCTTTCAGTGTCAGGAGTGAAAGTTGCATCAGTGCACTATTATGTGGGAGTAAAAGTGAGTATGTGCATCTCAGAGTTGTTTCATTGTGGGCAGAAGTGACAAGTTGTTCCAAAAAAGCTTTGATTATTGCAAGAGCAATTAGCTTTTGAGCCCAAATACTGTCAAATACTGAATATTACTACACTGCACTACAGAGGAGCCATGGTTAATATTAGAATACATGAGTGCAAAAATAGTGGCTTTGCAGATTTACATGACAGATATCCTCGACGAGGGAGTGGTCACGGCTCACTGGCTGTGCTCCCAGGGCTGCTCATCGAGAGACTGGTGAGTGACAGGCAGGAGATTTTCTTTGCATTTCATTTCATCAAACTGTGGCATCCTTCAGCGCCACGTTGACATGAAATTTACTGGAGACTGAAGGCTCAGGCTGGTCACCAAAATTAGCACAGTGTAATTTCTCCATAATTGCAATAATTTGGATGGGATGATGATAACATTCCCACTGCGTGTCACAAGAAATCAAAGAAACTGTCCTCCTAGTGCTGTATTATATGTTATATATATGGCTTAAATTTCCGTTGATGGAGCTGAGGGAAAAAACAGTTTAATTCAGCTGTTTTTAACTATAACTGAAAATGCTGTGTTAAATACTTTATATTAAAATATATAGACTATATATTTTGTTGATTGCATTTCCTCTGTAAATGATTCTTTAATTATATTGTGTAGTATACTCTGTTCAATACTGGGACAAATCTGAAAACACAGATATATGAGGTAACCTTTGATGTTTTTGCATTACTATCTGCTGTTTACCATATATCAATTCAACTGAGTTTCATTTATATGGCACCAAATCACCAACAACAGTTGCCTTGAGATCCTTTATATTGTAAGGTAAAGTCCCTACGACGAGGAAACAGAGAAAACCCCAAAATTCATATCAGATACTTGAGACCCTATAAGGTAGGGGTAGGGAACGTTAGTCCTCGAGAGCCGGTGTCCTGCAGGTTTTAGAGCTCACCCTGGGTCACCACACCTGAATCAAATGATTAGTTCAAGACATATTGAGGAGCTAATTTAGCCATTTAAATCAGCTGTGTCAGATCAAAGACACATCTAAAACCTGCAGGACGCTGGCTCTCGAGGCCTGGAGTTCCCTGCCCCTGCAGGGCTCAAAAGTCCTGGAAAAATACAGTGAATGAAAAACACCAGCTTCTCACCCATGCTTATGTACCTAATGAGCCTGAATTGAATCCAGTACAAAAGTAAAATGTAACCCAGGTCCTAAAATCATCTCAAACAAAAAAGGGACACAGATTTATATATTTGTTTTGGTTGAACAAGGGTTAGGTTTCTCCAGGGTTGATGAGCTCTGATGAGAGCCTATTGTTTAATTCCACTCCTCGCATGTCAGCCAATCGGTGAGGCTCTAGGCAGCTCTTGTCCCTCCTCAGTACCAGCTCCCAAGTTTTCAGTCTCTTGCTTCCACAGCCAAACAGAGCAGGCGGGCTAAAACTTTGTTATTTGTAAGCTGGAGAAATTAATCTCTTAACAAGTTTAAAAAACCCTTAAAATGATATTGTTCACAAAGTATGGTTTTGCACTTGTTGTCATAGAGGTCAGAGCAAGACGGAGGGTTTACTGAGCTGTGGCGTCACGTAAACGCTGAGCATCCACTCGACGGCGGTAAGCTAAATGTGGCCAATTAGACACGTGATGTACCGAGTGCGGTTACAGTTGTTGGGTGTGTTGTTATGGTAGTCATATCATTAACCAAGTCATTAACATGTGAAAAGCTGTAAATGGTTAAAGCAGCTGAAAATAAGTTTATGAGAGATAATTGTAAGCAGACTTTATGCTGATACTGTTCTAATGTCAATCGGTTATTTTACTATACTCGGTGTTGAACACTTGGAGGTAACTTTTAGTGTATTTCCACTTGTACTAGTAGGCCTTTGGTACAAGCGGGATTAAGCACATCTATTTTCAATACTCCTATTCGTGGACTGAGTCCTTGTGTTTACGTGTTATTGAAATTGGAAAGGGAATAATTCACTTATTTATTTGTGATTTTATAGATATATATATATGTAGTGAGTTATTTCTGCTGGATGTAATTAATTTTTACCATGAAAGTGAGTTATATGGTGACTATAATTCCTGAATGTTTGAAGCCTTGTAGATAATCTTTACTGCAGATTACAACTGAATTTTGAATATTGATACTGTGAACTTTGAACCTTGATATTTTAATGTTGTACAACATGACCGAACTGATGATGACTGAGTTGATAGCTGATCTGAATAGTAGTTACTGCAGTGTGACACTAGTTTAGTTTGTGAGAGTTCTTCTTAAACTGTTCGTGACATATATTTGACCATTGTTTATAGGTCAGGTTTTTATATGGGACGAATCCAAAGACCAGGTCAGCGATTCCAGATCCCCGAGTGTTCCAGTGTTCGCTGGATGGCGAGCCAACCCAAGATCCTAGGAGACGATATACATATACACGCACACTCATTTGCACGTTGATGGACTACAATCCTCTAATGCTAAAGTAGTTGGGCGATCGTGGCTCAAGAGTTGGCAGTTTGTCTTGTGATCGGAAGGTTGCCGGTTCGAGCAATATTTTTTTTGCTACTTTGGGGGAAAACTTTATACTTGAAGTTCTGTTAAACATGTTGTAACTCTGTTGTTTACAAAATTATTTTAAAGGCTTAACATCACTAAAGTACTTTTAAGCCACACAACTGTGGTTGTCTGGTTCCTCTGCCGTTAATGTACCAGAGCTTCTGATACTAGCCCAAATTACTCATTACCTTGGTTATTATCCATCGGTACTGTATATAACTCCACGTAAGTGCTACAAAAATATTGCCTGATTTCATCACATATACTTTAGCTATCTTACACAAACACACACAGACACACAAACTCTGAAAGTGAAATCAGAATGTCTCTGATGTAGCTGCTCATCCAGCCACAATCCATCACAATTTACAGTTTATTGCCCGTAAAATGACAAATGCGACTACGACCTTGAGCTCAACCCATTAACTGATCACTGTGTGTGAGTTTAATTAAATCCTGACCAATGTTGTAGCAGCAGGTAATCCAACTCTTAAACATTCAAATCTGGCGTGATATGAGAAAAACATTTAGAAAAAAAAGGTTTTAAATGTTAAAGAAAACAGAGTCTTTGACACAGTCCAATCCACTACGGAGTAAAACGGTTAAAGATTAAATTGATCCAAACTCTTGTTATCATATATTTTAAATAACTGAGACTGGAAAGTGTACTCAGAGTAAACTCTCAGTAAACACTCACAGATGTCACATGACGATGTGCTGTTCTCTCAGGACATTGCATGGTTAAGGATACATGTGGACAGAGCAATTAGACGCATCAAGGACAATAAAATATTTACACCATCCCTCCTCTGACCTTTGCTGTCAGTGTCGACCAGCTTTTTGCAGTAGCCTGCCTCCCAAGTATTATCAAAACAAACCCCTGAGCTAAGAATCTCGCTGTAAGTTAAGCTGCTCAGTTCACAGGGGAATCGGATAGCTCATCTGGTAGAGGGGGCACCACTGAGGCTACCAGCCCTCTGCAGCAGCTGTGGGCTTGAATTTAATCGACAGAATAAAGACACCAAATACTTTAAAAAGTTGCACAGTTCATACTGTGACATAGTTCATAGAGTTCATAGCTCTTGAGGTGCTTGCAAATAGATTTAGTAGGAGTGACTTTCACGGAGAGGCAGAGTGCCATGCTGTATTTGAAGATTGTTGCAGTGAACACAGTTCTTCACATTAAGGCACTTTATGTCAACCAGTCGAAATGTTGGCTGTGCAGATGGATCACAGATCAGCCAATCTGGTGCTGCACTGAGCCAGGGGCCGTTAGGGTGGACGACGAACCCACGGGGCCTGTAGTTGATATTTTTCATTTTGCAGTATTCTCTAGCTGCCTCAAAGTCCATGTCTGCAGTCTGTCTGATTCCTTTGAGGATTTTTTTCTGAGAGACACTAGAGAGTTTCTTCCCTCACAAAACTTACCTCTCTAAAACATGAAGATGTGATCCTTGGCCTGCAGAGCTGATGCCACTCCCGGTCAGGTGTCTGTTCTCTTCTTGCTGACTCAATCTTATGTGCCATGTCCACTGTGACAATTAAGCTTTTGAGGTGGACATGTTCCTCCTCAGTGCACACGTGCACACACTCTGTGGGGTCGAAGCTGTACTCACTTAGTGGCCATGAAGGGTAAGAAGGAGGATCTTTGTGAATCCTCACAGACTTTATGGGTAGTAAGGACTGCTGGTAAGAGAGCACACTGACCTTTTGTGCTAAGCCTAAAGCTGTCTCAACAAGAGTGTGCTCGTCACTGATGGACATAGTTGCTGCTAGAGGTCAATCTGTCACATCAGAGTCTTTGTATGATTCTCCAATCTTTAGCAAGGAGATGTCAAGTGGGTCACCAACCAAGCCCTTGTACAGTGTTCTTCTGGGAAAGACAATAATAATGTGAGAGGGTAAAAGTAGCCAGCGAGAAAGTCATCTGTGAAACACTCGTCTGTGGGAAAATCCAGAGGCGATTAACTCACTCTGGTGCGAGTGGGTATATCGTTTGGTAAGAGGCTTTTGCCATTTTGTTTGGATCATTTATTATTGTAGGTGCCCATTTTTAATGCGTGTTGCTGGACTTTTTTTAGTGTGACCACGAGTTTTAATGGAGGAATTGATCAAGTTCTAGATCGACTGCATGCAGGGAAACTGATCAATATTGTAGGTATATTGAGTGTTTGTTTCAGTTTTGTGATTTTTGAATGGTTTAAGAAAACCATGTATTCGGTCATCTGTAGTGGAAAACATTTTAAAAGTAACCTTCCCAACACTGAATATATATACTTAAAAACCACTGCACCCAAAACTTTCGCACTTGAGCACAGAGTACCCAAAAGGCATACTCAGGTGAGAATAAAGATTTTACTTTAGTAAAAGTCGAACTAATTTAAATAAATATTACTTAAATACAAGTATCAAAAGGTACATTTACTTAGACTGTCAAAACTACAAGAAAATATTTTTCTAACGTCCCATTTTTTGTGTATGATTCCTATGAAAGCACATTTTTGCCAGGTTAATAAAACAGTATTTTTATCTTCTTTTTCTCAAACTTAAAGCTTGAGAAACAAAAGTCGACACTATACTAATGAAGAGTTTAAGATAATCAAGGGGATTGGTCATGATCACTTACCCGTCGACACTATACTAATGAAGAGTTTAAGATAATCAAGGGGATTGGTCATGATCACTTACCCTGTGAGGCTTGATAAATACTGTCCCTGAGCTGGAACAGGTGAAAAATTGAACTGGACAGAACCCTCAACCCATCCTTCACACTTCTCTCAGCCTGTGTGGCATTTGACCTTTACACAGGGACAGCACTCGTCACCATGTCTTTGCTTATCACTTTTTTTTAACCAGTATCAAACAATCATGTATATGTGATTGTAAGAAAGCAATCGATCCAGAATGACAACATTTTCAGTCAGCTATGATAGATGTAATTGAATACTGATTTGGAGAACAAAATTACAAAGCTAATACTAAAATGTACTAAGCTAAGCTAAAGTACATATACATACACATTACTTTGTAGTCACATATAGTTTAAACCCTTTATCCATTTTGGTTGCAGGAGTTTTAGATGTCTCGGTGCATATGAGATGGACATCAGAGATGCTCATCTTCAGCCGCTCCGCGAGGCATTTTGTATAAAACAAGGCTATATTAATCAAATGCTATTGCATTGCTTTCTCCTGCTGTCAGGTCACAGGGCTTGCACAGGACCTGGACCAAAAGGAAGTAGTTTGTCCCGTTTGGCCTAATACCTAATAAACCTGTATGGAGGCTTATCACTGCCTTCTGTGTCTGTTAAGGTTCAGGCTCTGGATGCTGGACTGGGGTCTGCATGCACTCAGCTTTGACATCGATTCTGGGGGTTTTTTGTTAGCTTTGCGTTAGCATGCTGTCTGCACAGATGGTTGCAGAAAGCAAAACTTTTGCATTTTGCATTTCTTTCTGTCCTGGATGCCGTTTGCATTTTATGGCATATCCATCCCACACTTGTGCTTTTGTGCAATAAAACATCTGCAGTCAAAATTTGTAGACTTGTTGACCACTTCACCCTTTTGGAAACAAACTGAAATCAGCACAACAACCTTTGTAACACGAGTAACAGCATAATTATAACTGTAATGTGATAACTGAATTCAACATTCAATTAGTTACTTAGTTACTTTTTAAAACACGATTTACAACCTGAATAGGTGATAAAGTGATAGATCTTTCAGCCCAATTCTACTTTTTCTGCATAATCATCATACAAAATGTAATCAAATGGAAAAGTCTCTTTTTAAAACTTGTTTTATTAGTTTTAATCTTTTAACTTTACACATGAAGCAAACATTAAATTATCTGCAACATTCTCTGACTGGAAGAAATTAGTTTAACATTTAAACCTATTTTCTGCACATTCCAGGACATAAAATAAAATATTTTGTGTGTTTACACTCACTCTTTCAAATAGATGCAAGTAAAACACAGCAGAACATAAATAAAATCAAAGACTCAGCGGTCCTGTTGCTCTATTTTCACCTTTATAGCAGGAGTGGGGCAGCCGGAGGTTTACCCTGGTGCAGGTGTGCCGCAGCGGTCAGTTGAAGAATCCGCGAGTTTCTCTGTGAATTTCACATTCCAGCGGCAGCGTATTTGTTGCTTGCTCGGAAGTTTAGGGGTTTTTTTCGCTGTAAAAAGAAGTTTTCTTCCCACGCACAGCGGACACTAATGTTTTTGTCACTTTTTAATGAATTCAAACTCAAAGTAAGGTCAGTACTTCCACGCTTTAAACGCTGCACGCTCATACTCTCTCTGCACTCCATATATGATCCATTGTTGATCTGCACACAGCTGTTGTCACGAACGTCGCACTCGCTTACGTCACTGTCATGAGACACTCTCGCAAAAAAAAACACGGTTTTAATAGCACAGTAACGCAGCATGCTTACGGGAAAGTAACTGTAATCTAATTACCTTTTTTTGAATAGTAATCCCTTACTTTACGCGTTACTTGAAAAAAGTAATTGGATTACAGTAACGCGTTACTGCCCATCTCTGATCGCCGCACCTGTGAGTGAGCTGGATAGATTTGGGATCAACTTAACATTTTGTTCTCAAAGTTGTTAGAAGAAGAAAAATGGGCAAGGATTTGTTGAGCCTCAGATCTTTTTCCTTTTTTTGATTTACATACACTGAATTTTACCAGATGTTAATTTGGTGTTTTTTTTAGAAACCTTTCAGTTACCTCAGCTGGCATTTGCATGTGTGACATTTCACTCCATCCGGTCTCATTCATCCACAGACCTCAGTGTCATTTCAAAGATATCAAACAAAAGGTGTGTTTCCATCAAAAGACCTGCGGCTTCAGACTCGAGGTTTCAGAAACAGCTCCCAGACTTCTTAAAACCCTGTTAAAAAGACAGCGTGTCATGGCCTTTTGGAGTCTCTGAATTCTTGGTGATCTATTTAAGTTTGGGTCCTAACTTTTCTGTTATTATGTCACTGAAAGTTTTGACAATACCGACTTCTTCATCGTTTTATACTGAGAGCGATTCTTGGACTCTGTGTTCTAGCAAAGAGCTTTGGCTTTGTGTTCATCACTCAGGCCTCGCGGTGTTCCTCGCATGTTACGTGTGAGATGAGTGCTTTTCATTTTTGGGATGTCTTCCTCCTCCTTTTATGTGTACACTTGAGTGCCTCAGTGTTTCCTTGTCATGTTCATCATGTATTCAGTTAGTATTTCCTGTTTTACTTTTCTTGATTGTCTGCACCTCTGTCTCCTTCCTTCCAGCTCTTTCCACTCCCTGAATCTCTCTGCTGGTATAAATAATCCTCTCTTCCTTGTAGCCTTTGTTTGATTGTCTGTTTTACTAGTATTTTCCTCTTTCTTTAGTCTCCCAGGTTTCTTAATCTCCGTGCTTCCCTGTGTTTGCACCTTTTGTCTTTTGTATTTGTTTACAGTTTGTTTGCTTTTATTATCACATTATAAGCAGAAAAGGTTTCAATCTTATCCAGGTAACTTCAAGATTAACCCTGGATTTTCTGTACTATGAGGATGGTTCACTTCTTACCTCGGTATATCACCATGGTAATATACCATGATGATATAACATAGCCTGATATGGAGCAGGTTAATATTTGATCCCAGAGCAGAGTACCTATTTCCTGTTTTGATATTTATTCTTTACTTTCACATCCTTAAATACCACCAAGTCTGCAGCCGAAAGAGCTAAATTATAATCCTTCGGATTCTAAGTGTCTTAATAATAGAGCTGTGACATTAATAAATCTGCTAAATTACACCATCTGCTCGCTTCCTGCTTTCAAATATGTTCAACTTTATTAAGATAGAAGCTCCTCTCCAGTGTTATTGACTTTAAAGCCCTCATACATTCATACAATGTATTTAATATAAATTTACTGTACAGTGCTTTTCCTCCCACACATTCATTCACTCAGCTGGCTTTTCTGTAGTGGCTGTGTTACGTTGAGTCCTCACCGAATCTATTTAACACATTCATATTTTTCTAATATTAGAGTTTTCAAAGTCATTTTTCTGAATCTCCCTCTTATGAAAAAATGAAGGTTTTGCTGAGAGAGAGAAACATGTCAATCATGTAAACCCTTTATTTCTTGAAGCTCCACAGTATTACCAACAACAGGCTCAGTAATCGGGAACTAAAGTATGAAACATATGAAGTAATCCCACTGGCTGAGGAAAAAACATTTTCCAAACTCCTTTTTTCTTCCTTGATTTGTCAACTTTTCACACCAGTGCAAATCATGATGTAACAGCTGCAATAAAAAAGCAGCAGGAATACTTTTCTACATGACTCTGTGTCTCAGCTGCCTGTCGGGATTATCTGTCAAACGCTTATTGATGCATTTATTTATTAATTCATTAATGCATAACAATAAGATGAAATGGAATTGGATCTGGTGACAGTTTGAGGTCTCTCATTTCCACGGCGACAGAAAGTTATTCCTTTTTTTCCAGTATTAGCTAGTCACAAACTGTAAACTGAATTTTTAAAGCAAAAGAAAAAAGTGATATTCCCACTTATTTTAAATTTTAAAAAAATCTAATTAATTGATGCAGAAAATATCAAGAAAGAGTTACATAGCTAGACAGACAGAGAGCCAGGAGGATTTTGGCTGATCATATTAACAGATGAGTTTCCCAGAAAACATGACTTGCAAGTAGAACACTAGTGTATAACTACGAGCCTCTCTCTCTCCTCCGACCTGCTAAAAAAACAATATTTTGTTATTTTGATTACTAATATTCTTATTAATATTCTTACTGCCTTCGATGCTTGTTGCCTCCTGGGAACACGAGGCGGGTCTGGGCCCGCGCTGGAGTCTCGACGCAGTGGCAGGATGGCTGCTGTGTTGCCTGGGATTACTCCTCATCCCCTACCCAACCCTCTTGCTGGTCACATGCTCTATAATGTTGTACTGTGGACATTTATGTGCTTTCTGTGCAGAGGAGTTTTTTTGTTTCCTGTTCTCATGCTATCCTCCTGTAGCCCAGCATGAGCAGAGGTCTCTTTTTTTCCTCTTGTACTTTCCCATTGTAGTGTACATTTCAGTGTTTTTTTCTATAATGCAACGTTCTCTGACTTGTATCCCCATGTGATGTCTGTGTTGTGTGTGTATGGTCTGCATGTGGCGAATAAAATTTGAACTTGAACTTGAACTCTCATTCTTATTCACAATAAGTTCATAATCTGATTTTGTGGAGAAGGCGGCGGGACAAAGATCACAGGCCTTGACAGATTCAGGTGAATTTGTGGTTTGACTTTAGGTACAGAATGAGATCAGCTGAGGCAGAGCAGTGAACCCCGGGCTGGCTGTGGGGGTAAAAATGGGAATCTGTCACTGACAAACTGAACACTGAAGTCATTGAATTATGGCTTTGAAAGTCACATCCTTATATAACCTACTGGCGCACGGGATGGCTTTGGAAAATATCGAGGGGGGCAAAAATTTTGGACTTTTACTTTTATTTATTTTCTTACGTTTCTCAGGTTGTGCTTCTTTCAAACTAAAAGATAGAAAAACTGAAGTTACCATTTTTCGCTCTCAGTTAGAACCCTTTCTGCAATTTTATGCATTTATTTCTTACAATTTAGCTCAACAGATGTCTGTCATTCACTGCAGCACAGTTTCTTTATCGTGTGGAAGAACCGAGACTATGGTTGTGTGACAAAGTGGATGAGCAGTTGCAATGCTCTCCATTTGTCCCATATGTGTTTACCTTTTTTTTTTTTTTGCACATTATACACATTATTCTGTTTCTATTTCTTTGCTATGATTTGCCATTTGTCAAGTAACATTGCTGCACTCACTATCCCAGGTTTGTTTGTGGAAGCGTTCTGTTGCCAGCAAATCAAACATTCTGCAAATTAAGGCAAATACTCAGTCACGTTTCTTTATATTTTATTACGTTACAGATTAAGTCACTTGTTCATACTTACTTTGTTCTGTCTTTTCAGTCTTCACGAAGATCAGGTGTGGGGAAATGCCTGCCTAGCATTTCCTCATTTTAAAGTCCTGCTGATGTCACACATGACATCAGCAGGTCAAACCAAGTGGAGGGGTTTCTTTGTCAATAGAAATGCTTCCTTTTTTTGTGTTAAGGTTTAAAGGGATTTGTTGAATGTTTTTCTTTTCATTAATACCACCATTTAGCTGTGTAAATGTGCATATTAGAAGTGTGAAGAGGTTTTGTGTCTTTTTAATCATCTGTGTAGAGTTTTAGATCCCTCAGTTCGAGTGAGTGGTACTGGCTGGGCTAATTGGAGGGAAATTGTTAGCCCTATTTAAAGCCAGTCTCTACTAGATTCAAGAGAGAGATGCTCCATACCAGTTAGTGGCGGTGAGGCGCCATTTTGCTGTTTGCCAACCGCTAGTGATGTGCATACCACTGATTTCCTTTCCGATCCCAAGTAATATTCAGGGTGGTATTGACGATACTTTGTGCAAAACCTTATTTTATTTATTGTATCTTAAATTATAGCGTCATAATGATTACAGGACATCAGATCACTTGTTCTTATCACTTAATAATGCAGAGTTCATCATATAAAACTGAAGTTGTGTGCTATTTGAACACCTTGCCTGCCTGCAGCACTAAAGGACCCCGTGAGAGACATCTGTCTCGCCCTAGCAGCACCTGTCCCTGTCCTCCTCTTCAGTTCGTCTCAACATACGCTCGTCATATCCTGTGATATGATTTACTCTGAGGCGTTTGACAAGGTTAGTGATGTTGCCACAACCATACATGCCAACCCTCCCGATTTTTCCAGGAGAATACCAAATTTCAGCGCCCCTCCAGAAAATCTCCCGGAGCCAAAATTCTCCCGATTTTCCACCCGGACAACAACATTGAAAAACCATATCGCAGAATTCATAGCGCGGCCCAGCCAATTCCATTTTCCAACAATGGCGGCAGCGACTTAGTTTTAATATTACTCTTATTTCTCTTTCTGGGTCGCAAAAAGACTTTTAACATATTTTCAGGTGAGACTATAGCTGTGTGAACTTCAAATATCTGAGCCGACCGACACATCGTCTTCAAACCCCCGCGGGCTTTCACTACTCGGGTTAAACATATATAAGTCACTTTGATAACTTAAAAATGTTATTGTTTGGCTTTTCCAGTGTTTTATTTGTTCGTGAGATTAAAGATATTAGATTAAATTAAATTTAACTTTATTAATCCCTCGGGAGGGTTCCTCCGGGGTTTTCACACAGTGAACATGTGGGAAAACTTGCTCCTGTGTTAATGTTCCGCCAATAAACCCTATACTGTAGAAGAAGAAGAAAGAGAGAGGAGAGGTGAGCTGTGTTACCTGATCCATGTTCTGTTGAGTTTTGTTAATTGAGTTGATTTGGGGGAAGTTTTGTTAATTTATACATTAAATTAAGTTCACTGTAAATAAATTGCTCACCTCTGGGAACCTGAAATGTCTGCGTAGTCTGCTTTCCTACCACCTTCCTGGACGTTGGAGTCTGACTATTCACAGGTTGAAACTGAACTTCTTTTTCTTAAACGTATGAATGGCTGTCTGTCTCTCTATATTAGCCCTATATGCTAACATACACTACAGCTCCCTTGTTACCTTGAATTGGAGTAATAGAAGAAAATGGATGTATATATTTTGACGTATGCAATAACAACATTTTATTGAATAATAATCTTGAAATTCTAGATATTAAAATCCTTCAATCAAAAATGAGCCCAATAGTTAGTTTAGAGCTTTAGTGATCGAGCCTTACATAATAACTTGGTGGGAGAACTTAGTGCTGCTGGAGCAAATATGCTCCTCACAGAAGTTGCTGGGGTTGAAATCTCCGAGTCGCCATGCTGCCGCTTACAGTCTGTAATTGCTATGCTTCAGGCTTTACTGGAGTGATTTTTCCAGTCATTTATACTTCACCCAAGTGCTGAATATCACCCTCCATACAGCTGCACCACAGCGGGGCGTCTGGGTGCACCTTCGACAAGGCCACCCTCTGAGACTTCCTCACCTCTCTGCCTCTGTAACTCCACCTCAACCGAAAACGACTGCAATCAGTCGCTTAGTTTCCCGTTACATCTGCCATTTGAAATTGTGAGGCACCGTGCAATCATTCTAATCAAGCTGTTATTGGATGCCACACGGTGAGTTAAACATAAAGGAGCAAAGTGAAAAGTCCCAGTTTTCTTGATGTCAAAGCTGCTGTGTTAATCTTTTCTGCACCTTTGACACGGAGCAGAGCTTTAGCACACAAACCTTTGAGTGCATAGCTGCTGAATCTGGCTTTCACTTCAGTCGTGCTGCATATGCTTACTCACAGACCGCTCTTTACAGCACATCTTCCTCTTTTTTACATTTCAAATGCACGGTTTTCACTTGGAGCTTCTCTCTTACCCTCAATCCATTTAATAATGCGCGCACTTTAGCACAGCCTACTTCCATGTCCTTAAAATTGTACAAAACCAAGAAGGAGATCCTTTGAAATGCTACTGAAAGGAAGGCCCGCTTCATTGTAACAATCAGTGAGCGTACCATTGCACTTAGTGATGAGGTTCTGCTCTTGAAAATGCAGCTCAAGTAAATCTAGCTGAAAAAAGCTTGCAGAGGATGATGGGAGAGTGCAATTAAGCCAGCCGGCTGAGCAGGTGTCAGTGGGTTGTTTGTTACCAAACAAGCTGCTGTTGCTGACCATGTCCATCCCTTTATGGCCACAGTGCACCAATCATCTGATGGCTCATTCAGGATAACATGGCACCAAGCTCAAATCATCTTAGACTGGTTTCTTGAACAAGACAGCTGACTTGACTCAAACGGCCTTCAGTCAGCAGATCCCTGCAGAGGACCTTTGGGATGTGGTGGAACGGGAGATTCTCATCAGCTGGCAAATCTGCAGCAGCCGTGTGACGCAGTCACGTCAACGTGGAGCGAATATCTGAGGAATGTTTCCAGCAGCTTTTTGATTCTGAAGGCAAAACCCAGCATTCACAGGTTGTACCTAATAAAGTGTCTGGTGTGCATCTGAATGCACAGATTGCTCTAATGAAAAGTAGGACATGCTGTAAAGACCCCAGAGTCCCTGAACAGTGCTACGGCAACATGAGGCTCTGTTTGCTCCTGCCTCAAAAAAAACATCACTCCTGGTTAATGTGTTCAGGCTGCTGTGCCTCAATTTGGTATTTTTCTATTTCCATATAAATGACTTATTTGTGAGTTTTCAAACTACTCGGAGAACTTGAGATTTTTGCCATTTTAATTCTGAATTTGTCCATTTTGGGGGGGTGGGTCCTTGAAGCAGTCTGTGGGTTTGCTCACAATGCAAAGGTGTGCTTGGCAAAGCTTTTGGTACCACTGTAGCGACAGTGAAGTACTGACCCCCAGTGGTGAGCAGTGGTGATGCATTTTAAATCAAAGCAGAATGTGGTTCATTTTTCTCTCATTTATTCATGTAAGTGTGCAAAAACACTGAGTTTAGAGCGTCATTAAAGCAGAAACAATCTTCTAGTTACGGCAAAGATGACCTTTTCTGCTTCATGTCCTGATCATTTAATGTTGGGGGCATGACTCACTGCTCGTCCACCTGGACTCACACTGAGCAGCCTCTTCCCAGTTCACCTGTGCAGGAACAGGACTATGAATGATTTACATGCAGGACTTGTTCTGTGTGCCAACCTGGCCAAATCCCCTCCGAGGAATTTGGACAGGCTTTTTTTGCCAACGAGGCAAAAGTGAAGCTTTCAGCATTCTCACAGTTGAAGTCGATGGAGTGTGACGTCTCTGAAGATTAATGAGGGGAGCTTCTGCTGAGCGAGCAAGGCGACAGGAAACACGAGCAGCCGCTGAATGCCACTCTGATCACATGATCAGGAGAGTACTGCATATTCTACGGATCCACCCCACCCACCCAAAAAGTGTCTAAAAAGATAAATCACAGTCCTGTTATTTATTTTATTGAAATATAATCGACCCCTGAGGCTAGAGAAGAAGGCCACAGATTGTGCCTCGTCTAGCGCCTCAGTCTGACACAGCCAGTTAGAACACAACAGACCTGCCAAAAAACACGTTACACAACTTGTGAAAACTCCTTTTTTGCAAACCAAATGTAAAAGTTTCCACCTTCATTCACTTACAAAGTTTCGGGATGTATAAAACTGAAATCTGTTACATAATTTAAACAGAAGCTCTTCATTTACTCACAATCGCCCTTTCAGGATTCCTCAGGGATTTTGATCAACCCGAGAAAGGCAGCAATCAAATGTTTCTGGACAAAAAACAGATACCAGCAGGTAGTTTGCTTAGTTTAGCACGAGCCTCACCAGGAAATTTGAAAAACACACACAGTGGGGAGCTTTTTTTCTTTGTCCAGGTCTGGGACACACTGAGGTAACAGACAGTAATAAATTATTTAATTCCTTATAAAACACACAAGATTCATATCAATAATACAAAATGGTATCAAACACACATGATGCAACATTTTCAACACATTCGGTTTTTCTTCTTTTTTCCTGGAGTCTGTTGCTTCTGTAATAGCTGGAGTCCTTTTCTGGAAACTCCTGATCAGTAAATGTCGATCAGTACTGTCAATGTTGTATTCCTCCTTTAGCAGAGGGCGATTCCCACTTCCACGCTCAGGTGAATTTGTCATTTAATAAATGATTTTTCACGGGCAGCCTTCTTAAATTCAAAACTGAATACCGAACAACGTTTTTTTAAATACCTTTTGAATATTTTTAGTCCCATCCTAGTTTTACTCTGTTACAATCACCACAGAGGCAACAGGCACACAGCGTTACGACACCTATCAGCTCGCTTCGTTTTCCCTATTTTTACATTCAGACGTTGTTACCGTGCTCCTCGCTTCTATTACTGATTCAGAAAGAAAACGTTGGGTTACTTAACGTAATCCCTGGTTCTTTGATAACAGAGTGAGGTGTTTCACTATGGGAATCGCCTCGGCGTGACCAACTACGGAAGCTCCAATGACACCACGTCTGTCTATGACAGACCTGTCGAGCCGTGCTCAGGGCTCCGCCCCCTCGTACTAACACGGCCGACCAGCTCCTCCTAACTCATTCCAAGCAGATTTCTTTCCGTGCCTAAGCAAGGAGGGAAGTGTTGGTGAAACACCTCACTCTGTTATCAAAGAACCAGGGATTACGTTAAGTAACCCAACGTTCTTTTTCTAACTTCGCTCGGTGTTTCACTATGGGAGATATGGCCCACTCCCGGATTGCGCCAGCTCCCGAAGCTACTCTCCAGTGCTACTCCAGGATCTCAGGTCGAACCTGAGGCACCAGAATCCAGCACCGTCTGAGCCAGGGATGACTGTGCAACATCCAGCCGATAAAACCGGACAAACGTGTGCGGCGTAGCCCAGCTTGCTGCCGCACAAATATCCTGGACTGATACACCTCTGAACAACGCCCAGGATGTGGCCACACCCCTAGTGGAGTGTGCTCGGAGTCCCGGGGGGGCCTGCAAGCCCTTACAGCTATAAGCCAGAGCTAAGGCCTCTACAATCCAATGAGCTAGTCTCTGGCGTGATACGGGCCTGCCCTTGTGAGGGGAGGCCCAGGAAACAAACAGCTGATCCGACTTCCTGAATCCAGCTGTTCTGTCAACATAAGTCCCCAAGGCCCGGACAGGGCACAAAGTGTTCAGCCTCTGCTCCCTCTCGGAAGAGAATGGAGGGGGGTGAAAAGCTAGGAGCTCTACTGTAGGGCACCTGTATGATGTTTCCAACACTTTAGGGACAAAGGCTGGGTTAGGCCTCAGGAGTGCTTTAGTGAGTCCCGGGGCCAACTGTAGACAAGAGGGGTGAATAGACAGAGCCTGTAATTCACTAACTCGCTTGGCTGTGGTTAGAGCCAACAGCAGAGTGGTTTTAAGAGAGAGAAACTTCAACCCCACTGCCCCAATAGGCTCAAAGGGGTGGTGGGAGAGGGCGTCTAAAACGACTGACAGATCCCATAAAGGGACCAGTGGTCTAGAAACTGGGAGCGTTCGACGCGCTCCTCTCATGAAGCGACCTACAAGGGGGTGCTGCCCAGCAGGTTTATCACCAAACCCCACGTGGCAGGCTGAAATAGCTGCTAAATAGACCTTTATAGTGGAAAAAGCTTTCCTTTTGTCCAGCAAGTCTTGAAGAAAACACAACAGCTCCACCACTGAACACTGAAAAGGGATAATCTGCTTTTCATGGCACCACTCTTCAAAAACACGCCATTTACTGCTGTAAATGGAACGGGTGGAGGAGGCTCTGGCATTCTGAATGGTTTCAATAACCTTCGGAGGCATGCCTGCTGCCTTCAAATTCCACCTTTCACGGGCCAGGCCCAGAGAGCAACCTGGTCTGGATGGGGATGGTATATCTCCCCCCGCGCCTGAGACAGAAGGTCCCTGCGGATGGGGAGTGGCCATGGCTCGTCCACCAGAAGCTGGATGATTTCTGCTATCCAGTGTTTGGATGGCCACCGTGGAGCTATTAAAATCAGAGACAGCCCCTGATCCCTCACTCTGATCAGTGTTGGGGAGATCAGGCTGAGGGGAGGGAAAGCATACAGCAGAGTTTTTGGCCAAGGATGGGCCAGCGCATCCACGCCCAGTGGCGCGTGTGCGTCTGACAGGGAGAAAAACAGGGGGCACTGTGTGTTTTCTCGCGAGGCGAAGAGATCTACGGCAGCCCGGCCGTATCTCTGCCAAATCTGCTCCACCACCTGTGGGTGAAGCCTCCATTCTCCGAACAGTGGATTTCCTCTGGACAGGAGGTCCGCCCCCCTGTTCAGAATTCCTGGCACGTGAGTTGCCCGAAGGGAGAGGAGCCGAGTGCTGCTCCACATAATTATTTCCCTGGCTAACCTGTGTAGCTGCCGGGAACGGGTGCCGCCCTGGCGGTTGATATAAGCAACTACAGTGGAGTTGTCTGTTTTCACTAAAACATGTTGACCCCGGAGATACGGCAGAAAATGCCGTAAGGCTAGGAGCACCGCGCGGAGCTCCAGCACATTTATGTGATTCAGAGTGAGTCTCTGTGACCAAACGCCATTCACTGCTCTGCCCATCATAGTTGCACCCCAACCTGACAGGGATGCATCTGTGGTCAGCGTCACCCTGGATGATACTGCCCCGAGCGGTACCCCCGCCGCGAGAGCTGTCGGGCTCCTCCAGGGCCGGAGAGCCGCAATACACGGCTGCGTTATTTTTACACCGCGACTGAGATGTCGGCGAGGGCACAGCTGCAGAGAAGCGACCCACCGCTGAAAATCTCTCATCATAAGCAGCCCCAAGTGTACCACCGATATCACCGAGGCCATGAGGCCGAGGAGGCGGAGACAGAGTCGGAACCGCACGACTTTCCCCAGCTGAAAACGGGAAAGACAGTGAGTGAAGGATGCGATCCTCCGCTCTGAAAGTGCGATACGATAAGAGATGGAGTCTATTCTGAGCCCCAGATACTCTGTAAACTGTGCGGGTTCCAAGTGGCTCTTTTCCAGGTTGATAGTGAACCCAAGCTCCGTGAGGTGATTCACCACCACCTCGGAGTCTTTGATCGCCTGCTCGCGCGATCTTGAGCATATTAGATAATCGTCTATGTAAGAAAATATTCTGATGCCGCTGTTCCTTAACGGAGACAGCGCTGCCTCCACACATTTGCTGAACACCCTCGGAGCTAAGGATAGCCCGAATGGGATAGTTTGAAACTCGTACGCTACGCTCTGATAAGCGAACCTGAGATATTTCCTGTGTGGAGGATAAATGGCGATGTGAAAATATGCGTCTGATAGGTCGATTGTAACAAACCAATCGCCTGTGTGAATTGAGCGACAAAGCGTCTTGTGTGTGAGCATTCTGAACGTGTACTTTCTCAAATGCTTGTTTAACACACGCAGATCCAGAATAGGACGGAGCGACGTTCCGTCCTTTTTCGGGATGAGGAAATAGCGGGAGTAAAAGCCCTGCTGAGCTTCTTTGCTCGGAACCGCTCCGATTGCCTGTTTGTGTAACAGGGAGGATATTTCCTCCTCCAGCACATTCGCTGAATCGCGACTGGCCACAGAAGCTAACACTCCGCCGAATCTCGGTGGTTTTGCCGCAAACTGTAGTCTGTAACCATGGGAAATGGTTGACAAGACCCAGGGATGAACTGCGCATGCGCGCCACCGCTCCAGCCGCTCTGCGAGCGGGCCTCTGAAGAAGCGGTAGCGTGACGTCACCCCTGTCTCCCGGAAGGAGTTGGGGCTCTCCCCCTCGGGAAGAGCGTGAGCTCCCCCCGCTGGGAACAAAGACAAATTGCAGTGATTTTCTTTTGTTTTTATTTTGAAACTGGGGGGACATTCTGCCCTTGGCAAACTGCCTGGCTGCAGAAATGCACGTTTTATTTCTTTTGTTACCCCCAAACCACAGTGAAGTGTCTGGTGACTCTGGGCAGTGCTTGGTGACACAGACAGAGTGTTTAGAAGTGTTTGGTGACACTGCGCCATTTGTCCACAAGTCTGTCCTCCCTGAACTGGAGGAGGAGACTGAGAGGGTGCTCCTGGTGAACTGGAAACTTCCGGAGACCCTGAACTTTGGAGTGATTTGGTTACCCCTTCTAACACCTTCCTTCTCTTTGGGGAAGAAAAGAGGGGTGACACAGAATGCTGCAGGTGTGCTAGGCTGACCGCTTCTTTTTTCCCTCTCCGGGGTGTGACGGCTTGTTCTTTGCAGCAACTGCTGCAAAGGAATGCTTGCCCCAAGGTCTTCGGTTCTCTACCTTGGCCTGGTGGGCACCCTGCTGGCCTCCTGCTCCTCTCTGCATTCTGACCCCACTCTGTCTCCCTCTCGCAGCTGCTGCTGTTGCTGCAAAGCCAGCTCTTGGCACCTGCTGGGGCTGAGAGTTAGGTTTTCTGGGTAAGCAGAGATTGAATGCTTCACCCTCCTGCTTTCTGCGGGTGCTTGTTTCTCTCATTCTCTCCAGGGCTGGGCCAAAGAGACCCTTGGTTGGGTCATAGGCTGCATCCATGACCTCAGCCTTCTGAGCATCACCCAGGCCTGACAGGTTTAGCCACAAGGCTCTCTCACCCGAGACTGCAAGGCCCATAACGCGACCACACCCTTGGACTGCTCCCCTGGAGGAGCGAAGAATGAGATCATTAACCACGCAGATTTCATCCCAGAGGGCTGGGTTCGGGGAACCCGAGTCAAGCTGACGGCCCATGTCTTCCAGAATTTCTGCCTGATATGCTGATAGCAGTGTGACTGCATTAAGCGAGCACACTGACTGTGCAGCATATTTGTATGTCCTTTGATAAATAGATGCCGTGAGGCAATCTATCTTGTTGGGCAAAGAAATGCTAGAAGAAGCTGAGATTGCCCTGCGGTTAGGGTGAAGGTGATACGCCACTGAAGGCTCCACTGCTGGGGGTTCAGTCAGCCCCAGTTCACCCATCTCCTGGATCTCAAGCTTAGAGCAGCCCTTGGTCGGAAGCTTGCTTTTAAAAGGGCTTGACCAATAGCGACTCATTTCTTTCATGCAGGCTGGGACTGCTGGCAGAAGCTGCTTTGATGGCGGCAAGGCTGGTGGGAGCCTCTTGCCGTCATACAAGTCACGTTCTGCCCCTTCGGCATCCTGGGCGGCTGGCCATGGGATGCCTAGCTTGGCAGCAGCCCGTTTACAGACCTCGTACAAATTGCTGTCCACCAGGGGTGCAACTTCAGCCCCACTCGGTGGCCTGGACTGCTGGGGAGGAAAGGTAGAGTCATCCTCCTGTTCCTCATCCATGTCCTCCAGGTCGAGGAGGTCGGAGTCGGCATCGCCCTCCGCGTCCTCGCCACCCGGCTCGCCCACGTTTTGATCGAGGAGGTCCTCGAACGATGGGGGCATGAGCGGGGACTCTTCTTCCATCATGTCCGCCCAGCTTGTGGAGGCTCGCGGATGACGGATATCGCTCGTAGCAGTAGCAGCCGACAGGCAGGGGTCCTGACTGTTCGTTACTGCTACTCTCAGCCTCCTTTCCAGGACTTTCTCTGGCATCAAAGCACAGTGTGGGCATCCCTGAGGGTCCGCCAGTGAAGCCTGAGCATGCTTGGCACCCATACAGACGATGCACATTGGATGAGGGTCCCTGCCCGAGATGGTGGCACCGCATGATGCGGGGCACGGGCGGGATGCAGCCTCTTTAGCCTTCGGCTCCGACCTTTTGGCGGGAGTAGGAGCCGTAGACATGGTTAGCGGAAAGGGGTGAGACTAGGCTACACCAGGCTCGTCTCGACACGTTAGCCCGTAAGTAGCTAGGACTAGCAGCGGGTGTTAAATCCGATCTAGTCGCGGCGGGAGTCAGCTCGTCGTGACACGTTGGCTGCACTCCGCTAGCCAATATCGTTAGCAACTTAATGCTAACCGAACCCTACGTCGACCAACAAGCTAATGCTAGTGAGACGCTAATGTGGTTCGTGGCCTGCTAACAAGTTAATGCTAGCCGGACACTGAACGAACAGCTCGCCGTAACGCGTTATCCCGAGTCACACAACGTCGGCTACCTCGCTAACTAAAACCAGGAACCGCTGGGACAGCTCGCCTGACGCGGTTGCTGTTCCACAGTGCAACTCTAAGTACACTTCTTTCGAAGGACTTACTCAGCACGATCCAAACTGGAACCGGAAAAACTGCGTTCGGCGACGTACTCCTACACGGGACGCCTGAGAACTGTTAAGCAGCTAATCAAGTTAGCCTGGATGCGCTGAGGGAGCTCAAAGTAGTTTCTCACGGGAAGAAAGCAAGAATGAGTTAGGAGGAGCTGGTCGGCCGTGTTAGTACGAGGGGGCGGAGCCCTGAGCACGGCTCGACAGGTCTGTCATATGTCGTGTCCAAATTCATGGGCTGCATTCTCCTGAGGCCGCATTTGTAGACCGATTACGTCACAGCGACGCGCCGAAGGCTGTCCAAATTCATAGACCCCTCCGAATGCAGCCGACAAATGCGTGCTCCTTTTTCCGAATTTGAAGGATGGGTCGGGTGTGTCCTTCGTGGCCCACCATATCCCAGAATTCATAGCGCGGCCCAGCCAAGCTCCAGTTTCCGGCTAATGGCGGCCGCTACTAAGTTTTAAAATTACTCTTATTAATCTTTCTGGGTCACAAAATAAACTTTTAACATATTTTCAGGCGAGAAAGTAGCTGTGTAAACATCAAATATCTGCTCGGTTTATCAAGATATCGCATCTTTGCTAAAGTGCTTCGACGTTTTCGGAGACGTCTGCTACCCACCAGCTCGATAGCTAGCCGGGAGCTCGAGGGTTACTGATGCGGCCGAGAATGGCACAACTCCCGGCACATCATTTTCAGATCACCGCGGACTTTCGCTGCTCGGGTTAAACGTTGTCAGCCGGTGAACGGGGCCGGGGTTAAAAGAGAGACGCCAGACATCATTCTCTTCGTGTCAGGAGCTCCGAAACTCTGCCGACGTCAGTCTCCGCCTGATTCAGCAACCGTGAGTGATTATCCCTTCAATCCTTTTTCTCTTCCCGGCTCCGCTCGCTCTCTGTCGGTAACGACCGTTCCGAAGCCACGCTTCGTGCACTGATCGTTACTAGAATAACTGCGTGCCTGCTCCAAACCCACCGCTAGCCTTCGCCGCGCTTGGGTCTAGCCAACACGCCACACGGGCACGCCGAATTACTGTGTGTAACCCGCCCGGCCGTGACAAACGTAATATATAAGTCACTTAGACAACCTAAAAATGTTATTGTTGGGCTTTTTTTCAGTGTTCTGTTTGTTCGTGAGTAAATCGGTTTGGCTGAGATTAAAGTTATTAGATTAGATAAAATAAAACTTTATTAATCCCCCGGGTGGGTTCCTCCTTGGTTTTTACACAGCTGACTAAACGTCAAACAGAAAACTGCACAGCAAATCACTGGAGTTAAATATTCTGGAGTTAGGCATAAAAGTGCGCAAGAGTTACATTCCGGGAGTTTATTTTTCACCTTATACTACAGTCAGTGTTGGGGAGTACTCTAAAGCGGTGTAATATTTAGGTGTTCATTCACTGGGTGCTAAGGAGTCTAATTCAACACATTGCTGGTGTTGTTTGTCTGTCGACCGTTACAGCGCCTATCTGTGTTTCTTTCTTGGACTCCGACATGTAGGAGGTAAAAATACTTTATTTACTTTGGAATTTTCTGTGAGTGTAGTGATGTTATTTATATATATATATTCAGTTACATGGATGCACAAGTAAAATATAAAGTTAACTAACTAGCACTACATGTGTTTTCTGTATGTTATGCTGATTTGGAGATAGCAGCTAGGCTAATGCTAGTCAAAAGTTAGCTAACTTACTTATCTTACTGTATTTTAAGATACACATTTCACGTTGTCAATGAAAACGTTTATTTCTATTTCTTAATTTTAACACCAACGTTTAATTTAACGTTAGCTAACTACAGTAATATTCTGTTTAGACTCATGGTAATGGCCGTATTTAACCAAAGAGAGGTGCAGCCTGCACTGATGAGATGTTGAGGTACCATTAACATCAGTTAGTTAGTCCTGCTGCACACTGAGACATGCACACAACCCTGTCTCCAGAACTGTAAAGACAAGGACACAGCAAACATGCAGTCACATTGTCTGCTAAACCAGCCTAGCTAAATAGATTTTAAGCAATATTTAGTGTGGACAGGCTAACTCAATGTAAGACAGTGTTCGTTGATTAAGTTATACACAGTTTACATAGAGTTACCATAAACAACCTCTTCTTCTTGTGTTGTGTTTCATAGTAGTAAAGGTATTTTTTTCCGTAGGTGGCCAAGATGTTGATAAAAGTAAAACACAGAGAGACAAAGAAATATGCAAAATTGGAAGAAGTCAGCTTCACAGATTTTGTGAGAGCAGGTAAGTTATGGTTTGTACTAAGTCATTAAAGAAGAAATGATAATGTTGTTATTAACTAAGTGATGATTTTACTTCAGTGCAGCAGAAGTTTCTCATACCAGAAAATGCAGCACTGAAAGTCACGGATGAGCAGGGTATAGAGGTGGATGAGGATATCTTTCCTGAACTTGCAGCAGTCAAAGAGGTGTGTTTTGTCATCTATACAGCTGAAGGTAAGTAAATATATGCTCTGATAGATTTTGAAGGATTTGATTTGTACAGTTACTCTTAAATAAACATTTTTAATTTGTCTAATATCCTGTGGTAACAATCACAAAATGCTGTTTTCATGGCTCAACAGTAAGTTGGATTTATCACATGCATTTCAGACATCCTGGAAACACAATCATCCAAGAAGCTGCGTGACTGCTCAGACCTAACACACTATGTGACACTCACACCTTGTGGTATGTAAATTGTATATTACCATAATAAAATACAAAATAACCATCTGTTCTCCTGGGAGAAAGTATAATTTAATCAAACCGTGCAATTTACTGGCCCTGTGTGCATAAATGGTATCTTTGTTGTGTTGTGTTTTTGATTGTATATACCTTGTATTCTAATATTTTTATTTGTCACCCTCAGATTTGACTGTCCTGAAGCAACATGTGGAAGAGCCCTCCTCTCCAAGTCTAACAGATACATTGTCTGTCTCAACCACCAGCAGTCAGAGCAGTGACACAAGTGATGCCGGACTTCAAATGGTTCAGCCTCTATTGGACAGCATACATGAAAGAAATGTAGATACAGTACTTAATTGACTTATACTTGACTCTTTAGTTGCCATTACTTGAAAAAGCTTAAACACGAAGATAAAACAGATTAGAGAAAAATAATTTAATATAGTATTTCATGTAGTTTGCTCTGCAACTGTAGTGTGTAATAAGACTTGCTCTCTCTCTCTCGCTCTCTCTCTGTTTTTGTTATGCATGTTAACCATGAAACGTGTTTCCATGATCAGTGTCCTGCTTTTCAGGTAAATGAAACCATTTTTAAGAAGATACTGGTCCTAGAAAGGGAGAAAGTAAGACATTTCAAATGTTTTGATGCCCAAATGTCATATGGGTGTGATTCACAATTTTATGTTCTGTGAGAGAGTTGCATTACTTAATTTGTTGGCTTGATGGAGACTTTACAGAGTCTTCCTCACGTTAACACTGCATTACAAGAAGTGCTTATTCTGTAGTCATTTTTTTCCTTTAATTCTGTTTTTTTTTTTCTTTTCGCCCAATGTTAGGCCTTTCTGACCTCAACTGTTTAGCTGCCAATAATGGTGGATATTATGCTATTACAGTACTGTTACACAGAATGTATGTTAATCCATGCAGCATTCATATTTGAATATGTTATTTTTGATAAATAAAATCCATACATTCATAATAATCACTATTGTGTTTTTGTAGTAATTTGCACCAAAAACCTAAAACTTTTTTCAATTGATGAGTAACACTACAAAAGAGTTAATATCAAACTTAACTCTAGTTATGAGTTAAATTTTACTCTATATGGTAGTAGAAATTTCACTCCGTGAGAGTTTAGTTTTAACTCCTATAAAGAGTTGAAAAATCAACTCCCGGAAAAGAGTTACTCTAACTCTGCACTAGAGTTCATTCGATGGTCACGCATGTACACTCAAATGTAGTTAATCTGAACTCCCTGAGAGTTTATTCCAAAGACCAGAATTTGCTGTGTGATTAAACAGAAGTGTGAGATGGCCGAGAGTTTACTCCAGTGTCCTGTTATATTTTAGACAGCAAGGAGCAGACGGCTGAGTTTATTAAACTCCACCGAGACAGCGGTGACGCTAATCAGAAGGCTAGACCGTCCAATTTCACGGCCGTTTACTTCCGGCCTACCCGATCTTCTGAGGACCCGGCCCACGTAGACCGCGAAGGCCGGGTCCTCCGGAGAATGCAGCCCATGAATTTGGACATGACCATAGACAGACGTGGTGTCATTGGAGCTTCCGTAGTTGGTCACGCCGAGGCGATTCCCATAGTGAAACACCGAGCGAAGTTAGAAAAAGAACAACATGCCGATAGGAAAGTGAGAAATCGTATTAAAAGTGCAAAAAGAAAAAAAAAAAAAAGATGCACTCCTTCCTTCAAGAGTCCGTATTCATCCAGAGAGCAAAGTGTCAGCTGAAACTTTAGTGCGTTAACAGTACGAGCCATTTCGTATATTATTAAACTGTACATTCCTATCCACCGCACGACCACGAGCACCGAGTCACTGAGCGTGTTGTGTAAAGTTCAAATACCTGAGCCGACCGACACATCGTCTTCAAACCCCTGCGGTCTTTCACTACTTGGGTTAAACATGATATATAAGTCACTTTGATAACTTAAAAATGTTATTGTTTGGCTTTTTCAGTGTTTTATTTGTTCGTGAGATTAAAGTTATTAGATTAGATTAAATTAAATTTAACTTTATTAATCCCTCGGGAGGGTTCCTCCGGGGTTTTTACACAGCTGAATAAACATCAAACAGAAAACTAATTAAACAAAGTGTGAGACGGTCGGAGGAATCGATATTTCAGGATCGATCCGCACATCACTACCACCCGCCAATAAACCCTATACCGTAAATTAAGTTCACTGTAAATAAATTGCTCACCTCTGGGAACCTGAAATGTCTGCGTAGTCTGCTTTCCTACCACCTTCCTGGACGTTGGAGTCTGACTATTCACAGGTTGAAACTGAACTTCTTTTTCTTAAACGTATGAATGGCTGTCTGTCTCTCTATATTAGCCCTATATGCTAACATACACTACAGCTCCCTTGTTACCTTGAATTGGAGTAATAGAAGAAAATGGATGTATATATTTTGACGTATGCAATAACAACATTTTATTGAATAATAATCTTGAAATTCTAGATATTAAAATCCTTCAATCAAAAATGAGCCCAATAGTTAGTTTAGAGCTTTAGTGATCGAGCCTTACATAATAACTTGGTGGGAGAACTTAGTGCTGCTGGAGCAAATATGCTCCTCACAGAAGTTGCTGGGGTTGAAATCTCCGAGTCGCCATGCTGCCGCTTACAGTCTGTAATTGCTATGCTTCAGGCTTTACTGGAGTGATTTTTCCAGTCATTTATACTTCACCCAAGTGCTGAATATCACCCTCCATACAGCTGCACCACAGCGGGGCGTCTGGGTGCACCTTCGACAAGGCCACCCTCTGAGACTTCCTCACCTCTCTGCCTCTGTAACTCCACCTCAACCGAAAACGACTGCAATCAGTCGCTTAGTTTCCCGTTACATCTGCCATTTGAAATTGTGAGGCACCGTGCAATCATTCTAATCAAGCTGTTATTGGATGCCACACGGTGAGTTAAACATAAAGGAGCAAAGTGAAAAGTCCCAGTTTTCTTGATGTCAAAGCTGCTGTGTTAATCTTTTCTGCACCTTTGACACGGAGCAGAGCTTTAGCACACAAACCTTTGAGTGCATAGCTGCTGAATCTGGCTTTCACTTCAGTCGTGCTGCATATGCTTACTCACAGACCGCTCTTTACAGCACATCTTCCTCTTTTTTACATTTCAAATGCACGGTTTTCACTTGGAGCTTCTCTCTTACCCTCAATCCATTTAATAATGCGCGCACTTTAGCACAGCCTACTTCCATGTCCTTAAAATTGTACAAAACCAAGAAGGAGATCCTTTGAAATGCTACTGAAAGGAAGGCCCGCTTCATTGTAACAATCAGTGAGCGTACCATTGCACTTAGTGATGAGGTTCTGCTCTTGAAAATGCAGCTCAAGTAAATCTAGCTGAAAAAAGCTTGCAGAGGATGATGGGAGAGTGCAATTAAGCCAGCCGGCTGAGCAGGTGTCAGTGGGTTGTTTGTTACCAAACAAGCTGCTGTTGCTGACCATGTCCATCCCTTTATGGCCACAGTGCACCAATCATCTGATGGCTCATTCAGGATAACATGGCACCAAGCTCAAATCATCTTAGACTGGTTTCTTGAACAAGACAGCTGACTTGACTCAAACGGCCTTCAGTCAGCAGATCCCTGCAGAGGACCTTTGGGATGTGGTGGAACGGGAGATTCTCATCAGCTGGCAAATCTGCAGCAGCCGTGTGACGCAGTCACGTCAACGTGGAGCGAATATCTGAGGAATGTTTCCAGCAGCTTTTTGATTCTGAAGGCAAAACCCAGCATTCACAGGTTGTACCTAATAAAGTGTCTGGTGTGCATCTGAATGCACAGATTGCTCTAATGAAAAGTAGGACATGCTGTAAAGACCCCAGAGTCCCTGAACAGTGCTACGGCAACATGAGGCTCTGTTTGCTCCTGCCTCAAAAAAAACATCACTCCTGGTTAATGTATTCAGGCTGCTGTGCCTCACTTTGGTATTTTTCTATTTCCATATAAATGACTTATTTGTGAGTTTTCAAACTACTCGGAGAACTTGAGATTTTTGCCATTTTAATTCTGAATTTGTCCATTTTGGGGGGGTGGGTCCTTGAAGCAGTCTGTGGGTTTGCTCACAATGCAAAGGTGTGCTTGGCAAAGCTTTTGGTACCACTGTAGCGACAGTGAAGTACTGACCCCCAGTGGTGAGCAGTGGTGATGCATTTTAAATCAAAGCAGAATGTGGTTCATTTTTCTCTCATTTATTCATGTAAGTGTGCAAAAACACTGAGTTTAGAGCGTCATTAAAGCAGAAACAATCTTCTAGTTACGGCAAAGATGACCTTTTCTGCTTCATGTCCTGATCATTTAATGTTGGGGGCATGACTCACTGCTCGTCCACCTGGACTCACACTGAGCAGCCTCTTCCCAGTTCACCTGTGCAGGAACAGGACTATGAATGATTTACATGCAGGACTTGTTCTGTGTGCCAACCTGGCCAAATCCCCCCCGAGGAATTTGGACAGGCTTTTTTTACCAACGAGGCAAAAGTGAAGCTTTCAGCATTCTCACAGTTGAAGTCGATGGAGTGTGACGTCTCTGAAGATTAATGAGGGGAGCTTCTGCTGAGCGAGCAAGGCGACAGGAAACACGAGCAGCCGCTGAACGCCACTCTGATCACATGATCAGGAGAGTACTGCATATTCTACGGATCCACCCCACCCACCCAAAAAGTGTCTAAAAAGATAAATCACAGTCCTGTTATTTATTTTATTGAAATATAATCGACCCCTGAGGCTAGAGAAGAAGGCCACAGATTGTGCCTCGTCTAGCGCCTCAGTCTGACACAGCCAGTTAGAACACAACAGACCTGCCAAAAAACACGTTACACAACTTGTGAAAACTCCTTTTTTGCAAACCAAATGTAAAAGTTTCCACCTTCATTCACTTACAAAGTTTCGGGATGTATAAAACTGAAATCTGTTACATAATTTAAACAGAAGCTCTTCATTTACTCACAATCGCCCTTTCAGGATTCCTCAGGGATTTTGATCAACCCGAGAAAGGCAGCAATCAAATGTTTCTGGACAAAAAACAGATACCAGCAGGTAGTTTGCTTAGTTTAGCACGAGCCTCACCAGGAAATTTGAAAAACACACACAGTGGGGAGCTTTTTTTCCTTTGTCCAGGTCTGGGACACACTGAGGTAACAGACAGTAATAAATTATTTAATTCCTTATAAAACACACAAGATTCATATCAATAATACAAAATGGTATCAAACACACATGATGCAACATTTTCAACACATTCGGTTTTTCTTCTTTTTTCCTGGAGTCTGTTGCTTCTGTAATAGCTGGAGTCCTTTTCTGGAAACTCCTGATCAGTAAATGTCGATCAGTACTGTCAATGTTGTATTCCTCCTTTAGCAGAGGGTGATTCCCACTTCCACGCTCAGGTGAATTTGTCATTTAATAAATGATTTTTCACGGGCAGCCTTCTTAAATTCAAAACTGAATACCGAACAACGTTTTTTTAAATACCTTTTGAATATTTTTAGTCCCATCCTAGTTTTACTCTGTTACAATCACCACAGAGGCAACAGGCACGCAGCGTTACGACACCTATCAGCTCGCTTCGTTTTCCCTATTTTTACATTCAGATGTTGTTACCGTGCTCCTCGCTTCTATTACTGATTCAGAAAGAAAACAACATGCCGATAGGAAAGTGAGAAATCGTATTAAAAGTGCAAAAAGAAAAAAAAAAAAAAAGATGCACTCCTTCCTTCAAGAGTCCGTATTCATCCAGAGAGCAAAGTGTCAGCTGAAACTTTAGTGCGTTAACAGTACGAGCCATTTCGTATATTATTAAACTGTACATTCCTATCCACCGCACGACCACGAGCACCGAGTCACTGAGCGTGTTGTTGCTTCTAGTGTGCAGTTTCCCTACACCTAACCGTGGTCTGTGGCTAAGCTAACATGGCTTTCAGCCCTGGGAGCGCCGCGCCGCCGACACATTCCCAGGTTACCGTTTTTACCCCCCACACAGATTTATCTTATGACGTAGTCCTGAATTCAGTGGTGCAGTCTGAACAGCCTGTAGACTGAAATAAAGTGACATCACATGGTTTTGGTTAGTGGCCAGCGCAAATCACGAAGCTCTCGTTATCCCTTATTCTATTTCATTAAGACTTTCCTGGAGAGCTTCTGTAAAACAGCACTGAATCTGTTTACATTGCCACAGTTTGTTTTTTTAATATCAAATATAATCATATTTTTCTGTAATATTTCAGCTATAAAAACATGGGAGGAAAAGAAAAGTATCAGGACAGCTGATCGTACAGTACTTAACAGATTGCACTCGTTACCGACGACGACTGAAGAGGCAACCGAACCAACCGTCAAACACTTCGAGACAAAGTGGCTCCTGGTGCCGTCTGTTTGCACGTGAGAAACTAGTCCCGCGTAAGAGTGTAAACAAGGCCTTTAACAGATCGCCACGCCAACCGGTCTCAGTATTCTCTTTAACAATAATCAAACACTTGCTGATCTGCTCGTAGCATTCACTGACACATGTGACACGTTTCTTTCACTTGCCCTCTCGCCGCCCTCCAAACTGACATTTCCAAACCACATCACCACAATGTTCACGCTCACTATACTCACTGGGCTCACCGTCCACGTATCGACGACACTGCACAACATCTATTGTCACCACTCTCGGCTTCGTCCGCTCTGCAGAAAGAGAACAGGGATCCAAAGCCGGCCTCGTCGGGCATCACGTCGGAGCTTTTCCCACCGGAATTGAAGGTGCGTGGGGACAGACTGCTGGGAGTCAAAACCACAAACACCGCTGCTTTTCCTTCCCTTGCTCAAGAGGACAAAAGGTTCCAAGTCCAAGGTGATTCTGACCCCTGTCTTTCCCGGACAGTTTGTTGTCTTGTGCCACGTTTCATAGTAAGTTCATGAATTAGATAACTATGCATTTCAGGGACGAGTACAGATGGGGAGAGGTTCTCAAAGAAAGAAGAAAAACCTTTGAAAAGGACCATATAGTGAGGGGGGCAGGCGTAGCGCTCAGTCCGAGGCATCGTGAGGGGCCGAGTCCAACATTTCAGATCAATTTCATCCTTCCTGGATCCATCGAGTCATTCCTCAACCAACCCCCAGTCCCTTTTGTGCTCCCGTAGTTTGACCACTGCTGGGGAGTTCCCTGACATCCAAAGGTTTGTTGGTGTGTGTGCGTGTGTGTGTGCGCGCGTGTGATAGATGATGGAGATGATGAGCTTGGTCACAATATGGCGCAGTGGAACCTGTGGGAGGCCGTGGAACGCTCCGCCCTCCACTTCATCTTCTTTTTCTTCTTCTGGTTTCTCTCTGGGACCTGTTGTCTGCAGGCAGCAAAAAAGAAGAAGAAAAGGCATAAACCCCTTTTTAATCATTTGAAAGCAAAACTTTAACTTTGTACTTTAGAATTATCTCATATAAATGATCATTTTTCTCCAGCTCAGGAAATCGTCATTTTAATCTCCAAATTTTACCCACAAGGTCAATTTCCCAAGTTTTACTTTTGATTTCCATTTCTGACGCCGAGTAGTGGGAATCAAATTTAAAAACAGCAGATAATTGCAATGATCCCCCTGAACTAGTACATTACGCCCCTTTAATAAAACTCTTTTTATAACCTTTGCACTGTTTTTACTGAGCTCCAGGCTTGTGTGTCTAATGTTTTCCTGTGCTCATGTCTCCAGAATCGAGACAGAGCCGAGTCCACTGCTATAAAAGAACCCATAAATCCATAAATCAATGCACTGGCTGTTGCTGATTAAGTATAGCATTTCATGAGTGCTCAGGGCAGATCATTCAATATTCTGTGAACCTCCCTGGTGACTGGATGTCTAAAGTATGACCACAGGAGGGCAGTGTTGATTCATCGAGCTCCAAATGTGTTGCAAAGGAAGAGTTTTCTCATGAGTCAGCTACAAGCTGGCAAACGCACAATAAGAGCTTTCCACAAGTCTAGTAATCGTCTTTTTTTAATAACGTGTGAGAGAACGCACTGATCTGCTGCTGTGTAACGAGCACGAAGCCCCGACACCACGAGAGGGATTACTTGTCGCCCTTCGGAGTGTTCGGCCAGACTTATAAACAGGATGTGACCACATACAAAAACCAAATTCTTCTGAAATTACACGGGTCAAGACAGGAAGTGGCTTTGGTCTTGTTTCCCCCCCCCCCTTTTTTTTCCCCCCATCCTTCCTAAAAACACTTTCACAGTCCAGCGTTGCGCTGCGTTGCATCACTTTAGCTTTATGGCCAGCTGATGCATTTTTACTGTTGCTTGATATGAGATTTCAGCTGCTCCAGAGTTTTGAAGTTTTCTTTGCCATGCTGTTTGTTATAGGTGACTGCAGATCAGACTCCTTTAATTAGAGCTGCATAGTCATGTTTTGTGTTTTGGTATCATCTATGCCTCTTTGATCCAAAACCCTTTTACCAAGTTTATAATTAACAGCACCGTCACAGATGTGCATATTAGCCAATGGCATTTTTTTTTTTAATCCTTTATTTATCCAGGTAAAAAATCTCATTGAGATTAAAAATCTCATTTCCAAGAGAGACCTGGCATCATGGCAACAAAAGTCACATACCACATAGGTATATAGCATTCAAACTAATACCCCCTCCACACCATCTCACACGCCTTTAGGACAGAGCGCTGTTGTCGGGAGGATTTTGTAAAAGAATCCGAAATTCGTGTCTTGTAAAACAAACCTCACTTCATCTTTAATGAGACGGGAACACGTCGGCGTTCCTTTGCAGTTTTAACCTGCACTCACAGGCGGTACCACGATTTTTGTTCCATCTGTTTTAATGAAGTGCTGCCTTTCACGCAGTGGTGACCCATCTTTACATAAAGTGCATCCCTATCCCAGCGTATTTATTTCAAAGATCTGAAGGTCCTCAGGTTACCTTATAACACGAACCAGTTCATGAAAGGCTTTGTCCACGTTCATTGGGGGGTCCTTGGCACTGGTTTCAATATAAGTTATCTGAGGAAACAAATATGAAACATGAGCAGCTCAGTCAGGTGTTTAAGTTTACAGTAATGTGCAGTTCAAGTCTGTGATGGTTCTGAAAGACCAATAATGATTAAGCATTAATCGCATTCAGAACTGTTGCCTGTCTAAACAAGCTGAGAAGTAGCAGCTTGCAGGCCTATAAATGCCATTTGCTCATTTCCTTGAACGCTGGTCTTTTCTGCCCCCGTACACAGCCTGTGTTTATTACAGACTAACATGAAAACACTGAAACTTAAAGCTTTGCATAATTCAAAAACCCTGATGCTGTTTGTAGGCGGTAATAAGTCATCAGGGACACGTGCTTAAGGAAAGACTACTTACATTATGCTTTGCAGCCATCTCCTGCCCCTGGTCAGTTGTGACTTTTCTTAGGTGGACCAAGTCCACTTTGTTTGCGACCAGCACCATGGGGAAGGCCTCCCTGAGACGATAAGGACACAGAGTCGAGATGCAATGCATCGCTGTATTACTGAATATTTTATCGATGCGTACAGATGTTTCAAACAGCCTTGAATGCTTAGTCATAGGAGGATATGACTAATTCTCGCTTGCATTTGAAACGCTAACACACTAAAAAACAGGCCATGTTTAATTTGGGATAGATCAGCTGCTGATGAGCGCAAATTTTGACAGACTCCAACTCGTTCAGTTCCGTTTTTTTTGTTTTTCCATTTCCTGCGTGTGACTCAGTTTTATTTGTCAGTCACGGTCGAGAACTGACGACGACAGATTTCAGCTTTGGAAATAACTGATGTTCCGTCGGTGTGAGCAAGAGCGAGGAAAGGAGGAGACCTTCATCTTCAACCGCCCTTAAATCACATGATAACCATACCCCTCAGCGCGGCCCGAGTCAGCGAGGGCAAAGTTTGGTCTTTAATGAATATGATGAACTACTTCCTCTTTTGCTATATTTAACAGAGTGGTTCACACAGACTTTCAGTTGAAATGTTGGTGCTTTCCAGACTGCTCGTATAGCTTTTGCAAACAAACCTTTTGAACTGCGTACCCTTTGTGTTCATAAGGGCACACTAGGACAGAGACCAAGACTCTCTGGAAGATAACATGTGCCTTAAATGGAAAGGGGAACCTAATCGGATGCTATATATGACATCTAAGGCAAAATTTACTTCACAACATTTCAGTTCTTTGTCTCCCTTTGGACCAAACATGACACAGACAGCCCTGACTGCACATTTATGACACAGTCTGACACAGATCTGTCTGACGGTGTAATGAGACATTTATACTGAATGAGATTAACAGTATAAAGAAAAGGTTCAATAAAATAAACTACATACAACTTGCCTCCAACTTTCACACAGTGCAATCAACGTTCGTGGCACCAGTGATTTCAAGCGTTTCTCATGATTAAATACCGTCTCAGGTTGCTTGGCACCATGTTAGCAGTAACCATCCTCTGACTGAGGACTTCTGAAACCCCCCAGTGCAGCCAAAGCCAAGAAACAGGTTCAGTCACCAACACACTAAAAAGTGATTCTCTCCACCCAAAAAATACTATCCTCTGTGCTCTCATGTAACACACTGTAAAAAAAATGCCCACTTGGAAAAGTGTGGGAGTTTAAACTTGAAAAAGTTTAAACTGCCTATATATGGATAAACAAATGCTTATAATGCACTGATACAGTAAGCGCACCGTGCATTCATTTCTTTGTATAATCTTCAGCTGATAAGGCTCACTGCTATGACGTAGTCAGCTAGTTATTAAAGCCATGTTTTAATAACTAGCTGCAAAACTTGCTCCAAGAGAAACAAAGAAAAGAGGGGCTGCAAAAGACTTTGCAAGAATATTTTATTTTGTTGTCCAAGTGTTTATTTTTCTGCTCCTACCTGTCTTTGACCCGTAGTATGAGTTGATGGAATCGGTCAACGTGTTCAAAGCTGGCCTTGTCCGTCACCGAGAAGACGATCAGGAAGCCGTCTCCCGTCCTCATG
>NC_140541.1:41156732-41193130 GCF_057382185.1 Mchenga conophoros
GTATCACTGAGAGATGCTGCACATTTCTGAGTGAGTCTGCAGAATCCATTACAAAAATAAATTATACTGCTGCACTTTTTGTGCAGTGTGTGGCTGCAGCGTCATGTGACTGTCTGGAAGAGCACAACCCGTCCTACCCTTAGCGTCCACAGCTTGGATCTCATCGGTAGCCCTGCAAGGTCGGCTGGCTCCCAGCTTGTTAAAAGCTCTGACTCTGTAGGCGTACCACTGGCCCTCGACCAGGCCGGTAACCTGGAACCTGTGAGTTCAAATCATATAATATATCCAGCTGTACCAAAATAAAGACAGGACACTAATAACGTGTGGCCCAAAAAACTTAACCGGCAGTTACAAGTTCTTAAGTCTTACTTGAGTTCAGGGAGGGGATCACCGCAGGGTTCCCACTTGTCTGTACCACGCTGGCACTTGTCCACCACGTAGCCTTTAATATGGGCACCACCATCGTATTTTGGAGGCTCCCAGGACAGGAAAATGGACTTGGCACTCTTATCGCGCCACTTAAGGTTCTCAGGTGGATCAGGTACAGCTGCAGGAGAAAATACGTGAACGTGAAACAGGTGAGATTCTAGTTATCTGTCAGTTTCTCCACTCAAAGACAATTAATTTCACATGAAGTGTAAAAACACTCACTTGCAGGAGAAGAGACATTGATGGGCTCATCGATGTAGGCTGGCTCTCCAGGTCCGCACTTGTTGCATGCAGAGACGCTGAACAGATACTCCTTTCCTTCAATCACGTCTGTTACCGTGTGCTCCAGGTCAAGGACGCCAGCAGCCACCTGGAAAAATGTCACTGTCACTGCTGAGCAAATAAACTCAGACCTGGGTAGACTTCTGGGTCTGTGAACATTATTTCACACTGTGGAAGTGATGTTTTCTGTTTTTAAAAATAAAAAAGCCAACATGTCACGTGCCATGTTTGAGCCAGGCCCTGAAACCTAACAACACTGCTGCTAACAATAACAATAACTTTATTTATAAAGCGCTTTCAAACAAAGTGCTGTACAGCGATTTGAAAATAAAGAGATAAATAAATAAAAGTGATACATAGCAACACAAGTTAAAAACATAAGCAGAGTTAAAAATGATAAACATTTAAAAAACTAATAGGCAAAGAATTAAGACCTGTAGGATAGGCTGAACAAGTGTGTCTTCAACTTAGCTTTAAAACCCTCCACAGATCAGCCTGCCTAATATCTTGAGGGAGGTTGTTCCACAAAAACAGGGCACGAAAAGAAAAAGCACGCTCCCCAACTGTCTTTTTTCTGGCTTTAGGAACCTTTGGAAGGCCAGAGTCCTGAGATGGGAGCGCACGAGATGGAACATACAGTGGGGCAAAAAAGTATTTAGTCAGCCACCGATTGTGCAAGTTCCCCCACCTAAAATGATGACAGAGGTCAGTAATTTGCACCAGAGGTACACTTCAACTGTGAGAGACAGAATGTGAAAAAAAAAATCCATGAATCCACATGGTAGGATTTGTAAAGAATTTATTCGTAAATCAGGGTGGAAAATAAGTATTTGGTCAATAACAAAAATACAACTCAATACTTTGTAACATAACCTTTGTTGGCAATAACAGAGGTCAAACGTTTACTATAGGTCTTTACCAGGTTTGCACACACAGTAGCTGGTATTTTGGCCCATTCCTCCATGCAGATCTTCTCGAGAGCAGTGATGTTTTGGGGCTGTCGCCGAGCAACACGGACTTTCAACTCCCGCCACAGATTTTCTATGGGGTTGAGGTCTGGAGACTGGAGAGAGATTCCAGGACTTTCAAATGCTTCTTACGGAGCCACTCCTTTGTTGCCCGGGCGGTGTGTTTTGGATCATTGTCATGTTGGAAGACCCAGCCTCGTTTCATCTTCAAAGTTCTCACTGATGGAAGGAGGTTTTGGCTCAAAATCTCACGATACATGGCCCCATTCATTCTGTCCTTAACACGGATCAGTCGTCCTGTCCCCTTGGCAGAAAAACAGCCCCATAGCATGATGTTTCCACCCCCATGCTTCACAGTAGGTATGGTGTTCTTGGGATGCAACTCAGTATTCTTCTTCCTCCAAACACCACGAGTTGAGTTTTATACCAAAAAGTTCTACTTTGGTGTCATCTGACCACATGACATTCTCCCAATCCTCTGCTGTATCATCCATGTGCTCTCTGGCAAACTTCAGACGGGCCTGGACATGCACTGGCTTCAGCAGCGGAACACGTCTGGCACTGCGGGATTTGATTCCCTGCCGTTGTAGTGTGTTACTGATGGTGACCTTTGTTACTTTGGTCCCAGCTCTCTGCAGGTCATTCACCAGGTCCCCCCGTGTGGTTCTGGGATCTTTGCTCACCGTTCTCATGATCATTTTGACCCCACGGGATGAGATCTTGCGTGGAGCCCCAGATCGAGGGAGATTATCAGTGGTCTTGTATGTCTTCCATTTTCTGATGATTGCTCCCACAGTTGATTTTTTCACACCAAGCTGCTTGCCTATTGTAGATTCACTCTTCCCAGTCTGGTGCAGGTCTACAATACTTTTCCTGGTGTCCTTCGAAAGCTCTTTGGTCTTGGCCATGGCGGAGTTTGGAGTCTGACTGTTTGAGGCTGTGGACAGGTGTCTTTCATACAGATGATGAGTTCAAACAGGTGCCATTCATACAGGTAACGAGTGGGGGACAGAAAAGCTTCTTACAGAAGACGTTACAGGTCTGTGAGAGCCAGAGATTTTCCTTGTTTGAGGTGACCAAATACTTATTTTCCACCCTGATTTACGAATAAATTCTTTACAAATCCTACCATGTGGATTCATGGATTTTTTTTTCACATTCTGTCTCTCACAGTTGAAGTGTACCTCTGGTGCAAATTACTGACCTCTGTCATCATTTTAAGTGGGGGAACTTGCACAATCGGTGGCTGACTAAATACTTTTTTGCCCCACTGTAAAGGTGCAAAAGATTAGAGAGGTATGAAGGTGCCAAACCAGTGAAAGCCTCGTAGGTGAGCAGCTTAGAATCTGCTCGAATGTGCTCAAATTTTCCAGTTTTAGTTAAAAAGCAAGCAGCTGCATTTTGCACCATCTGAAAACCTCTAAAACTTTTCGTTGGTAGCTCAGAAAGGAGCTGCACATTCATGTATTATTTTTAGAAGGCGGTTACTTTTTCACACAAAACCAGGTAATTCACTCAGTTTACATTTTGTGATGAGCTGAAATATTTTTATTACGTACAGCGCCAAAGATGACATTACTGAAATGAGCTGAAAGTACCTTGGCCCATGTCTTGCGAGAAACTTCTCTCTTCTCAATCTGATAGTGTGTCACTGGACTTCTCCATCGTGTTCAGGTGCCTCCCACATCAAGTGGACATGTTGACGGGTCACTTCAGCCACTTTGAAGTCCTTCGGAGCACTGGGGCATGCTGGGAAAATAAGATGAAAAAGACTTCCATCAGTTTTCTTCTTTTGGGTTTGTTTCTAGATGATTTGGGGGTAACAGACGTCTCTGTACCACAATAAAATGAGCTGTCTATTAAAATAAGCACCATCATTGCTAAACTTGATCACATGGTCATGGGTTCTTACCGATGACGTTGACATCAATATCTCCAGAGACAGAGGATACGTCGTTCTCCAGCTGCAGGGTGTAGATGCCTTTGTCTGGACGAACACTAGGAGATATCGTCAGTTCCGTGTGCGTAGGCTTCGTCACCATGGAGACACGCTCATCCGCTGGGGTCAGCTCCTTCTCGCCAAAGGTCCACTTGGCCACAGGGGTTGGGTATCCAGTAATGGGAACTCTAATTGTTAGAGGCTGAGGAACAATCACCTCCAGGCCTTTCCTGAAGCCACTCAGATCAAAGGTTGGACCAACTGCCAAGAGAGAAACATTTGGTTGTGAAAGCACATCCAGTGAACTACTTGGATTTATAAAGAAGAAGTGGTTGGTTGAGTTTATGCTTGTTGCACGCACAATGAGGATCATCGGCAAGCAGTGGTCCCAGCTGCTCGGCTGGATCGGAGACACCGGCGGCATTCTCAGCGCAAACTCTGTAGAGGTACTTCTGACCAGGTTTTAGTCCAGACACCTGAAGAAAACAACAAAACAATCCAGACCAGGAAGAAAAATGTAACTGCGCTGAGGTTGAATCAGAATAAAGGCAGACTCTTCAGGTTGGCTGCATACCCGGTAGGAGAGGTCAGGACACAGTCTGGCGTTGCAGCGGAGCCACTTGTCAGAGCCGTCCTCACATTTCTCAATGATGTATCCTGTAATCATGCTGCCACCGTTGTTTATGGGCGTCTCCCAGGTCAACGTGACTGCTGTCTTGATTTGGTCACTAAAGTTCAGGTTCAGAGGTGGGCTCGGCCTCTCTGTGGGCACAAGACATGAGCAAATCAGACTGTTTGATATTTCTACACAGGACTTAGATAGAAACATTGAGAGTGAGCTCACCGATGGGATCCATGATCTTGACGGGGTTGGTGGCAGCACTGGGCCTGCCGATGCCAGCCTTGTTCTCTGCTCGGACTCTAAAGATGTACTCCTTGTACTCCACCACGTCGTTCAGCATAGCCAAGCGGTCATTGGCAGCACAGACTAAGGCTGCCTCCCACTTAACAGATGTTCTGTCACGGAGCTCAATCACATAAGCAGTGATCTCAGAGCCACCGTCAAACTTGGGGGGCTCCCAAGTGATGGTGGCACCAAACTTGTTCACTGACTCTATTGCAACATTTTCAGGAGCATCTGGAACATCTAAAGTTAGGAAACAAAAATGTGACGGACATGATTAGGACGACTGTGGAGATGGGGTTAGGATTAGTGGAGCGGGGATCTCGGGGTGTTGCTTACCAAACTTGTTTTGGCCTGGACGGCATCTTCGGTTGCAACAGCGGGTCCGCTGCCAACTCTGTTTCGAGCACAGACTCTGAAGAGGTAAAAGGATTCCTTCTGCAGGCCACTGACACAGTACTCTGGAGTGTCAGCACGGTCTGTAGCCACAGTCCAGGTCTTGCGCTTCACATCCCGTCTTTCTACAACATAGGCGATAATCTTGCTGCCACCGTCATTCTCAGGTTCCTCCCAGGCCAAACTGACCTCGCCATCAACAGTGTCAACCACTCTCAGGTTCTTGATGGGTCCCGGTACATCTGGAAAACCACCAGGACAACACTCAGAAACTCTGGTGATATCCTCCGACAGAGGACTGAGCAGTTATCTGATCACAGACTCACCAATCACATCCAGGTTGATAAAGGCTTCACCCTCACCATGCTTGTTCTTAATTACCACCTTGTACCGGCCCTGGTCCTCCTTGGCAGGGCTCTTCAGGCGGTACTCGGTCTTGTCCAAAGAGGTGTCAATATTCTGGACAGGAAGACTGGTGCCTTCAAAAAACCACTCGGCATCAGCACGAGGGTACGCGTCATAAGGCACAGTCATGACAAAGGGTTACCGGCATCTGTCACCAGGTTCTGGTCGGTGGTTTTAATCTTTGGAACAGCTGCAGGAGAGACAGAGGAGAAATTTGTACTGTTTAATTTCGCCCTGCATAACACAGAGCAGTCCAAACTGGTGGATATCATCTTAAAATAAAACTGCATGTTATGCTTTGCGTCTACAACTATATTCCCAAAACAACTTGGATGCTTCATAAAGTGTCAAGAAAAGATTTGTTTGTTTACAACTTTCTAAAAGTCTGTTAAATCAGTGATTTCTTTAACATTTCTTGAAATGCGTTTCACTACCTGTTTGCATGTGAAGTTGACTCACCTGCCAGCTCCAGCTTGGCCCGGGCATCCTTGTCTTTGGCCACGATCCTGTACTCTCCCTGATCTCTGGGTCTAATTTCACAGACCTGCAGTCTGTGGACTTTACCCTCGCTGATCATCTGGTATTTGTCTCCCTGGACGATGATCATGTTGTTCCTCATCCACTTCACCTCCACCCTGTCTTTGTTGAGCTCCACCTCAAACACGATGTCTGAACCCGGAGGTTCGAACACGTCCTGCGGTGGTCTGATGATTTCCACTGGGTCTCTGCGCAACATAAAAACACATCTCACAAGAAGATTCGTCGAATAAATCTTTGCTTTTGAAGACAAAAAGAACAAACATCTCACCTTCAACAAAGAGCCTCGCTCTCGTCCTCCTCTCATCCACACCACAGGCATATTCACACTCGTCATCAGGCCTGCACACCTTAATGATCAGTCTGCACGTCTTTCCTTCTTTTCCATTTGATATCTGTAAAAACACAACAAACATCAGGAACTTGGTACAGTCATGTATATGATACTATAAGACTTAGATAACAGCATCAGCTGTGTAATTTTGCCTCTGTACACCACTGCACTTTATTTTAAATCAAAGGTAACACAAGGTCCCAGAAGCTTCAGGCTTTTGTAATCCTCTGTCATGACCACGTATCCCAAATTTTAACTTTCTGAATATTTTCTTGGTTGATTAGCATTTGATTTGTGTTCCTTTGGATCGAAACAACAGCAGACGCAGATCTGTCATACCTGGGGCCCGCTCGAATCTCTCGTCCTTCCCTGTACCACTTGACGGCAGCCTTCTCCTTGCTCAGCTTGCAAGTGAACTCTGCATCCTCGAACTCTGTAATGGTCTGGTCTTTGAGCTGTGCCGTGAAGTCTGTGGGTGCCTCGCTAATGATCAGCTCAGCTGCACATTTGTCATCTCCGACCACGGCCGTGTACTCGCCCTCGTCTTCCATGATGCAGTCCCTTAACGGTCAGGCTGTGCTTCAGGCCATCGACTCTGTAGACGATGCGTTTGCTGAGTGTCACCTCCTGACCAGCCTTCAGCCACCTCACCGTCGCCCCGGGCCTGTTCACCTTACAGACGAAGCTGACGGTCTTCTTCTCCTGAGTCTCATTGTCCTCGATTGGCTCCAAGAACCTCAGTTTCTCCTCTGTGGAGGACCAAATGATTTCAGGGTGAACGTAAAGAAACAAAGGAGTACGTGCAACAAAGTCACTGAGCAAGAAACGGCTGCTTTGGATCAAACGTCCTGATACTCTTGGAAGAAACAGAACTTCAGTTATTCTGAATTCTTCAGATGATTTTCAGCTTTCTTTGCTTTATAACAAAGCTGACACATCCATCTGTCTTTCAGAGTCACGTCTGCGATTACTGAGAACAGGTTTAGGACACTGACCTGCCAAAAGGTGCTATAATATTAAACATAATGGAGACAGCCGTTGTATAAACTCCTAAATATGTTTCAACATTACTGTGAGCCATATACAGATAATAAAATAAGGCTGTGTGTACAGTAGAGTCACAAGAACAACTAAAGAAGCACTCAGCACTCAGGAAGCTGGCCCTGGTTTCATTAAAGAGTCAAATCCAGCCTGTAACTTCACTCAGATACTGTTACTGCCCACTCACCTGCCACTTTAGCGCTGGCAGTGCACTTGGCGAGCTCCCCTCTGTGATTGGTCAGGCTGACGGTATAGACGGCCTCATCAGCCTTCTGGCGTCTCTGATCCTCAGAGAGAAGACGTTGTCCCTTTGAGCCATCATGTACTTGCTGCTCTCAAAAATGGTCTCCTCATTCTTCAGCCACTTGGCCTTCGCTCCTTCCGTGTTGGTCTCGCAGTTAAACACGATCTCGCCTCCCTCCTTCACCTCGGTGTCTTTGATCGGAGTTATGATCCTCAGTTTTTCTAAAACAGAATTCAAACTTAATAAAACCAAACCTGCATTCTGAAATCTGTAATAAGATATGACAAAGACCATAAGTGTCTTACCGATCACTAGCAGATCTGCCACGGCTTTTAACAGTGCCAATGTGTGCAGTGTAGCCTCCCTCATCCTTCAGCTCACAGCTTTTCACAATAAGAGCTCTTCGTTTTCCTTCACTGATGATGCCGTACTTGTCTCCAGCTTCTATCTCTTTGTCTCCTCTGAACCATTTTACTTCGTAGGTGTCTTTGGAGACAGAGCAGGAGAACTCTGCCTTCTCGCCCTCCACCACTTCCTGGTTCTGAGGCCGAGCGAGGAACTCGGCTGCCAGTTCTGCAAAGGAGAAGAAGGCGGAGTTAAGGTTTGGTGGATTAGTGGATTTCTCCACGTTCTTTGTTTTGCTCTTCAGATTGCTTTTGAAATCATTACAAAGAAAATAATGACTCGGGTAGGTAATTGGTGACTTCAGTTTCTTCTATAAAATCAAAAAGTAAGCGACGTGTTTTACCGTTGAGTTTGAGCGTGGCGGATGTCCTGATGGTGGGACTCAGCCTGCAGTTGTAATCACCAGCGTCCTCCATCCTCAGGTCCCGGATGATCAGGATCCTCTTGCGTCCGTCCGTCTGTTGGTCGTAGCGACCTCCCTCTGGGAGCTCCTCGTCCCCTCGATACCAGGTAACCTCAGCGCCGGCCTTCGACACTTCGCAGATCATCTTCACGGTGTTCGTCTCTGTTCCCTCCACGTTGGACAGGTTCTTTGTAAACCTGGCTGCCCTCCTCTGAAGGAAACACGAGCACCAGGAGTTCATTTACAGAGAAATATCCATCTATTAAGTCGAGCCTAAAATCATATGTTTATAGTTTTTACAAGAATATTTCTTCAGCAGAGAAATTTCCTGCAGTGGTTAGAAAGCTGACCGTCATCAGTGAATGACGTTTTATTTTCCAGCAGAACAAACATCTGTGGCTGACATGAATAAAACGTCACTTTTTTTCTCATTGGAAGGTTGGTGAAACTGGAAATTCAACATGAATCAAACACATGAAATAAATCAGGGGTGGGCAACTCCAGGCCTCGAGTGCCGGTGTCCTGCAGGTTTTAGATTGCACCCCGGGTTCAACACACCTGAATCACATGGTTAGTTCATTACCAGGCCTCTGGAGAACTTCAAGAAATGCTGAGGAGTCATTTAGCCCTTTAAATCAGCTGTGATGGATCATGGACACATCTAAAACCTGCAGGACACCGGCACTCGAGGCCTGGAGTTGCCTACCCCTGAAATAGATGAATAATGTTCCTCACCGATGACGGTGAGTATGCCAGAGGTCTTGGAGGTTCTCGCGTCACATTCGTACTCGGCTTCATCATCAAACACAGACTTGTGGATGATAAGGATTCTCTGGACTCCCTTGGCGATGATCTCGTACTTCTTTCCTTTCCTGATCTCGCCACCGTCCTTGAACCAGCGAACCTTGAAAAATGACGACACAAGGGTTAGTCGAGAGTGTGAGAGCGGTTTCAGTCTGATCGACAGGACAGCAGCGACTGTTTGCATCCTGCTGAGCTCACCTTGGCAGACTCACGAGAAACTTCACATTCAAACTTGGCAGACTCCTTCTCTCTGACCTCAACATCCTGCAGAGGCTTTGTAAACTCAACATACGGAGCTGTGAATGGAAAAGGCCACAGCATGAGCACAGTTATGCTTTACCTCAGCTGGAGGTGCGACAGCAGATTTGAAAGATTAAAGCCTGGTTAAGGTCCTTACGTGTAACTTCCAGGAAACAAGAAGTCTTGAAGTCTTTGGCATCACATGTGTACAACTTGGCATCTTCAGGAGAGCAGTCGTGAATGATCAGAGCTCTCTTGCGTCCGTCCACGATGGTGTCGTACTTCTTGGTCTTTCTGAGCTCCTGTCCCTCCCTGAACCATCGTACCTCAGCATTCTCACGGGAAACCTCACACTCCAGAGTGGCCGTGGCTTCCTCCTCCACCGTCTGATCCTCCAGAGGCTTTGTGAACTCAACCGCTGGCTCTAAAGGTACAGAGACAGACGTGGTTAACAGGTGGTAACCACAGCCTCCTGTTAGAAATGCTTTGTCCTCGATCCTCGGAGCCCAGTCTGAGCGCGTGCCGTACCTCTGACGATAAGCTGAGCCTGAGTCTGGAAGTCCTTGGCAGTAAGTTGACCTCGCCGGCCTCCGACAGGTTCACGTCTCGGACGGTCAAAGTGTGAACTCGGCCCGCCACCCGAGTCTTCACCTGCAGGAACCGAAAACAAAGCGAGCGTCACACTTGCACACGAACACGAGCTGAACGCGTCACCATGGACACAGATACAGGGCCGTCACTTAAATAATCATTATAAATAATAATTACACTTATTCTGGTTCGTTTGCTAACAGGCGCGAGTCTGAGCGATGACTGAATAACTCCGAGTGTCAAACTGATGAAATCAGGGAAAAATACCGTTTTTATTTTTTATTGTCCACAAACTTCCAGCCTTGATTCACTTTGAGAAGCTACATCATAATAAAATATTTAAGAATTTTCTGCAGATGTGTTTTTAGAAATGAGTGAAAACCTTTGGTCATATCAACAGAATAAATTTCACTTTACTAATTTATTATTCAGCTGATCGAGCTGCTCTCTTTCACACACGGGCAGGTTTCTATCACTGGGCTGCTTTTTTCCACTTTAACCTCATTTTCTCCAGCAATGAATTCAACTCCTTTGTGTTTTTAAATAAAACTCATTCGTGATTTTTAATTCATAATTAAGCTTTATTAATTCATTATTTGGGTTCAGACACTCACCTGCTAAAAACACTGTTCAAAAATATCCAAAAATTTAAAATTCTGAAAAAACGTCATAATAAATAAATAAATAAATAAATAAATAAATAAATAAATAAATAAATAATAATAATAATAATAATAATAATAGTTTGTGGGGATAGGTTAATTGATGAATCCAAATTGCCCATAGGTGTGAATGTGGGAGTGAATGGTGTCAGGCCTGCGACAGACTAGCGACCTGTCCAGGGTGTACCCCGCCTCTCGCCCTATGACCGCTGGGATAGGCTCCAGCACCCCCGTGACAAGCCGAAGCGAATGGATGGATGGAATAATAATCATAATCATAATTGTTTTATTTAACAAAGCGCCTTTCGAAGCACTCAAGGACACTGTACACAAGCAATAACAACAGCAAACATAACAATTTACAAGATAATAAGGGTAAAACATTGAACAAATAAATAAAATAAATGAAAGTAGCAGGATGGAAACATTTATGTAGAAGTTTGAGTCTGGACTTAAAAAGAGGGAGGGAAGTGATGTTTCTTATCTCAGGAGGAAGGGATGATGGGGGCAGAGCAGCAGAAAGCCTTGCGCCACACGGTGGCTAGCCGGGGGGAAGGGACGGTGATCTGAACCAGAGTGGTATGAAGGCGAGAGATGATGGGTAGCCTTGAATGTGCACAAAAGTATCTTGAAATTGATGCGGTATTTAACCAGAAGCCAGTGAAGCTGCTGCAGAGCAGGGCTGACGTGGTGCATGGGTGATCGTGGCTCAAGAGTTGGGAGTTTGCCTTGTAATCGGAAGGTTGCCGGTTCGAGCCCCGGCTTGGACAGTCTCGGTCGTTGTGTCCTTGGGCAAGACACTTCACCCGTTGCCTACTGGTGGTGGTCAGAGGGCCCAGTGGCGCCAGTGTCCGGCAGCCTCGCCTCTGTCAGTGCGCCCCAGGGTGGCTGTGGCTGCTTCACTGGCTTCTGGTCACATCACCAGTGTGTGAATGGGTGGATGACTGAATATGTAAATCAATCAATCTTTATTTATAAAGCACTTTTCATACAGAAAAAAATGTAGCACAAAGTGCTTTACATAGTTAAAAGCAGCCCACCCCACCCTCCAACTCACTCCCCACACTTTGGAGTGTGTAAAGCGCTTTGGGGTCCTTAGGGACTAGTAAAGCGCTATATAAATACAGGCCATTTACCATAGAAAGAGTCCTGGTGATGATACGAGCAGCAGAGTTCTGGACACGCTGAAGCTGATGGATAGATTTTTGACTACGACCAAAAAGAAGAGAGTTGCTGTAATCGATCCGGGAAGTGACCGGGCTATGAACAAGGATGGCAGCGGCATGTGGGGCGAGAAAAGGACGGAGACGATTAAGGTTACGGAGTTGGAAATATGCGGACTGAGAGACGTTACTGATGTGGGAGCTAAAAGATCGAGTACCATCGCCGATGACACGCAGACTTTTCACACATGGAGAAACGGAGACTGTAACAGAAAAGCTGTTAGTTGTGGACAGTGTTTGTTTAGTGCCGACCAGGAGGATTTGTTACTGTTGAGTTTGAGAAAATTGGAAGAGAACCATGAATTTAGTTCAGCTAAGCAGAGGGTGAGAGAGGACGGGGGAGAGCAGAATCAGGTTTAGTGGACAGATACAGCTGGGTGTCATCGGCATAGCAGTGAAATGTGTCCAAGCGGAAGAAGCTAGATAATGAAACGAAGGGGCCCCAGGACAGATCCCTGCACGCCTGCAACCAGAGGAAAGGGCTGAGAAGTGAAGGATTTAAGTCGAATAAACTGAGTGCGATTTAAAGCTAGTGGGATATGGGAGAGACCGATGGAGGCGAGCCTACTGAGGAGTATCAAAGGCAGCAGTGAGATCGAGGAGAATAAGAATGGAGAGTAAACCAGAGTCAGCTTCCATGAGAAGATCAGTGAGTATTTTTATTAGTTTCAGTGCTGTGGGAGGGACGAACACCAGACTGGAACTGTTCATGCAGATTTATTATTAGTGAAGTATGAGTGGAGTTGTGCGGCGACTGTCTTTTCAAGAAGTTTTGATAGAAATGGTCAATTGGAGACGGAAATGATCAAATTACTGGGATCCTGTTTTTTTTTTCAGTATTGGGGTGATCACCACAGCTTTGGGAACAGCTCCAGTGGTAGTGAGGAGCAGTGAGAGCAGATATGAGGGGAAGCAGAGAGGGTAGACAGGCTTTGACCCAAACGGTAGGAACGGGGTCCAGGTAGAAGCTTTTGACTTACAGCTGAGATCTGAGATATCAGTGACAGAGGGAAGCTGGAAAACAGAAAAACAGTGTGAGGGAGAGGAAGTACAAAGGAAGAGCTACAGGCAACTTCAGACGGCAGGACTTGGTGTGTTTTGAGGATTTTCTCAGAGAAAAATAACAGAGAGAGTTGCAAAGGACGATGAGTAAAGGTGAGCAGGGAGAGGATCTGGTGCTCTAACAGTTAAACAGTGAAAACAGCATCTGAGGGGAATTTTCGTTCGAACAAATGATGGTCGAGTAGTGCAGATTTAGTTTGGCTGATGCATTCCTTATAATGCAAAACATGATTATTAATTCAAGCACATGTAATATGTTTAGAAACTACCAGGAACACAAAATGACCTCGACCTGCTGAGAAACATTTGTTTATTTAATGGAGATGAAAGAATCTGAGGCCTTTGTGCAGATAAGGCGACACTCGAGGGTCAGAGTCACAGATAAGAGCCGCATGTTTATCTCCCAGATATTTTTAGCTGCAGCCTCTGCAGAACCAGAGAAACATCAAACATCACAAAGACAACTTGTACACATCTGCAAAACAAACTCGTGTCTTTTCTTCATAATCCAAACTGGGATTCAGATTTTGAAATTCTTTTAAAACTCAGCTTTGTTGCTCAGAGACAGGAACAAATCAGAGCCCGGCGACCGTAAACGTGTCCTGATGGCGATTGTTTTAAAATCAGACGTGTGACAGACTCAGTGCAGGTCTGTTTGTGCCTGAAGAAAACCTGTTTCCACTAAAAGGTCCCATCTCACATTTTAAATCACACTAAAGAAGGTTTGTATGCTCGGATTTTCTAACCAAAGAGAAAAGTTTCCAAATCTGGAGTGAAAATGTTACAAATGTGAGAACAGAAATACAAAACATATAAGCAAAGCTTTCTTTTCACAAAGATAGTATTTCATTAATGCTGTCTGTGTGATCACAACAGAAACTATGAAATCATTTCTTTTTGCACCGACTCGGTTTTTTGCAGGAAATCGCTAAAATTCTCAAGGCTTAATAAAAGTAACGCTCTGTTATTTTTTAGTGTTTTACTGGATCCACACTAACTTTCTTTATTTCTGTCGTCCCATTTCTTTTCCTTCTTCTTTTGTGGTGAAGCAGAAGTTTTATGAGTGAGAAACATTTTGTTAAAAAGGAGGAAAAGCTCTGTGAGCGGTTCTCCGGTGTGGAGCGAGTTACAGGAGAGCGGGCGCTGCTGTGGTCAGACTCACCCGGTCGCTGGCCTCCATCCTCTGCCCTCCCAGGAACCACTCCACCGCGATGCCCTCGTATGACAGCTCGCACTCAAAGATGGCCGTCTCTCCAGCCGTCACCGTCACGTCCTTCAGAGGATGGACCAGCGTGATGGACCGAGCTGAGGGTAAAGACATGGTTAGCTCCTTCAACAAATGAACCGGCGTGCATTTGCTGGAGATCCTGTGGTCTGGTTCGTGTTTCAGGTTACTGCTCCTCCAATCAGAGAGCAGCCTGCCTTCAGATAAAGACTGAAGTGGTGAAAATAACCACAGGCCCTGATTGGCTGAACACTTACAGAGACGTGCGACACCCGTGTGTGACAGAAACCAGGGCTGCTGTTTGTGTGTGCTTCAGCCAAACGGCACGGAGCTTCCTCCGTGTCAGAGACGTTTTGTCCATCGTTTAAAAAATAAGGGCTAAAATGACCTCTGACCTTTGACTCTGAGCTGGGCGCTGGATCTGGCGTTGGCTGCAGAGAAGTCAACGGGTCCTGCCATGTCCATGCAGACGTTGTAGAGGATCAGTAGGTGTCTGGTTCCTTCCTCCTTAATCTCAACATCCTGAGGTAAACACGAGCACATGAAAGTCAGCTGAAAGCATCTCTGTGGCGATGAATATGAAACCGACTGCCAGGCGGGTCACTGCAGACTCACAGCTGACTGATGAAGAGCTTCTCCCTTCAGCTTCCAGTTTCCATGGACATCCTCCTCAGAAATCTCAGTCTCAAACTTGGCTGTTTCTGTCTCCGTGACCTCCACACTGTACAGCGGACGGACAACTTTGATATCCCGCTCTGCAAAAGGACAGAAATCACTATAAAAACCAGCAACATCTTCACCCGTGGAGCGCCTGTTTGTTAAAGCAGTCAAATTTAACTTCGCCAATGATGAGGCTCTAATCTACAAAGCTGAGGATCCACCAAGAAACCCAACCGGTGCTCCTCTCCAACGTTTCTACAGAGAGAGATAAATGCTGACAAAGCTCTGACAGCCTGGTGACCTCTGTGCTTAATCAGAACAAAACATCATTTATGTTCACGTCAAAGGTCTTCAAACAGCTGAACTGTAACAACAAAGCACATATCCAGATACGACGGCTACAGATGCCAAATGATCCGTTTATTACCGTCTCAGCTCGTTACCAAACACTTTGGTTTCTGTTTGTCAGGTCAAAGGTCAGACTGATTGTATTTACATGGACTTTTACCAACAGCTGAAAACTGAACGTGTTCAGAGATTTTCAGAGAAGCAGCATGCATAAAGCATGAGAGCTGGGACAGATCCATGGTTTACCTTCAATGTTGAGCTTAGCTGTGGTTTGTCCGAGCCGCAGTCGCAGGTGTACTCTCCGATGTTGGCCTTCTCTGCCTTCCTCACCATCAGGATGCGCTTCTTGCCATCGGTGACAATGGCGATGTTCTTGGAGGGGGTGATCTCCTTCCATCCTTAAACCATTTCACATCAGCTACAGCCTTGCTCAGCTCGCAGACCAGCTTCACCTCGTCCCTCTCCACTGCTGTGTAGTTCTGCAGCTTAGTGGTGAAGTAGGCGTCACCCTCTGTGTGGGGAAACGTATGTTCATTATGAAAATCAGGCGTTAGAGAAGCGTGTCTGAATCAGTCTGACAGGATGAACTCTTGGATGTTGGTGGGTGTGGCTTGCTGTCACCTGCTCTGTTTGCTTTGTTTACACCTGTTTTCTTTTCTTTTTCTTTTAAATCAGAATGAGTTGTGATTGCTTTAATGTTTGTTCTTTCTAAAGTCCTGTCATCTGGTCCTATGTTTTTATGTCATTTTGTTTCAATGTGCTTTAGAAAGGAGGCACTGACCAATGACAGTGAGCATGGCGGTCATGCTCTTGTCCATGGCCTCTACTTTGATCATGGACGTGTCGTCGATGATGACTTCCTTGAAGGCCAGCGTGTGAACCTTCGCCTGTGCCGACATGTGAACAACTTTGCTGGGATGAAGTCGGACGTCGTTCTTGTACCAGACCACCGGGATCTTGTCATGTGACAGCTCCACGCTGAATTCAGCTGTTTCACGCTCCTTTACTGTCACATCCTTAATTGCTTTGACAAACTCTAGGCGAATACCTGCCACAGGAAGACATCAGACATTGGTGCATTTAACTTTGAGTAGAAGCAGAACACAGCAGATTTGTATTTGTGACTCACAAACAAACAAAAATGAGCACCAGCGCTGTGTTCAAAGTACAGATGGACCGATCCGATATTACGTATCGGTCCGATACTGACCTAAATTACTGGATCGGATATCGGAGAGAAATAAAAAATGTAATCCGATCCATTAAATATCAAAAAAAACACCTCACAAAACGTGTGACACTGGGCTCGTAACCGTAGCACGTTGGAGCAGCTGTGTGTGGTTTGAAGCCTGCTACCAAACCGGCATTTCATCTCCGAGGAAGTGATCCCAGAGAGAAGTAAAGCAAGTGTGTAAGTTCATCTCTGAGTGTTTGTAAAGCATTCCAGCGTTAAGCTTAACAACCGATATATGGAGCGACTGCCTCTTCTTGCTGCTACTTCAATCATGAAAACTGATCAATGATCAGCTGATCGGCTTTTCTGTCGCGAGTCCTTCTCCTCTGGTTTGTTTTTGGCCCACTTTGCACCAGAAAGAGGAAACCAGCGGCTGAACAACAGCAGCACGTTTAAGCTTGATCAGCTGTTGTTAGAATTTATTTAATATTACTTTCTACTCGAGGATCTTTTTCTATGTAGCTGACGGCTGGTAACTGTGCAGGGGCGGATCTAGCAAAGTTTAGCCAGGGGGGGCCGATAGGGCATTAACAGGGAAAAGGGGGCACAAAGACATACTTTTCTTTCTTATTCTCATTTAAAATGTCGAGCTTTTAATAAATAATTATCTGACACCCAAAGTTTTAATTTGATGTAAAATGAATAGAAGTCAATTACTGTATATAGTAACTATTAAGTCTAATATACCCTAGTAAGCTATAGTACTTTTTCCTTTGGGAAGGTACCATCTGTGCAGTTCTGTTGAAGAAAGATGTTGAATCTATTTAATTATTCTTGAAAAATAATTTATTTCTGTGCATTTTTTTCACACTGCATCAATTAAAGTTGATTACGTCGATTTAAGCATCATGAGGTGGAGCGTGAGGGGTGGTTCCCTATTTTTTTTTTTTTTTTGCTGGGAGTTTGCAGCCCTGTTAGTCAGGTTGCTTAATATTTACGCTAAGTTGTCTTTAAAACACCAGAACAGGGAGGATGGAGCAGGTTTAAGTTTATTAGATTGATCAGTGTTGCTGAACTATGAAATATTTTGGGTGCAGTGCATTTTTTGCATAAAGGTATAACAGAATAGCTTTAGTGTTTTTTTTAACTTGAGTATGAACTTATACAAAAAGCAGCAAGATATTAAAAAAACAGTTTTATTGATTAAAAAACACTATATCGGATTCATATCGTATTGGCAGATATCCAAATTTATGATATCGGTATCGGACATGAAAAAGTGGTATCGTGCCATCTCTAGTTCAAAGTGAACCGAACCAGAAGACAAAGCAGAGGTAAAATCTGCCAAACTGGATTTCATCTGGAGAAGGTTTGGACAGAAGTGTTTATTTGGCGAATTTAAAACTGTAATAATTTGATCTAAATGTGAACATATGATTATAATGTGCCCTGACTCTCTGAAGGTTTCACTGGTGCCAAAGGAGTTTAAAAAAAATGAATACAACCACGACGTTACCTTGTATAACCAGTTTGCCCGTCGTCTTCTTGTCCTCGGCCTCAAACATGTACTTTGCCTCGTCATCGTAGGCGGCCGATCGGATCACCAGGACGTACAAATTTCCCTCCTGGATCACCTCGTACTTTTCATCGCTCTGCAGCTCCTGTGAGCCTTTGAGCCAACGGAAAGTCTTTGGAGTTCTCGACACCTCGACCTCGAACCTCACATCATCCTTCTCATAGACCTGAACATCAGTCATGGGTGTGAGGAATTCCAGCGGGAGTTCTGAAGAAAAACAGTGAGAAAAACAGAAAAACTTAGGCTCCTAGTTGAATTTAGATAATCATAATTATCAGTATAGTTCATTTTAGAGGATTCCTGTCGTCATAACGAGGCCCCAAACTGTGACAGTAACCAACACAGAGTAAAAGTATTGACGTTTTTATATATGGTGTCTTTGTTCAGTGGAGATGAAGTCTGATGAGAAGTCAGACCTGAGAAGGTGAAGCTCAGACGGAGGTTTGATTGAACTGCTGCGATCCCCCGCTGGCTTATTCTATGAGACGCTCTCATTTTTAGTTTCACATTTTTAGGTTACAATGATTTAAAATGTTTTTTATGAAATATGATGAGGTCAGTGGGCTGGTTTACCTTTTGACCTTGAGGTTAGCGGCGCACTTGGCATTAGCAGCAGAGTACGCCACCTCGCCGGTCATGGACACTTTGCAGTTGTAGAGGATCAGCGTGTGCTTGCCTCCTTCCTCGATGATGTCCACATCCTGTTAAACAAAGACGTAAACAGTCTGATAAACTGGCTTCATGTTATGGAGAGCGCTGCCAATGAGGCGCTTGTGATGAAGCACTCACAGAGGACGGACTGAGCACCGCTCCGTTCAGCTTCCACTGTCCGTGGACGTCGTCCTCAGAGATCTCCACTTCGAAACGAGCCGTTTCTCCATCAAACAACTCCACGCCATAAATCGGCCGGACGACTTTGATGTCGCGTGCTTTTGGGGAAAAGGGTCATGATATGAAAATGCAGTTTGTTTTTGCTTCTGGAAGAAAGGACTGATTTTACAGCTAAACAACAAAAAATGGAAGAACTGGAAACTATCAGTTTCAGTTTTGTTCCCTCGGATTTCTCATTTTAATCCAAAGTTTCTTTTTTATTTTGATTTAAAGAAAGTAAATCCATCATCTGTCCTCATACACAGTCTCGGCGGCCTCGGTCAGTCGCTAGGGGAAAATGTGGATTCTGGTTGCCGAGTGATTTTTTGGGTCACGTTGCCATGGTTTCCTGCAGTTCCCATGGAAGACGCTGACTCGGCTGCAAACTCGCCCACAGCTCACCATGAAAAGTTAAAAAAAACTGGAAACTGTGAACGCTCGCCTTCAAAGTTTTTATTTTTCATTCATTTTTAAAGTTGTGGGGATTTCAGCAGTGAGGCACAACTTTTAAATGCTCTTTGCATCTCTTTCTGAGGTTTTACTGCTGCTCAGTGAGCGTTTGCAGAGAAGCTGCTGTCTTTGATGTGAACTGCAGGCATCGATGTGTCATTCCCAGACCGGTGTGGAGATGTGCATTTTTAGAGACGTGAGGTTGCTACGGGGTCGCTCACTAGGCTGACGAGGCCTGACCTCCCTTCGGAGTCATGTTTTCCTTGTGCAGTGAAAGGCTTGAACATTTAACGTTTTACGGGTTTATTTTGACCTAGCAACCTGTAAATCTAGACAGCTTTACGATTAATTTATGATTCAACTGATTTTTATGTTTAAAAGAATTTAGGCAATCATGTCACCGTGCTTACCTTCAATATTGATGTTGGCTGACGTCTTGTCTGTTCCACAGTCACATACATATTTGCCTTTGTCGCTCAGTTCCACTTTCTTCAGGACCAGAGACCTGCGCGTGCCCTCTGACCTCATGATGACCATCTTGGAGGCGATGATTTCCTTCTCTTCGTGGTACCAAAGCACCGGGACGTCTTTGCTCAGTTCACAGTCCAGGGTCACCTCTTCTTTCTCGGTGGCTGAGTAATCCTGTAGCTTCACCACAAAGATGGGGTCGCCCTCTGGAGCAGACAGGAAGTTTTGGTTTATTACAAATAATTTGTAGATTTCATAATTTTTCTCTTGTGAAGAGCAGTCTTGTAATGCAGTATACAATATGACAATGCAAAAAGTGAGTCATGTAAGTCACGCTACTGTGAAACAGAAGTGAAAAGGAAACGAGGGAGCGCAGTTACCTACGACCGTCAGCTTGGCCATGGAGTAAATGCCTTTAGCCTCTGCCTTAATTTGGCAGGTATCATCTAGACTCAGCGTCCTCATTTCTAGAGTGTGTCTCTTTCCTTCCACGTGAATCAGAACCGTTCGGCTCACGTGGGAGTTTGACTTCGTTCGGTACCAGACCACTGGCACGTCCTCATGAGACAGCTCGAGATCAAAGCGTGCCGCGTTACCTTCTTTGACCGTTTGGTCCTGAAGCGGCTGGACAAAACTCAGCCTCATGCCTGGAATACATCGAGTCAGCGCAGACCAGACATTGGCCACTGAGCGAGCTCACAGAGGAAACATGAACAACATGAAGCGTGGCGCTTCTCTTTGCCACTTACCCTCCACCATCAGCTGAGCCGTTGATTTCTGACCCAACGCTTCGATCGTGTACTGAGCCTCGTCATCAAACTCACAGCTGTTATGATCAGCATGTGCTTCTTTCCGTCATCAATTATTTCATATTTAGGCTTGGAGTGACAATCTCTGTCCCCCTGAACCATATGACCTTTGACACGTCCTTAGTGATGGTGCACTCAAACTTAGCCTGCTTCTTTTCAGGCACAGAAAGGTCCTTGAGCGGGTCAACAAAGCCCATTTCGATTTCTGAGAGGTGCGAACGATTTGGCAATTAATAACAGAAACAAAGACACAACCACAGCTTCTCTTACCGTGTTTGCTCTGCAACAGTTTTCCATGACCAACAAAATGCAGCAGGTTACAACAGGGGAATTTTTGTCTTTGGTAAATCCGTACCTTTGACGGTGAGCATAGCGCTGGTGACGGCGTTCAGGGCCTGGTATGTCACTTCACCAGCCTGATCCAGCTGCACGTTTTTCAGTGTGAGGAAACGTTTTTTGCCCTCAGCTTTAATGTCACAGGTCTGCAAAACAAAGAGGCATGAGTGCTACTTCCCTATTCACATTTCTATAAACCCTACTAAATTTACTACAGCACAGAAGTATATGATCCTCTCATTTGTGGTTTCGAGTGGCCTGAGTCCTGCGACGAGCTCACGTTTAGCTGCTATCTCACTAGCTGGGCCCACGTCCTCATTTTAGGTTTGACAGCACATTAGTAGGTAAAGGTGACGCTTGGACATGAACTGAGCTGCGGTTTGGGGAAGGCCTCAAAGAGCCGACGGCTCCTGGCAGATCCCCGTGCACTAAATAGAAGTGAAGACTTGAAAAGCGGAGGGAGGGTGGGGCACGGAAACGAGAAGGAACAGCTTGGTGAACTGGGGGAACCTATATAGATGAGAACTGGACGGAGCATGTTTGGAGGCGTGGTGCCGCTCCTGAAATTCAGATATTTATCTCCAATAATTTACTCTGAGACAAAGCATTGTTAAATATCTTACCGGAGATCTAGTCAACACCTGGCCTTTCAGCTTCCATTCACCGGCCACATCGTCCTCTGATATCTCAGAGTCAAAGTTGGCCTCTTCCTTCTCAACCACCTCCACACTGGAGAGTGGCTTCAGGATCTCAGCCTCACGCTCTGAAAGCACCCAAAGAAAGTTAGAGTTAGAAATCTTTGCGATTGGAAAAGCGTGGTCCTCATGCTTCCCCAACGTGGATACACCAACCTCCAAGTGTCAGCTTGGCTGTATATCTGCGATCCTCCACCTGGATGGTGTAGTCTGATACATCATCAGGCTGGCAGTTATTGATGCTGAGCGTCATGTCCTTTCCATCTTTATTGATCTCGACCTTGTCAGAGGGAGTAAGCTCGTTTTCTCCTTTGAACCACTTCCAGTTGGGCGTGTCCTTGAACAGCTCACACTTGAAGGTGGCCTTTGCCTTTGGTTTCACATGCTGGTCTCTCAGAGGCTTCACCAGCCAGTCTTTGATGGTTTCTGAGGAGGAAGGGTTCACATTATATTTGTTCCTACAGTGGAAAACTGCTCAACAAGACACACTCTTATGCCTCAGTCACACTAAGGAAATATGACAACGACTTCTGTGTAACTAGGGAAAATCTTTGGTTCACTGGATTGGTAGATTGGCTGCAAGAGAGCTTGAGTGTGCAGACTGACGCCGTCCTAGTGCAGCTTTATTGCCATCTTGATGCATCAAGGTCATATTAAAGATGGCGACGGATTCCCGTCTTTGAGCAGCCATCTTTGCCAGAACAATGAGACTGCACACCGTCACAGTAATTTTGGTTGTGCCATGGTCTGTTTTCTTTGGTGCAGCATAAGGCAACTCAAACAGGGATCAACTTAGGCCTTAAATGGTGCATAAATACAAGCTCTACTGTTCATAGTCGCTGCCCTTCATATTGGTTTTTAACTGCTGGGGGACAGTTTCAGCCTGGGACCAATCCAGCTTGTAGGTGGACTCACCCTGAACGATGGACGGCACAATGACTGTATTTATCTTGTTTCATTGCTACCATGCTCTGCAGACTTCTTACCAATAACTTTGACGTTAGTTGTAGTCTTGACGTCCTCCTGTCCATCGACCTCACAGGTGTAGGCGCCGCCATCTTCATCGGTGGAGTTCTGGATGGTCACAGCATGCTGCATGCCAATTACATTAACGGCCACTTTTCCAGCCTTTGTTTTCAGAACCTGACCGTTACGTTTCCAAATGACGTCCCGTTCTTTGTTCAGCTCACAGGTGAGGTACATTGGCTGACCCTTAATGCATGTTGTCTCTGGTTCCAGTTCCTTCAACCATTTCACAGGCAGCTCTGTGGGAAAAAGGTGATTAAAAGTGTTTTCATGAATGTCAAATAAGTTTTTAAAATTGATGTTGGATTAAAACAATCGTTTACCTTCAACAATTAACTTGGCTGTGCATGTTATTTCCTTGCCCGCATTCTTAGCCACACACGTGTATTCTCCAGTGTCAGATAGTTGCACATCAATAATGTGCAACTTGCGATCTTTGCCATCAGATGTAAACTTGTGCTTGGGGCTCTCACGCAAGTTGCTGTCATCTTTCATCCACGAAGTGATGGCCGTGGAAGGCGAGACCTCGCACTCAAACACCGCGGAGGAGCCGATGGACTCAGCTTCCTGCAGCACAATGTCCTTAAGCTTCTTAATGAACTTCAGCTGGACAGGTTTGAGCTTGAATCCTCCAAATGGGTCCTCGGGAGGTGATGGGCCTTTTCCACCTGGCTTTAGACCCCGGCCCCTGCCTCCTTCACCAGGAGATGGAGTTTGTCTCGCTGCAACATCAGACACAAAAACTCCTCTTGTTGATTCAGATGTTGGGGCAAGTGACGAATTAGACAGCAGCTTACTTTGAAACTGTGAGCTACCTACTGTGACTTAAACCTACTGTGAAGAATAAACATATTCGACACAAACAACGAATCCCACAGGACAAAAAAGCTTTAGATTTATGCTCACGACGATACACAGACACAGCTGTCAGTCAGAAACGAGCTTTGAACTCAAAATTAAAATTGTAACATAAAATATATTTTTGGTTTTGTTCTAAAGACACACACAAAAAAACAACTTTGGCTTCACAAGTGTGTATGAAGCAAATGAAAGTGCCGAATGGTTTGTGCTGATGAGATCTAATGTTAGTGAGCTCTCACCCCCAAATCCTCGACCTCGGCCTTTCGCGGGCTCTTCTGTTGGTTTTCCATCTGAGCAAGAAAGAGTAGGACAAGTTTTAAGCTTCACTGCAAGAGCTCATCCTAGTCTCCAACACAAACCAAGATAAAGATGTTAACAAAACTAACAGCCAAGATTCAAGATCGTATCCAGATCACAGCTGAACATCAAATTACACACATGTAAAAAAAAAAAGTCAGTGACGAGGATGAAGGTGAGATGGAAACGGAAAAACTGTTGCAGTGAATAATAAAAACAGTGATGAAGATGAGCATCGAATGACTGATGACACAACTGAGGACGGATTTAAGATGATGACCACTTAAAAACATCACAAAGGATGGATGGGCAATGAGCAGACAGACAAACAGATGAACAAATATATAATGTAACGTAAAATTGGATGTAATGAAGATTAGATGAATCGTCTGAAATGGGATGAGGCGATTCCAGAGTCATCAGCTGGACGAGTTCACCGGCCTTCACCTCACCTCTCTTGGCGCCGGGCATGCCTGGAGTCTCCAGCGCCCCATCCACCCCTTCACCTTCCCAGTCTTCCGGTGGAACCAGCTCCCAGTCCCAGACCTCCTCATCTTCGTCGGCTACCATTTTTTCACCCTCCTCTTCACATACCTCCTCCTCTGGCTGGGTTGTCACCCGCTTCATCTCCACAGCTCCAGGAGAGATCTCCTTCACCAGAGGGATCCGCCCTGTATCAGGCCTTTCTGAGGGCCCCTCTGGTGAGGGCTTCTTGGGCACCTTTTTGAGGGTCACGGTTTCAGTGGAGTCTTTTGGCGAAACAGTCTTGGGAATCCTTTTGACTTTTTCACCACTTGGCTTCTTCTCGATGGGAATTTGCTCCACTTCACTTGGCTTTATTTTCTCTATCTTGGGTGATGGGGTCTTTTTTAGTTCAACCTTCTTCAGCTGCTCAATAGGTTTGAGGGGCTTTTCCTCTTCAGGCTTATCTTGACTTATCTTGGCTTTGGGGTGAAGGAGTCTTTTTGATTTCTGGACTTTTCTTCAGGATATCGGTTTGCTTTGGAGGACTCGGTCTCTCTTCTTCTTTCTGACTTGGAGGACTGGGCTTCTCAGCTGGTTTCTCCTTCTCCTGAGGTGTTTCGTTGTCTTTTTTAGGCGTTACAGTCTTTTCAGCTTTCTTAAGTTGTTCCTTCGGCTCTTTAGTTGCTTGACTGGGTACCTTTGTGTCCAAAGGCTTCTTCTTCTCTTCTGATGCTTTTTCTGGCTTTTCTTCAGGCTTGGTGATTTTAGTGAATGGTTTCAACACAACCTGCTCTTTCTCTTTATCAGGTGTAGAAATAATTTTAGGTTTTCTGCGGAGCTTTTCGGCCGCTGTAGTTTCTACATCTTTGGGTACTTGATCAACCTTTTTCTTATGTGGGATTTCCTTTTGGTCTTTGTTGATATGTGGAGATGCATTGTCATTCATCAGTGGAGCATCGTCATCATCTTTCTGGTGTTTTACAGCAGCAGCAGGTTGATCTCTTCGTGGCAGCTCACCTCTCATGTAAGGACTCCGCTCAGTATCTGTTTTTGCCTCAGCTTCTGTCTCAGCCTTCGGAGGTTCAGCTGCTTCTTGTTTTTGGGGTTTTTGAAATGGCTTCAGTGTAACTACTTCCTGGTCCTCGTCCTTCTTTGGTAATTTTTTTATTTTCTTTTTATTTAAATCTGACTCTGGTTCCTCTTCTTTTGGTGCTTTTGGGGCTCTTACCCATCTTGATTTCTCATCTTCTGCCTCCAGTTTTTCAGGTTCCTCTGCAAAGCTGAGTTCAGATGTCTCTTCAGCTGCTGTGAAAACTCGTTCCTTTCTCTCAACTGTTACTAACTCTCGATCCTCTCTATCACGAAGTTTCTGGACTGTTAATTCTGCATCATAATGCCTTGTCACTTCAACTTTATGAGTTATGACTTCCTTTTCAGGCTCCTTTGGTTTAGGTGGCACCTTTTTTAGTTTGATTGCTTGTAATTCAGCATCTTGTTTCCCAAATGTTTCAAATGGTTTTAGTTTCACTGATTCTTTTTGCTCATCTGCTTTTGGCAATTTAGTTATTTTCTTCTTTGCGACATGCGGCTCCTCCGGTGCCTCGTCTTTCTGAGGTTTTAAGGTTCTTGTCCATTTGCCAGGTTCTGGTTTTTGCACAACTGTAAGGCTTTCCATTTCCTCAAAATGGCTTAACTCAATAGTTTCCTCATCTGCAGTGAATACTCGTTCAGTTCTACCAAGGTGTGATTATCTCTCGATCGTCTCTGTCATGAAGCCCATGAACTGCTAGCTCTGGATCGTGATGCCTCGTCACTTCTGCCTTATGAGTTACGACTTGTTTCTCTGGCTCTGGAGGTTTCACTGGAACCTTCTTCAGCTTAATGACCTCTGGTTCTGGTTCTTTCTCTTTCGGTATTCTGGTGAACTTACTCTTCAGCTTAGGTGATTCGGGTGTTTTTGCCTCCTGAACAGGAATCTTACCCTTTTGCTTAAGAGACGGCACTGTGGTTTGGGCAGCAAATGCACCTTTTATAATATCACCATAATAACACAGAAAATAATAAAATATTTTCTACAGTATAACACAGAATCACACTTACACATGTAGATGAAACTAAAATATCCTAAAAGGCTACAAAAAATTGAAGCAGGTTGTGCTTTGTTTCTTTGAAATAAAAAGGTTTTGCATACCTTTTGTTGGTCCAGGTGCTGACACTGGTTCCTTGTCTGCAAAAAAATTATATAAAATCATTATAAGTACAAACAATGCAAACAGAGTTAGACAAAAGGCTCAGTCAAAGCCAAAGATGGTTCATTTGTTTGAGGCATGCAGCTGTGTTTGGGGTTGTTTTACTGCTTTGAGCTTTCAGCAGAATACTTTGCAGAAATAGAGACAGTGAGCTTTAAGAAGAAGCAGGAAGTTCATCAGCTGTTTAACACGTTTTATTACTGCAAACATGATGCCCCCAGATGTTTAAACATCCTTTATAAGGTCATTTGGCTTCATTCAGCAAATTGTGTTAATATTAAAGAAGTGAATTGGATCAAAGTGTGGTAGTGAACTGTTGTGTATAGAAACAGACCAACAGATGTAAACAGGAAACACATTTTAAAAGAAAAGGTAAATATGTTTGGTATGAAGATTGAAGCTGTGCCATTAAAAATGCTTCAAAGTAGAAGACAAACATAAGAGAGGAGCATACATGAAAGAACAGATGTTACCTTCAGGCGGCGAGATTTCCTTTGATACAGGAGCTGGTTCAGCCTTTACGGCTGGTGCAGGAGCTTCCTTCTCCAACGATGCAACTTCAGCTACAAGAACGCCAACATGATTAAATCACTGGCAAAGATCTGGTCAACAAGCAACAACCAACTGACAAACAGATGAACGAAACGTATAAAACTACAGAATTCACTGTTGTTAAGACCCAACAGATTTCTCAAAGGCAGGACAAACAGAACAGTCAGTAAGATTAATGATAAGCAGTGGAACTACCTGCGGGGGGACCCACTCTCTCTGCTGTTGGCTTGGTTGTTGGTGGAGGCACCTTCTTTTCCTCAGGAGGAGACACTTAGAAGTACAAAATATCAACGGTTACGACCAAGAGAGAAGACACGAAAGTAGCAACAAATTGGAACAGACAGAGAACAATATAAAGATGTTAAGATGGAAGAAAAGTTTACATGGGCAACAAAGATAACAGTAACTCAAACAGAAACAGAATAAGACAACATGGAGAATTTTTTATAATAACAAACAGAGGTGTAACAGAAGTACCTGCAGGAGGAGCAACTTTGGCTGCAGGAGCAGCAGGAGCCGAAGGCTTCGGCGCTGGAGAAGATGGTTTCTTTTCCTCTGAAGGAAATAATAATAGAAGATGCCAAGATCATGACCAAGATTGCCATGTGGTCAGTAGAGACACCAGAGAGGACTAACAACAGTCAGCCAGTGAAGTTAAAGCAAACATGAGGCGATTGTCACCCACCAAATGAAACCAAACAGAAAGACAACATTTACAACAATAACAAAAGTGAGCGAAGAAACTACCTGCAGGAGGAGCAACTTTCTGTACAGGAGCAGGGGGAGCAGGAGGTGAAGGCTTTGGTGCTGGTGCAGATGGTTTCTTCTCCTCTGGGGGAGATACTTTAAGAATACAAGATGCCAAGGTCACGACCAAGAAGCCATAAGCTTGGTCAGTGCAAACTTACGCATAATACACACATTAATTTTAAAAAAATCCAACAACTTAGAGAGGAAGAATACAAAAAATCAAAGACAAAAAAGGTCAACTCATGAAGAGTCAGCAAAGATGAGGAACATGCAAACTAAACAGGCTACCTGCAGGGGGAGCCACCTTCTGCTCAGGAGCAGGGGGAGCAGGAGGTGAAGGCTTTGGTGCTGGTGCAGATGGTTTCTTCTCCTCTCGGGGAGATTCTTTAAGAATACAAGATGCCAAGGTCACGACAAACTGACTCACAGTAAGTACATAAAACAAAAAATAAACATGGAAATCTGAAGATGACTTAGACAGAAGGGACAAACAAATAGAGATGAAGATTAGAAAAAGTTTGGCCCATTAAGATTCAGCAAAGATGAGGAACAAACTGAACAGGCTACCTGCAGGGGGAGCCCCTTCTGCTCACGAGGAGGAGTAGGTGAAGGCTTTGGTGCTGGGAGAGATGGTTTCTTCTCCTCAGGAGGAGGCACTTTAGGAATACAAGATGTCAAGGTCACAACCGAGACAGCAGCACAGTCAGCCAAGACTAGACACAGATATTTCAGGCACATTTCTGCAAACATCATAAACAGGCTGAAACAGCGACAGAGATAAAGATGTGGATGAAGGCTGAAGAATGAAGATGATGAATGAAAACAAAATCCCAGCAGTAAAAGAGGTTAACAGACCAAGACTGCCTCAAATCGTCATTAAAAAGATCAGCTTAATATGGACTAAGGTTTTCTTGTTAACCACGATGAGTACAAGATATTAGTGAAAGTAAAGTTTAAGAGAGGCGATCGTGGAGCCTGTGTGGCTCAGATACCTGTATCAAGAGCCTGTTGGTCAGTCTTCTGTGTTGGCTTCTTTGCTTTCTTGTCATCTGCTCTTGTTGGTGTAGCTTCAGTTGCAGAGTTGTTTGCTTCCTCAGAAACTCTCAAAGATGGAGAGATTTGCTGAACTTGAGATGTTTTTACTGGAGCAGGCACAGAAGGAATAGGTTTCTTGACAGGAGTGTCTTCTTCAAGGGACAGATCTTCTATTAGGCCAAAAACTGCCTCAGAGAGTGTAGGGGAGCTGTGTTTGGTTGGCAGAACAGACTTCTTTGCTGGAGAAATGTCTTCCTCCGAACAGCGTCTCTCCTCGGGTGAAGGAATCTGATCTGTAACAAAACGTGATCCATCCCTACTTTGTTTAATCGATGCATCTTCTGATAGAAGACTTGGCTTGTCCAGAGGTAGAATATCTTCATCACATACATTTATGGAAGTTTTAGGAGTTTTCACCATGTCTTGACTTGAAGATACCATTGTAGGAGAAACTGCTGCAGGGTGAGAAAGAGTGGTTTGGGGAACATCTGCTTTACCTTCAACAGACCCATCTTGCTTCAAACAAATTACTTCTGTAAGAGCTCTCGGCTTCTTTGATGTGGTGACCTTTTTAGACTTAAGTTCCTCTATTGCAGAGTCTTGAATTTCTTCATGATATAATGATTCAGTAACTCTTGTCTGTAAATACGCAGTAGGAAGGCCAGCCTCTTCGGCCTGCTCTTTCTTCTTGTAAGCCTCTTTTTCTGATGTAACACCAACATCAGGAGAAGAAACCTTTTTCTGCAAAAGATGAGACATTTCAGGTGGAGGTGCAACATCTTGTTCTGCAGGAGAATGGGCAGACCCCTTTAGAGTTGGAGAAGCAGACCACTGAGACATTTCTTTCTCTATTTTCTCAGGTTTGTAAGGTCCAGTCCACTCCAGTTGTTCAGCCTCATAATCTGTTTTCCATTGCTCTATAATCTCTACCTGACGATCTTCTCTGTATGATACAGAAACCACCTCCTTTGTCTTTTCAATTTGTTCCATTATCTCAGTTTTCAAAATGGTTTCTTCTCTTGCAGTTGACTCGTTGACTCCTTCTTCATATGTGTCGACTTCCTGTTTCCTGTAGTCAGCTTCTGTAAGGGAAGTCCTTTCTTCAACACCTTTTTCTGCAGGACACTCCTTTCTGCCTTCAACCTCAGCTGTTGGCTTCAGATGAGTCTTCAGAGGAACTGGGATAAATTTTAAGATATTACCCAAGATTGAAGAAATGCACCATGGAGCGGTGGCCAAGAAGAAAACACGACACATACACACCACCAAGACACAAAAATACAAACTTTAGTGTGGTACATATTCAACTACGACCCTTATTTTACAACTATTTTAAAAGTATTATGAATTTCTACCTCTCTGCTGAGGGATTTCTATGGCCTTTGGCTTGTCTTCTACTTTTCCAGAAGCAACGATCTCATCTGATTATAGAAGCAAACGTATCTAGTCATGTTCTAAGGAATTCATAAAAATGCTGAATATCCACGGGGAACCTTTCAAAGTCAAAGCATACCTTTGACTGGTGTACTCGCCTCCAGCTGTGGTTTAGCTAGAGCTGTTGGTATCCCCCTTTGTTTGACTGTTTGGATGACTGATATGAAGTAACAAACAGTGAACAGTCAACACACAAATCATAACAAAATCTTTGAAGAAAGCTTACGGCATTTCAACAAGGCCAACTTATTGTGTTAATAGGTCAAGATGAGTTACTAGTAAGTGGTTATAAGACCAACCAAATGGTATTGACAGACATATCTACCTTCAGACTTTTTGGCCTGCGGTTGTTGTATTGGTGTTTCCAAATGTTGTGGTTCTGCTGACACTTCTAGATCTTTCACTGGCTCTGCTGATCGTTCTATAACCTGTGCTGTTGGAACTTTCTGTGGTTCTACCACAGCTGTTTTTGCTACTTCTGGAACTTTCTTCAGTGTTTCTGGAACTGGTTCTTCAGGAAGCTTCTTTGGTTCCTTGGGAGGCTTTTTAGGTGCTTCAGGAACCTTCTTTGGTTCTTCAGGAACCTTTTTTGTTTTTTCAGGAACCTTCTTTGGTTCTTCAGGAACCTTTTTTGGTTCTTCAGGAACCTTCTTTGGTTCTTCAGGAAGCTTCCTCGGTTCCTCTGTAGCCTTCTTTGCCGCTTCAGGAACCTTCTTTGGTGCTTCAGGAACCTTCTTTGGTTCTTCAGGAAGCTTCCTTGGTTCCTCTGTAGCCTTCTTTGTTGCTTCAGGAACCTTCTTTGGTGCTTCAGCAACCTTCTTTGGTGCTTCAGCAACCTTCTTTGTTGCTTCAGGAACCTTCTTTGGTGCTTCAGGAACCACCTTTGGTGCTTCAGGAACCTCAGGAGCCTTGATTTTTTCTGGAGTTTCCAGGTCCCTTGGTTCAGTTACTTCCTGCTGATGTTTATCAGCCAGCAAATATGGTTTTCTTGGAGGTTCGTGTATCTTTGATTCTAAAGCAACTTAAAAGAAGATTTATTTAATATTTAATTTTTTTTTTTAATACCAAAAATTTGTAGTCACACTCTAACGAGTGCTTAGCATGCTGAAAGATATTCATGTAAGATATTTCAGAAAAGCAAAAGTTATACTAACAAGTATAAAAGAAACCGGCACAACACAGCAGCTTTTCAACAAACTCTTTGTAGTACCTTTAACTGGGACATCTTCAACTTTTTGTGGAGTAACTTTGGGTGCAGATGGTTGAGGTACAGGTTGTTCTGGTCTTGGTGTTTCTTGCACTTAAGAGAAGATTGTGTATTTTTTTATCCAACAGCTAACAATTAAGATTCATATGGAATCAAAGATACATTCTTAATGAGTGAAGTCAAAGTAGGAAAGATGATATTAGAGAAAAAGAAGCAACACGACTTTGGTTAACAATCTATACCTTCAGTTGGAAGATGTTCCAATGATGGAGAAGCAAGGACTGCACTTGGGTGAAGTACAGGTTCTTCTGACTTTGGTGGTTTTGGTACTTTAAAGGAAAAAATGCATACAGTGTATATGTTCAGTAACCTTCTGGTAACCACGGTGGCGTCAACACTCTATCGAGTGCTTAGAGAAAGACACAGTCACAGTACATTAAATACACAGCTGAGCCTTGTTTGTTGTAAAGAGAGTTAGTGTCACACATGAAAAACATGTCCCTTCATTACCTTTTAATAATGGATTGGATTTATATAGCGCACAATTCACTATTCATTCACTCTCACTCTCACACACTGGTGGAGGCAGCTACAGTTGTAGCCACAGCTGCCCTGGGGCAGACTGACAGAAGTGAGGCTGCCATATCGCTCCATCGGCCCCTCTGGCCAACACCAGTAGGCGGTAGGTGAAGTGTCTTGCCCAAGGACACAACGACCAGGACAGAGAGAGCTGGGGGATCGAACCGGCAACTTTCCGGTTACAGATGAGCTTCCCAACCCTCTGAACCACGGTTTTGTTCTGCTAGCGTCAGTCTTTGTTGAAGTAATCATTGTAGAGACTGGCTGAATTGTGGCTTCTGCTAGTTTGTCTACAGCTGGCACTTTGCACAGCATTTATATGTTTGAATGTTTATTCTTTTACTTACCATAGATGTATTTTCATGATCAAAATTTGTTAGATTTGTTATTTATACACCAAAGCAATGTCTTTTTTAAAGGCTATATTCAAACACTCCAAACACCACGTGTGGTCCACACTATAGACAGTGTTAATGCTTAAAGATCAAGAGGTTAGCAGCAAAGGACATCCATGACATATATGAACATGTTAAGAAGTGCACACTTAGGTCACAGCAACATGAAACAAAACTAGAAGAACTTGGGATGTAATGACTTTCCATTTGAACATCAGAAAAACAAAGTGTTCATTACATTACCTTTTGGTTTTAAGGCCTCTGGCGTTTTCTTAGTGGGGACAGCTTTTGGTTCTTGGAGCTCAGGCTTAATTTGAGCCACTTCAGGCTTAGGTACCACTGGTTTCACGGGTTCCACTTCAGGCTTAGGCACCACTGGTTTCACGGGTTTCACTTCAGGTTCTGAATGAACCAGTTTTGGTGTTGCTGGTTTGGGTGGGTAAGGTTCAGGTTGGGTGAAGACTACTGGTTCTTCAAGGTTAACAGAGAAATATTACCATCATTTAACACAGGAACCACAGAGTTGTAAGAGCTTGGGGCAAAGAGGAGACACATAAAACCTGACAGCAAGAACTCAATGCTATTTACGCATTGTAAGAAAGCAAGAAAATACTTCACACAACAATTAAAGAGACAAAAAAAGCCCTAAAAAATACTCATTAAATCTGAAAGATCTTGAGAGCATAATCGTGAATAGTTTGAATTTCATATTCATGCTAAAGTTGGTGAGTTTGTGCTACAAAACCTGACTAAAGTTTTAAATATAGTGTATGTATCCAATATAATATATCATGAGATTTCCTGAAGTTTGTGTAAAAGTATGATGCTTTCTGGTAAAGATTTGTAATTCGCATCATTTACATAAACAGTTGAGAACGTGAGCCAATAAAGACCCACAAGCACATAAAATAAGACATTTTTAGTGACTCACTGCATCATGAACATTACCTTCTGGAGCTGGACGTTCCTCTCTCTGAGGTGGAGCACGGGCTTCAGGCTGTAGCTTCTTTGCTTCAGGTACTTTAAAACATCATCATTCATTTCAATTTCTCACCACATTAAACTGAACATCAAGGTTTCTTTCTTATTATTAATTTAGGAAAAAAATAAAGAATGGAAATAAAAAAGAAAAGATGTGACATACCAACAAGACAAACACCACACGAAGAAGAATATAAAGAACAGACATTTGTAGATACCTTTGACCAGAGGTGGAGGCGGAGCTTCAGGCTCAGAGGGTTTCTCCTCTGGCATCCTGTGAATCTCAGGAACTTGAAAGATCAAGAAAGGTCACATTAAAACTACTTCAGCAAAGCTCTACCGTCTACTCTGCCAGATCTACTGCATGGAAAGCTCCAGTGAAGGTTAATAAGAGCATGAAGGCAAGAACAGAATAACTGCAGAGAGATGAGACAAAAACATGACAAAAACAGGTAACATGCAGGATCATAGAAGTAACACCTGAGGAGAAGAACAGCTTCTGTAAGCAGCAGTTGGTGTTTGAAGCATTTAAGTGGAATTTAAGTGGGCAGACAAACATAACAGTCAGCTGATTGGCAGCGCCTCATTATATTTCAGCTCCGAGCTTTATGAACAGCCAGAACATTTGCAGTTATACCTTCAGGGAGTTCTCCTCTGCCCTCGACCTCAGTCCACTCAACAGTTTCTTCTGCAGGCTTTTTCTCTTCTGGTGAGGAAAAAAATGTAAACTAAGAAAAAGAACGACTGACACGTGAAAGCTGCTGCAGGTCGTCGAGTATCCAAAGCTGCTAAAAACACAACGAAACACGATAACAGGGGAAACAGGAAGACGGGTGTGGGCCGCACCGATGAGCAGTTCAGACAATAACACGTCCACAGCACGTTAACAGTCATTACACTTCATAAAGTGACCACGGAAAGATATTCGCCGTTAGACGTCAGATCAGTGAACAGTTTATGTTTGAGCAGACGACGATCAGGTCGTGAAACCTTTAAATATTTCAGATGAAACTCCACAATCCTGAAAATACTGTTAATTTATCAAAGTTCTGAATTTGAGGTGAGATAGTCCAATTTTAAGTTTAGCTTTACAAAAATCAGACTTACTGTTTATTTATTGAAAACCTCATTTTTATTTTTAAAATCTGAGCAGCGAAGTCTGAGAGGCAACCAAAACCATAATGAGAATATAATAAATCAGATTTTACAACAGGAATGTTGACATTTTTGTAATTCAGAAAACAACGTGATAAAAATCATAAGTATAGTCAGAAACTTGTAATTCTTTACTACAATAAAATAAAAGAACTGTACATCTTTAAACTGGCTGGATTTTAAATCTCGTCATATCAGGATTAATTTGAAAAGTGATTCTTAGACACTGACGTGACCGTCGTCTGCACAGCTCAGATAATGAAGCTGAATTATATTTGGGATATTATAACGGGTCGTGTACAGATGACGCTTAAAACAAGCACACAGTTACTCAGGATGAAGGTTAAAGGAGGAGGAAGAAGGTGATGAAGATGATGATGGTTATGATGATGATGGACTTGAGGGTGATGACGGTTAAAGAAAACGGTTTAATGCAGAAAGTTTCGTCACGCAAACTGTAGAGATTACGGCGGTTAGAGCTGATCTTGGGGAGTGGCGACTGCTGTACCTCTCACTTCTGTTCTCTCCTCAAAGTGATCAAACTCGGAGGAATCTTGTGGCAGAAAACAATCGTGTAAATGACAGAAACGAGCAGAGTCACTGAAATCCTGATCAGTTTGAACCAGACTCACCTCTGCACACGAGCATAGACGCTGCCTCTGACACACGAACGGCTGTGTCGGGGACATCTGAAGGTTCAGCCACAAACACTTTGATTACTATTATTATTACTATTATTATTGTTGTTTTTATGTTCTGACAGTAAAACTTAACACTTGTTCGGTATGACTGAAATCACAGTGACGTGTAAGATGATGCACTGAAACCCCACAGTCACAGTCACAGTGAAAGCCTTGTTGGCAGTGGTCGGCTGTACTGCGCAAACCAATGAGACGTCAAGGAGCCTCGCAAATAGATGAGCCGTGATTCTTGTGAAAATGGTGTCGGTGAAATGACCAGTGCGACCTCGACCGTGTTGTAAAATCGTAAACCTGTGTCTGAGTTTGCAGGTGAAGACGTGTTCAGGTTTACTGTCGTTTATTTGCTGCACTTTTTAAGATACTCACCCTGAGGAACCCTCCCTAACTCAATTTCTGTGAAAGGACAAAGTACAGAAGCGTTATTGTAGCTGCTGACATCACGCTGCTGTCAGTAATGTGTAAAAACGTACACACCTTTGCCTGACAGGTAAAGCTCGGCTGTGCTTCGAGCTTCTCCCAGTGGCTCCAGGCGAGCAATCACCGAGTACACGCCTGGTGGGGAAACATCACGGAGTTCAGGCCAAACTGTCCCTCAGACACTTACAGAAGAGATCGCGGTAAAGGCCGGTCACACCAGAGAGCCCAGCTAATCCTCTCTAAACGTCAGCACTGCAGTAATGTCCAGGTGAAGTTAAATTTGTTTCACAGAGCTAATCAAGGACAAGTCATATATGCTACACCACTGCTGGTACACAAATATGGTCGCTGGCTAGTTTTGTTATTCGACGGTATCCTGTTCGGTTCATTCAAAAAATAAAAATAAAAACTGATTACTGAGTAAAGCTCAAGGTTTAAGAAGCTAAATGAAAGTGCACGTGCTGCTCTGAACTCTGGCAGCGACTCGGCTGTAACACGACGGCGGGTCGATGAGCAGCAGGGTTCAGAGGATCCACTAAACGATGCTGGCGTGACCGCACCTTTACTCGGATTTCACATCTTTGCATTGAGTCTGTGCAGCTGAGGCAGAACGCTGCCAGGTTAGCAGACATGTCTTCTTTTGGTCCGATTAGTTTTTCATGTACCAAAAATCATTTTACAGGGGATCTAGCCCCCTCCTAAAAATTCTCAATTATTTCTTACTTTATCATCAGTTTATCTTCTGTCCGCTTAAAAATAATTTCAGATCTTTTACGTTTTTACTGCCCCTCTCCCTAAAAGCATTCATATGATT
>NC_140542.1:0-33901 GCF_057382185.1 Mchenga conophoros
AAACAGACTGGAAAGGTCATTCCAGATCAGAATAACAAAAATCATATTGACAGATTATAGGTAACAATTTGGTACCAGCGTGATAATGAGGTGGTCAGTATTACATGTTTACAACAAGGCCTCCAACAGTACCTGCTAACATCATGTAGACAAAGCTGCAGCTTTAAAAAGTACTTCAGCAAACAGTGAGAACTACAACATGACTAAAGTGCAGCGTCAACACTGCAGAGAAATCAGGCTGGACGCCACATCCTGAAGGTTCTGATTAAAACGATGTTCTTGCTGCTTTGGAACTTTAACAAGACTGAAAAACACTCCTGATATTTCAGCTGAAAACAAGTTCACAGTGAGGTTGTGAGAGCGCCACCACGTCCCATCCTCTCAGGTCGTGTCGCTGACCGCAGCCACAGACGGGTGAGAGTTTGAGTGCTGACAGTGGAGCACGGCGTCGTGGACGGTGGGGAACAGGAAGTCTGTGGTCAGGTCCTTAGTGAAGAACTTCAAGGTGTCCAGTTCAGCCAGCAGGTTTCCTGCAGAGAAGCATGCAGCAGGCTCAGTATTTACATCAATGACAACAACCACTTTCAAACCATTTGAACACAAACAGACTTTAGTGAAGGAAAGACTCACTGCAGTGGGGCTAATAAACGTTCTGTGCAGACACTGACATTCCTGCAGTGATACCTTTGTTCCATTTACAGGGCACACAAAGCAACTAAAGCAACCTGCTGTGTTCACTTCTTGGACAGCAGCTTTGTTACAGTGTGAAACGAGCCGCTGCAGCTTCATCCCTGCCTTCTTCTGGCTAGCTGCCACTCTGAAAACATCCTGCGCGCTCGTGAGCCAATATACTGAAAGTGAACTGTAAATATATCGTGTGACATGTTTACCATTTGGTTCCAAATGATATCTTCTCATTTTCAATCCCAAATGTGCAGAACAGGAGCATCCTGTTTGTTACTGCAGGAATGGCTTCAGTCTGTGAACCACAGGCTGTGTTTGCACAGGTCTGTCAGGACCCACAGGCTTAATCATTCAAACCAAAACTTTCAACAGAGTTCTGTCATAGCGCTTGTTGCCTGTTTCCATCCTTTACATTATGACCCCAGTGTGTGGAACTTGTCTTTATTATAGGTCTCCACTTACAGACCTTATGTTCTCATTCATGCAAACATCGAAATCAGCCAATCACATGGCAGAAGCTCAATGCAGACATCAGCTGGAGTTCAAGGCGAGCATCAGAATGAACATGGCATGACTAGATATCAGGTGTGCTTTAGAAGTTCCCGGGACTTTCCAACACAATCATCTCTGAGGTTTACAGAGGACGGTCTGAACAAGAGAACGTAACAGGCGAGCAGCAGTTCTCTGGGAGAAGATGTGTCGAGCGTGACAGGAAGGTAAGAGTGACTCAAATAACCATGTGTTACCACCAAAGAGCTTCTCTGAATGCACCTCGTGTTGGAAAGCAGATGGGCTACAGCAGCATCAGACCACAGGGCGCCACATCGCCCAGCGACAAACAGAAACCTGAGGTTGCAGTATGCACAGGCTTTCTGTAGCAGACTTTGGTACAAACATCATAACAGCATGGATTCCTCCTGCATTGAATCAGTGGTGCTACAGTGTGAGGGATATTTCCACGTCCATGCCTTTCTGACCACAGTGTACCAACTCCTGCAGGACGATGTGTAACAAAGCACCAGTCCTCTAACTGGTTTCATGAACAGTTCATGGTCCACAAATAGTCCCCACAGCAATTTGTAAAGATAAGAGGATAGATGGATGGATGGGTTTTAATTGCGTTTTGTACGTAGTGCGTATAAAACAGAGCATGTGCACAGATATTTTCAGATCTAATGAAAAGTCTTAATAGTCACTTACTGTTGCAGCCAGCTATGACCACCCGGACATCTACGGCGGCATACTCTTTAATGACCTGCACAAAGAGATAATAGTTTTTAGTATTTGAGCTCTACACCATGAAACAGTGACTGGAGTTCAGTGAAAATATGCAGCTGGTGCTCCTGTGCAGTGCAGCGCTGGAGAAAGGGCCAGAACCTGTCTGATGGCTTTAGCTCCCACTGAGTCGATGAAAGTTGCAGACGTCCAGTCCAGGATGATGGAGTGGACTGTGCTGAAAGGCTCAAGGAAGACCGCCTCCTCTGAGTCGCCATGTCTGTCGCCAAACTGGCCGTTCTTCTGATCCTCCGCCACGTGGCTCTGGGACAAAACGTCATGAGTCACTGCCTCATCCTTGTACTAGAAACAAAGCAGCACCACAAAACATATTATATATACACACACACACACGACCGTCACATGAGTGTGTATTTAACCTGTTGACAAAGCTCAAAGTTTGGATAGACAAAAGACAAACAGCGACCCACCTTGGCACAGATTTTCAGCGGAGACGACCGATTGCTGTTCGTCTTCTCCTTTCTTTTTTTTTGGGCTTTCCGAGCAGCTTGTAAGTGTTCAGGGTTTAGCCCCGTCTGTAAAGATCAACATAATCACAACAGAGCTGTTAACATCCAACTCAGCACGTCATTCTCCCTCACTCGTTTACCTCTACCATTACCTCACCTCTTATTTTGGCATTTTCTCTGATAATTATTCATATTACATTACATAATACACTTGTTATTAATCTCTGTCTCTCTTCCACAGCATGTCTTCATCCTGTCTTCCTTCTCTCACCCCAACCAATCACAGCAGATGGCCCCGCCCCTCCCTGAGCCTGGTTCTGCTGGAGGTTTCTTCCTGTTAAAAGGGAGTTTTTCCTTCCCACTGTCGCCAAAGTGCTGCTCATAGGGGGTCATATGATTGTTGGGTTTTTCTCTGTATTACTGTAGGGTCTACTGTACAATATAAAGCACCTTGAGGCGACTGTTGTTGTGATTTGGCGCTGTGTAAATAAAGCTGAATTGAATATGAAAAACAAAAATGAGAACTGAAACAATGTTTACAAAACAAACACATATCGACGTCTTTACTTTAACACAATAAGCATGAAGCACATGATCAACTGCTTTCAGTAACATCTGTGCTTCACCTGATTTGTCACAAAACAAGCGTTAATCTTGCACAAAGATAACCTGAGTAAAAGCAAAATGCAGTTTTCAACGTGTGATTTCATTGTTTAACCAACACAAGCTATCCAAACCTGCACCTAGGTGAAAACGTAATTACCCAGAATTCATAGTTTCATCAACTGTCCAAGCTCTGAAGCAGTAACGTAATGACCCTGTTACCCTTTGCAGCTGGTCGTGGCACCGTGTTGCTTTTTGAGCTCTTGTAGCGTCTCTTTGTGTTATTGAGGCGATCAGGCATGGCTGTGACTCGTAAACACTGAGCTCAGTCCATGGTCTTACAACGGGACTCTTTTCCCCTTTAAGGACTCAACATGCCACCACAGTAGCAACAGAGAAACGTTTTCACTGAACTGTTGAAGCTTCAGCTGTAACGTGAACAGGCTACAACTGCAAACCTTCATTTGTAGCCAAGACAGTGAAAACACAAGCAAACGGATTCCTGCTCATCTCAAAGTAGAGCTCTGCTCGCATCTACCACCAGATGATTACACGCTCACGCTGCTCCTCTCAGACCGAGTCAGGTGATAATAAGTGCTTCACACATTTCCCCCACAAAAGGGTTTCTGTTTGCTTCCACACACTCAAACACACTGCTACCTTCTCCTTGAGGCTGTTCACATACAGGTCACTGTTAGCAAAGTAGACTGAAGAGTTGGAGTGGAAGATCTTAATCCCCTCATATTCAGCCGCCTGAGAACACAAACAGCAGGCTTGGTCAGTGTGGATGTTTCACACGGAGCAGGTTTCTCTCCTCACACATTTACCTCTTCATACTCGTCGACGTCACAGTAGAGCCCCGTGTTAGCGACGTGACCCAGGATGGAAGTTTTAGGGCTGGAAGAGAAAGAAAACAGCTCAGAGCACAAATCAAACCTGCTCTTTGAAAACTCTCACAGCTGCCTTTAAGCTTCAGTTCAAGGAAAAACACATATTCGAATCATTACCTCTGTGTCCTGTATATGACTGTCAATATGGCGAATGTGACGGCCACCAGGAGGCCGTAGTCCAGTCCCAGCAGCACAGAAGCGATAAAGGCGATCACCCAGATGGCCTGAGAGGACAAAAAAGAAAGTAACATGAAACTAGCATGAAGAGGAAGCGTTTTGCAAGACCAAAGCAGTTTTTACATAAGCAAATGTCTTCAGACGACGTGCATTTATCTGATCGTTTCCACTCCTGCACATTATAGTCACACTTCTGTCTGCAACCTCAGCTTCTCCACTGTGTATTCACTCGGGTTCACATACACACCTCTCAGAACAACGGTGCACTTTAAGTCAGCTAAGCTTGGTTTTAAAGACTGACCAGTTCAATCTTGCTGGTCCTCCACAGACTGGGAATGTCTCTGAACTGCTTGAACATCCCTATGAGGTTGACCATGATGATGGCAGCCAGCGCAGTCTGAGAAACACAAGCAAACGAGAGCCAAAGACGACATTTAGGTGTGTGCAGGCTCACAGGTCACGCCCAAACATCAAACAGGAACTCACCTGAGGGAGCGGCTCGAAGACAAAGCCGACGGCCACCACCACCACCAGCACCAGCAGCGACGCCAGGAGCCCTGCAATCTAAAGCACACATAAAAAGCAATAACTCCATCAACACACCTCTCACTCTAACAACAGCTTTACAGCACCAATTTAGATAGTGTAATCACTCCTGCAGCTCGTGTGTGTCACCTGTGTTTTGCCTCCTGTGCTCTCCTGGACCAGACTCCTCGACATGGAGCAGGTGACGGCAAACGTTTGGAAGAAGGAGCTGATGAAGTTACACAGACCGAGTGCAATGAGCTCCTGAAAGTGGACACGTGGAGGAAAACCGTGAAAAAGAGAGGAAAGTCCTTCTGCAACAACATTTTCACACGTCAGCTTTGGACAATTTCAGGAAAATGCGACCCGTATATTTTCCACAGTCGTGCTTTGCTAAATGCGTGACCTGCATTTATTTGTCAGCTATGTGTCACTGGAGGACACGCTTTGCTCAGTCTTCAACGAATAGTACAGTCAGGCAACTACACAACGCTCCAAACAACTCAGTGTTCAATGAAATGAACACGTTCCAACAAACTGGAACAATGAACCTTTTTGTGAGCAGCATTTCCAATATCAGCGCGCAGGATAAAAATATAACTTTACAAGATTTGCAGCAAACAGCTAGAGGACGTCCCGTCATCCAGAAGACCCAAAGTGTCCTAACCAAACATTTAGTCACACACAGGCCAGAGGCTCATCGGCAGCTCACCCTGTGGACACACTCACCTGGTTGCCATCCACACTGTAGCCATGTTTCAGGGCAAAGATCTTGGCCAGCGAGACGTCCATGGAGAATCCTACAATCGCTATAGCAAAAGAATCTGTGACCAAATTGGGCAGCAGCGAGATGTTTGGGGCAGCAGGAGGGCGAAGCCTGTAACCAATAAGACAACATCTGTAGACCTCTGTCACATACGTGTAGAGAACACGAGCTTAAACCAAAAGACACTTAAACAAATAGAGTGTGCGGCCTACCCTGTTGGTATGTTCCCAACCACATGGACCTTGTACTCCTTTGATAACGACAAACCATAGGAGATGCCCGTGGACACGATGACCACAATGATCTCTCCAGGAATGGGAATGGGCAGCTTCTTCTTGAAGCGCTCGTTGAGAACTTTGATCACGTAAAGGAAGATGATACACCCGAGCCCCAGAAGGAAAGTGGCAATATTGGTGCTGGTGATTCTGCTGAGCACTGCTTTGACACTCTGCAGTGACAGAAAGGTGAGTGTTAGCGATTCATTGACCATTCTGGGAAGGAGAAAGACAGGGCCTCTCAAAACTCACATAAATAGCAGAGAGAAACCCAGAATAACGCTGCGTTTCCACCCCCAGCAAGTACTTCAGCTGGGAGATGACGACGTGCATGGATGCTGCTGTGGTGAAGCCTCGCACCAGGGGCTCGGTGAGGTAGATTGCTACAAAGCCAAACCTGAGAAGACCTAAAACAATCTGAAAGGAATGCAGAAGAAGAGGGGGGTCATTCTGTTTTTGAAAAACAATGTTTAATACAGAAACAGTTAAAATCGAGTTGATACATCAACAGTGATTCAGACATGCTGCTGCTGCTTTGGATAAACAGATTAGCCACGGCTGCTCTGCAGGTGGGAGGCTGACCTGGATGAGTCCCGCCAGGGTTGTGACCATCACGGCCACCTGGACCCTGCTCTTATCACGAAGCTCCACGTTGATGGCATCAGATGCGTTGGATCCAGTAGCATTGATATTCATAAACATGCTGTCTGGTGCCTCCCTCACAGCGACGCCCCCAATCATCAGACTTATGACAGCAAAGGTACCTGCAGGTCATCGACACAAACGCAGCGCTATGATAGGCTGGGGTCAAAGCTGATGTCGAGTACAACGAGCGCTCAAACGCAGCACAGAAACTGCAGACTTGTGCTCGCACCGGCCTTTCCTCTCACCACCCTGTGACGGTAAAGGCCGTCCTGCCTCTCGTTCTCTGTCATCATTCCCACAGCAACCTGATGTCAGGCCAGATTTTGGCCAGCGGTGATTTACAATCTTTGCAGATTAGCTCCTCAGCTTCAAAGGGTTGAGCAGGTCTAGTTTATTGGACCCATTTGTTGGACGGATTTAAACTGACAATCGAGACAAGCGTGACAGCGTTGGAGAAAAGAAAGCAGCCAGATTGGTGAGACAACTGAGGCTGGGTTTAATGAAATCTCAGTCCTGCTGCTTATGTCAGTCTTTACATAGTTAGAGGCAGCGAGTTTTACAATCCCAGTTGTGGAAGATGTTAGAAAGTGAAGTTTTACAACATCTGTCAAGCTCAGATTTTAAAAACCTTCCACAGGAGACACATTCTGAGGGGTTATAATGTTGCAGTTTTTGCTGTTTTGTTTTTACATTTACTAAACTTTCGAATTCACAAAAATGATGTGGGTACATGCTGATTATCATTCAGGCTACGTTCACACTGCAGGCAAAAGCGCATCAAATCCGATTTTTCTGACCCTATGCGACCATCTATCCAATCACTTTCATATGTGGTCCTGAATCCAATACATCTCCGATGTTTTAGAAAGCGACTGCTGTTTGATGGTCATGTCGCATTAAATCCGTCTTTTACGTCACTGACACGAGACAGACGCCAATTATCAGCGCCGGAGAAGACATGGTGAACGCTTCCTGACCATCCCGTGTAGATGTCAGTGAAACTGTTGGGAAGACAACGTTGGAGAAACGTGAACATTTAATTTGTACTGTATAATCTGCAGATTCTGACAGAAATCTGCAGCTATCCTTTGAAGCACCACTTCTCTCTAAAACAGCAACAAGGATCATTATTAGGTTATCGACATTATTATGTAAATAAGAAAATAACTTAAAGCAAAAAACAATACTGTTGCTCTGGGTCTAAACAGAGCGCGTTGTGTGTGATGTCTTCTTTTGCGCGTTTGCTGTCACATTTTATTTGTAGTGTGAACGAGCAGACAAAAAAATCGGATTTGATCAAAAAAATCTGAATTGAGCATCAAGACCTGCAGAGTGAACGCAGCCTAAGAGACTAAAAACATTTAAACCTGCTTGGATTGAAACCAGAGCACAAGGTTAAGCCTCTGTGGGCAGTATTTACTTTAAAGGTAGAGGTCAAAGGTGACATTTGGATGCAGATGTGAGCCCCAGCATCACTTCCTCAATGTTAATCAGAATTTTAAAAACATTTTAGGAACGTTTGAAGATCAGGTAATAACGTCATATTTACAGTCCCCATAAACACTCAGTGAGAAGGAAAGCAGCATGTATACAGCACTGTCTGTATAATATCAACACACATGTATGAATGACAGTTTAAGTTAGAAGGTTCTGTCAGTTTTTAACCAATAAAATCACTAGTGGAGCTTGAAGACCTCGGTGGATGTCAGTCAAATATGAATGGAGTCTTAACATGACGTCACTCCACACACACACACACACACACACACACACACACACACACACACACACACACACACACACACACACACACACACACACACACACACACACACACCTCGTCTATCATGTGATAACGGGGTTTTCTTATTTGCTTTAAGAACCTGCACCTGTAGATAGAGTCATCCACCCTCGCGTGCACACAGACAGAACCACTACTGCAAACAGAAGGACAAACTGTAACCTACAAAGTAACACAGCTGTGACGGGATCATCTGCCCTGTGGGAGCAGAAGCCTTCGTCTGGAAGGCAGAAACTGAATCTCACTATGCAAAGTGTGAGAGACATGAAGCACTGTGTCTGAAAGGATGCTGGGTTTAGTCTGTGGGACCACGGAGCTCTTTCAGCTCTTTCTGTTCTTCACAGAGAAATATCCAAACCATCGCACATACGCAGAGGACCACGAAGGTTCAATAAAAGCACAGTTTGCTTTAACAAAATGAAACGTAATATTTTTATCGCACCTGTCCTTTTTCAGGAAACCCTCTCCCACACACAGTTGCACTAAACCAAACATCACTGCAGCACTTTGGTGCTGTTCATCAAGTGTGCGCTGTCATCAGGCTCATCTGTGTCTTATTCTGCCATAATGTGACGTGTTGTTTCCTCACCATGTGACAGTTTTACAGGAACACTTCCTGTCTGCGAGGTGCTTCATTGGGTCCAACAGTCAGAGGGACTCATAGGTCACAGCTGGCATTTGAGACTTGGACCCATTTCAAGGAAAGGAAGCTGTCACAGGGTGAGGTCGCTGAAATGTCACAATCCTCCCGTGAAAGCTAAGCACACAGTTAGCACACATCCAAACATTTCCTCCACACCTTTCATCTCATAATCTGAATCACTGTGTAACCCAGTGCACCTCACAGTCACTACAGACACAGCTGTGTGGAAAGTGACTCGTCGCCTGCAAGACTTCGATGTGACACCATTAATGTGGATTAAGAAATCTATAAAAAGCTCAACCATGTAAAAATGACATCATCTTAACTACATTTGTCTTTTCTCTCAAAAAGCAAGCGAGAAAAGAAAACAGCTCGGTGCGTCTGAACGTCACCATCTTTTGAAAGCAGACATGAGGAACAGAGGTGGAGCCAATGAGAGACAAATTCTGGACAATGTCAGGAGAGTCAGGCTGGAAACAAATCAGCTATAGTTTCCTATCCTCATAATAGGCAGCAAAGCATTACTGGAAATACTGTTAGACGTGAGGAAGCAGCCGTGGCCGAGCACACAGCTGCAGTGAAACAGGAGCTGCTTCCATGGTTTCTTTATTCCAAACGAACATCACGCTGGAAAATGAAGAAGCCAGCAATCAGTGCCACATCCAGGAAGCAGCAGTTTCCTTCATATACAATCATTTTCTTCTTATACATCTTATTTAAAATCTTCTTTCTTGGCGAGAACCTTAACACCAACTTTACATTTAACACTAACCTGAAAGGAGACGTCAGACCGTGTCAGGGTGTGTCTGTTTGGATCGATTTCAAACAATAAATAAATATTTTGATAAATATTTAGGTCGGGGATCACTGTGGCGACGGCACCTTTAATTTCTCTCCTCTGTACAGAACATGAAATTTTCTGCTGTGTGTGTGTTGGGGGCAGGGAGTACATAAGAGGGCGGAGCTTATGGAACAATGACGAGCATATTGTAACTGTTTTCTTGTACGTGGGCAGAGCCGGTCACACAGGGCCATGAGGTCAGGACAGAGACGGCTCTCTCACCTACTGATATGTGTCTGGACGTGCCAAAGAAGGTGTACAGCAGGACCGGGTAGAAGGAGGAGTACAGACCATAAACAGGAGGCACCGCAGCCAGCATAGCGTAGGCTAGTCCTGTGGAGCAGGGAAGATAACACGTTTCCAAATAAACAATCCTGGAGGTTCAGTGACTCCATCACAGTGTCAAAGTGTCAGCGATGCCAAAACAGAGTCAGCATGAAGCAGAAACTGCTCCTCTGGAGCCGCAGCCGGCCCTGCTCGCAGCCTCGGTGCTTCACACGGCGCTGCTGCACAGTTCACTGACCTTGTGGAAGCTGCACGACTCCCGTGCTGAGACCTGAGACCACGTCTGAAAAGAGGTACTTCTTGACTGGATACGACGGCAGCCATGAGAGAATAGGCATGAAGCTCAGAGCTGCTGCCTTGGCCTTCTCTGAAGAACACCTGTGGATATTCAACACCAAGCAGATTTTTAAAAGCCTCCACAGACAAAGTTTTTCTGGAGTCACTTTCATGCTGCAGGATTCAAGAAGCCCCCTCGTGTTAGCTGAACTTTGGTATGACTCGTGCTTCACAATATCCCTCCTATACCTTTAATAGCAGCACCACGTGATTCACACTGGTTAACAGATATTTGTTCATTCTTACACCACAGAAATATCATTTCAGTGATGTAGCAATATTTGTTCTGCTGTTACAGATTTAAGCCCCAACATTCACCCTCACTCTGCACTACAGCCAAGAGTTATTTAAGAAACATCAATGTTTTACAACTTTATGACACGTTTGTTGTTCCCTCTGCAAGATGACAAGAAAGCATCTCTAGAAATGACTCTAACGTGTCACTGTGTCGGTTCCCACCCTGAGCTCTGTCACACCCCCTGCGTCCTGTGGATGGTTATGAGTGCAGACCCGTTCTTCACTAACTCCCGGGTTGCTCGCTGTACGCTTCCAAAGCACATCTCTGCTTTTGTATGAAGACCTCCTCCTCCTCAGCTCCCCTCAGTAAGCCCTCCCACCTGTCTCAGTCCCAAATTGCCAGTGAGCTGGCATCAACATGTCATTTCCCAGCCTTGTTCGGGCGACTTGTTTAACCCCCGACTTCTCCCCCTTTTTGCTTGCCCAGCTGCATCAGTTCCCAAATAGAAAGCAGGGACAGAGGATCCCGGGTTTGTGCAGTTTAGCTCTGAATAACTTTTTCATTTGTTTTTAAATGTTAGAATGCAACATAATCTATTTGAAGATCAGTGTTGGAGCTTTTTTGCAATGTAATGTGTTTAAACGTCTTATTTTTCCACTCAAATAAAGGACATTCGAAGGTTGCACATCAACTCCCACAGATTTCCCACTGGCTTCTGGCTTCAGTTTACACAGCACACTGGGATCTTGTGTGTGGATCTATGTCGATGCTGATCTGTTCAACGACATGTTAACAGGAAATGTCCAGAGAAAGACTTACTGGAACTTTTCTGCCAGCTTCTGACAATTTGTGGTGGTGTCTTCTTTGCGTTTAAGAAGCTGTGCCTGGATCAGAGTTTCATTGTAGACAGGACGCTCGATCCTGTAAATCAGCTGGGAGTCTTCATCCTCTCGAGCTGCTGCAGCCACCACTTCTTCTTCTTCTTGCTCCATGGTAGAGGCCGGAGGGCTGGCGGAGAATCTATGTCCCGTGTAGTTTATTCTCTCCCGCTTTTTCTTCTCGGCTGGTATATCCTCATTCCTTAAACCTTTTCAGAGCAAGCGAGGACAAGACATGACAAGATAGTTATGATTTCTACAAGCATGGGTGACGATAATAAGAAAGCCCTTTGCTATGCCGACAAAGATTTCAGTTTGATTTGCAATGCTGCAACTTTCGAGTAAATATTTGGTCTCTGACCAGCTTATGTAATGGCTTGCATTAAGTCTGGTGTACTGGGGGAAAGGTTTGCTGAATAAATCATACGGCATAGAGTTTCCTCAGGGTAGGTGCGCAGTGTTTTACAGCTACAGGCAAACCCCTCTCCCAGAAGTCTTGCAACCACACGTCATCATGGACCACGATCGAGGAACAAAGCCATGCATGTGGGTAACGTTTATAAAAGAGGAACCACGTAGCTGGTCTGGTTAAGTACTTGGATTACAGCTCGACATGGTGCCTTCAAAGTCAATCCAAAAAAAACAAAAAAATCAAATCTCTGTCTATGCAGATAAATAGTGAATGAAACTACTGTGAGAATAGCAGGCGACTGTTAGAAAGGTTAGAAGACAGTTCTGTATTTGATATTTACATTAATTATTTATTAAATCTATATTTATTATTTTATATATAATAATATGCAAATGAGTAACACTTGCTTGTTTTTCCCCGTGTGTGGAACAGGTCCTGAGCATTAACAGACTTATGTCACAGGTTTTATTTATCATGCAGAATCTCCTGTTCAGTCATTCTCGCGCCGACAGTTGAACGCCTCGCGCTTCTTCCCATTTCCTCTCCTCTGCTAGCTCGCTCACATCACATTGTAAAAAGCAGCTTTGATAAATTCAAAGCGGAGACACGGAATTTTAATTAAAGGGCCAATATGTGCTACAGGTACGACGGCGAGCGCAACTACAGCAGCTCCCGTGGCTGTGACAGAGGCTTTCACCTCCTCACAGGGAAACAAGCTAACTCAAAGATACTAGCAAAGACACTTCGCTCACCTCCATCCTCCTTGTTTCCCTCCAGCTGCTAAGATGCTGTCGGCTCAAGGAGAACACAAGTACATAAACTGACCTCTCCGGTTGAAGTTTAACAAGGGCAACGTCCTTTAACTAGAGCACCAAACGCTGACGATAAACCACAGATAGAATGTGCGGACAGGATGAGTCCCTCTGCGTAAAACTTTCTTGCAACTTCCGGTCCGCATGAACGGGAGTAGCTCTGCACGCATGCGTTGTTGTCTTTATCATCCCACTTTGTAGTCCTAAAACAAAGGGCAGGCCTACTTTATGTTCTTGCTATGCTTTAATATCAGTGCTAGAAGACAGAAAGGAAAGGGGACCTTTACATTTTAGCAGTTTTTGTCTAAAAGGTTTTCCAAATCTGGCATTTCCTGTTCTCTCTCAAGACAAATACCAAATATGGCAGGCACATTTATTACAGACACACAACACCGCTGTAGACACTCATCTACTGGAGTCAGAGTGGGAGCTCTCGTGTTTGGGGACAGGGGGTGGATGATGAAGCAGAAAGTGTTTGACGTGTGGCAGGCCTGGCCCCCTCCTCCCGGTGCCGTGTTGGTCACCAACACGTGCTGCAAGCCAGGATTCGGCTTTGGAGTGAGCACTCGTGTAAATGAGGAAAATGACTTTAGTTGAAGTTTATTTATGGTCTGTGTGAAATCACAAGACTGCAGTCAGAGAGAAAGAACTCTGGGTGGTAAACATCTCATGAACAACAGCAGAAAGTCACACAGCAGTCTGAGTATAACCAAATATCCCAGCTCCAACAGTCATGCAAAAAAAGTAGGTTAAGCAAAGTTTGTTTGTCCTCTGCTGCACAACCTCTGCACAGGGGTGTGCTTGCTCAGGTTTAACAGGTATTGGTCAACGTGAAATGGCTAGAGTGGCTGGTTTGGCTTCCACTTTCCCCTCATGGATTATGGAACTAACTCATGTTTAAAAGTGTATTTTTATATTTAAATGTATAATTATGAACAATAAAAGTAATGCATATTAATATTGTTGCATATATATGTATAGAAGCTCAGAGACCTGAAGTGCAACAAGCAAATATCCCTGATACCACAGCAGCAGCACCCTGATCATATTTTCATGTCATTTGTGCATAATTATAACTCTACTGTGAATGTTGCAGCACAAGTTGACACTCACCAGACTTTGCAACATTTTTCTAATTTTTTGCTATTTTGCTGAGCCCATATAAACTGTAGTCTCAGCTTGTTGCCACCAGGTGCAGTCTTCTGCTGCTGCAGCCCATCTGCTTCAAGGGTCCATGTATTGTGTGTTCAGAGACACTACTTTGGTTGTAACTGTAGTTTTTACTTGAATTACTGTTGCCTTCCTATCAGCTCAAAGGAGTCTGGCTGTATTCCTCTCAAATTTAGCAGACTGATCATGTCTGCATGCCTAAGCATACCGAGTTGCTACCATGTGATTGACACATACACATGAGTGAGCAGTTGAACAGGTGTACCTAATAAAGTGGCCTGTGAGTGTATTCTGTGCTATACTTTTGTTTACTAGTCCCGAGACAACAGAGACAGATACACAACAAGATTAAATCAGAGACAAGACAGAGCAAGACAAGGCACACTGGAAGTCCTACGTGACATGTACATGTATACACAGAAACGTACACACTGCATGTAAGTGTGTATACAACTGAATGTGGGTACTTTTGTGTGCATTTGTGGGAGGGGTGCATATGGGAAGAAAACAAACAACAGATAAATAATCATGCATAACCCTCACCTGTCGTGAAAATCGCCAATCAACTTTAACTACTTCTGAAAACCTGTTCTGACAAGATCATTTCCAGCATTTCATGGTTGCCCTCATTCCCATCCACAAAAGAAAGCGTTGTAATCAGCCTACACTCATTTTGTTTGAGGTAAAGGTTTCGTAGTGACAGTTTAAATATCAGTTTGATGCTTTGTAGCAGGATATTTGTTTAACCTGAAAGAGGTCAACGTTCCCTGCAATGATTAGGTGTCAAATTTCTATACAAGTTCTTAAATGTTTAGCAGACACAAAAAATCTAATGAAGTTTATGTGTAAGTTCAATAAGGAAGGTCTGTAATGACTCATGCCTGCTTATCTGTTCTTCACATCACTACCACTTTCCCACGTTTTCACTCTCAACCATTACTCCAGGCCTCAAGGGCCGTTGTCCTGCAGGATCGAGCCGATTTAAATGGCTAAATGACCTCCTCAACATGTCCTGAAGTTCTCCAGAGGCTGGTAATGAACTAGTCATGTGATTCAGGTGTGCTGACCCAGGGTGAGATCTAAAACCTGCAGGACACCAGCCCTCGAGGCCTGGAGTTGGACACCTCTGCTCTAGTCCAATCTTCTTCTTGCCTGCCTTCTTTGAGCCAATCAGTCTCCTCATTCTCCCACTTAGACTCTCATTCGTGCAACCCACCGCCTTCCCATCTCCACCTCACAGACAGCTCAGTCAGAGCTCCACCCAAGCCTTTCATTTCAGTCAGTTGCAGTGCGGTGTGGGGTTTTTGTTTTGTTTTTTCTAACCACATGTGGACTACAAGTATGGGTTTTCTGGAGAGACTGGCAATGTAATTTAAACCCATCTTCTTCACAAAGGATCCACTTAGGATCACTGTGTACGATTTGAGAATCATTCTTCTCAATCAAGCACAGGCGACAGACATGGCAGCTGCTGAATGACTCATTAACACAAAGATAACCTCCAGTGAGCCACTGGACCACACACCTGCCCATCATACAGTAAAAACCTACGAGGCGATCGTGGCTCAAGAGTTGGGAGGTCTCCTTGTAATCCAGGAAAATCACCTTCATGTTTTTCTCTGTTTTATCTTCAGCTACTTTGAGAGTTGGGAGTTCGCCTTGTAATCAGAAGGTTGCCGGTTCGAGCCCCGGCTTGGACAGTCTCGGTCGTTGTGTCCTTGGGCAAGACAGTTCATCCATTGCCTACTGGTGGTGGTCAGAGGGCCCGGTGGCGCCAGTGTCCAGCAGCCTCGCCTCTGTCAGTGCGCCCCAGGGTGGCTGTGGCTACAATGTAGCTGCCATCACCAGTGTGTGAATGGGTGGATGACTGCATGTGTAAAGTGCTTTGGGGTCCTTAGGGACTAGTAAAGCGCTATACAAATACAGACCATTTACCTCTTGGCTTTCAGTGGTTCCAGTATGACACTGAAACCATACTTGTTTGCATCTTGTACATGAAAACGTGATATCAGATTACTGAATTAAATGTAAAGTTTCTGACAACAAAACAAAGACAGGCAGACCCCGGCTGAGAACCAAAAAATGTGAACTTGGATCATGTTCAACTCTTATATGAGAAATCAACTGCGGAAAGAGGGAGAACCCAAATACAGACAAACAGAGGCAGGGAGTAACGATAACAAAGGCTGATTACCAAACATAGACGAAACAAGAAAACCAAACCAATGAACCAATGAAAAAAACCTAAACTGGAAAGACACTAGAAACTCGGTGCACGGAAATACATGCTCTGACCAAGGACTGAGGAAGACAAAGATGACACTGTGGGGTGAAGAGCGAAGTGGAAACACATGGGAACATGGCAGGAACAAATTAGACGTAACGAGACGGGGGAAGCAAAACTGAACGCACCAAACTCAAGAGACAGTCAAAATAAAACAGATGTACAAACACTGAAACTATGACTAAGATGTGTGGACTTGATTCGAGCAGACATGACAGAGAGACCTTGACAAAGACAGAGAAAGGAGAAGCAAAGCCTGAAACAAACACAGAGGACGCGACAGACTCTCACAGGAGACACGGGGATGACACAGAGGAACCTAACTGACAAGAGACCAGAAACACCCAAAAAGACCCCAAAAGAATGAAACCCAAGATTAACTCTGTAAAACTTGAACCAAATCATCTTCATTGTGCCAAAGAAAGATTCAAGACGTTGACACCTGAAACAAGTCAGTATGGTTTAACCCACCTACTCACGGTGCAGGAGTGCTTTTGGCTGGTCTGGCTCTCAGATCGCTGACTCTGAGCGAGCCCTTCATTTTCCTCACGTTAAGGTTATATACTGTTGTTCACAGGAATGTCTAAAAATTCAGCGCAGCATCATCACACAGATTAAACACAATGTGCATAGAAAATGTTATTTATTTTTGTTTACTTATTTTTTATTTTTCTGGACAAACAACATAAAGGGGACGTGGCTGCTGACCCACCTGGTTCCATGGATGGTTCTCCAAATTGTAACAGAACTACAGCTGAGATAAGAAAACTAAGCATTAGATGCAAGAATGATGTGCAACCACATTATAGAAGAGATTATACAATATTTTCTCACTGGGTACTGAAAGATGGGGAATGTCCATGACATTCAGTCCACTTTTTGACAACCCTTGCTTTACACTTGAAGCTGCCCACCCTCCTCCCTTGGTGGCGCTAGTGTGCCCTACCTTGTAATTACCTTAGAAAAGACTACACGTCTCTCAACTGCATCAATATGTGGAATTTTTTGAGATTGTGATCCCCTGTTGGTGATGGAAGGAGATTACAAGCAATAGCAGGCGGGCCATTTCTTGACCATGGGCTAGCTAGAATATAGAGATTGAAAATGTGACGTCACTCAGGGGTAAAACCGCAAAGAATTCTGGGAACTCGTGGCAAGAGGTACTAGCGCACGCAGGCTTTTAATTGAAATCAGTCACGCAGCGATAAAAAGAAACCCAAAAAATGTCAAGAAGCTGTTGTATTATTAACTGCAATAGCCGGTCGCATGACAGCCACGGGAAGCCGACGGGTAAAGAGATCAGTTGTTATCGGATTACGTCGTTGAAGAGAAATTGTTCAAACCATGTTTCCGAAGTAACAAAGAGGCGACTGGATTGCAGCCATTCAAAGATCAAATATAACGTCCCAGAACACTGCAGCTCACATGTTAGTCTGCTCCAAGCATTTACACAAAGGTCAGTCTGCTGTTGTAGTTAATGCGTCATTTTTCTTAACATAATTGGTGATATAGGTTACAAGCAAGTCTGGCGCTGAACAGAAATTGTCGCGCTATGCTCCTTTGTTTATTGTGCATAAATAGTGAATTGTCCTGACACAATATTGCGTTTCGCTTCTGTTATTATGGTACATTGACAAAAACATACTTTTATTCACAGGATAAAACAGTTGTTTTGTATCACTAATTGCCCAGTACGATTACAGCATACAGTATTATTGTCACTGCTACATTTCTGTGATGCTACCAGAGATTATTTCCACTACTAATTAATTACCATTGAGCTCAAAGGTCCTATTAATAAACGGTTAACGAATCTGTATTTATGAAGACGATTTGTGAGACTGGTAAACTTATGATACGTACGATGGTCTTTACTTTCTACACGGTGCATTTCAAGGTCCTGCACCCATCCGTCGGTAAACTGTACCTGGGCTTGTTGCAGTGACCTGAAGTTACTAAACTTCATGAGTGTATGCACTCACTCCAAGAACCGTATGATTATAAATATGAGCGTGGTGAAGTTGGGCAGCACGCTGATGTCTTTTGTCCCTCTGTGTGCTCGTAAGGGTCTGACCCTTTCACTCCTTTGATTTTTTCCTCGTATCTTTTCTTTGTCTTTTCATCAAGTCTGTCTTTGTACGGACCGGCATTGTTCTCCTTCGTTTTGTACATAACTTTTTTGGGGGGCAAAGAAAAAGCAAGAATTTATTGGAACCGAAGAATGAACGTTTTGCGGTGCTGCAAATGCTTGCATTTGATGCAGGTACTTGGATTGTTTTGCCACGAGTTCACGGCATGCAATGAGCGAAAGTCACGTGGTCTGTCAATGTCTATAAAGATATAAGAACAAGCCAGTCAAGTGAACAACCAAATGATCTCACCTGCGCACTTGTTTGGTAATTACATAGCCAGAAAATAAGAACTTAAAAAGCGAATCACATGATGTCTAAGGTGTGTCATGTGATATGTTCAGTATTGTCACACATGTCTAGATTGTCCCTGATATCATAACTGCTCAAACACTGATGATTATATTTGAAGAATTATTACTGATGGCAGCAAAGTTTGAATGGAGCTCTCTGTCTGTGCTGATTTGTCGCCCTCTGGAGGTCAAAGCACAAACTGCATGATGTCACTGTAACCACCACAGTGACAGGAAGTGTTCTTATGACTGAAACACTGAAATGATGCTAACGGCTGTCGTTAGGCTCACTGACAGCAGTGCTGATGTGTTCATGTCAAACACTGGCTCAGGTCAGACTCCTTCATCCTTCTCCAACGTGAGGCCGCCCTCAGACCCACAGGAGCTCTGACCTTTGACCTCCTGACCCTAACCATTTTAGTCTCTTTGCATCTTTAAATGATCTTCTCCGCAGTTGTTATCACTCTCTGCAGCTGTTTGCGGTCCATAGCAATAGTGCTGCCGTACCATGCATTGATGCAGCTGGTCAGGGTGCTCTCCACAGTGCAGCTGTAGAACCTGCTGAGGATCTTGACCGATCAATTGATCAAATTTCCTCAGCCTCCTCAGAAAAGAGTATATAGTTAGTGTAGTATGTCAGTTCTACTACTAAGTGTCACAGTTGCCACAAAAAAGTCACCAACAACAGACTGAAGTGTAAACACTGTGGGAAAACAGGAGGAGTGATTCACCTCCTGTTTTCCCACAAAACAGCAAAACCAAGGACTCAGAACCACAATATAAAATACAAGAAGTTAAAATGCTGGGTCACAGAGACCCAGAACCGTGACAGACTTACCTTTAACTGCCCAAGACTGCGTCTGAATCTTACCTTTGGACCAACTTCAGGGATTAACTCAGTGATGTCATTTTTAGTAAGACAGAAAAGGTTTTCTTCTGTTGCTTTGTTAACTGTGATTAAATATTACATCTCAGTTATGGAGAGGTACAAAATTTAAAATTGCTACAGCAAAATCATATCAACAGAGTTTCTGTTTCAGTTTCTGTTTCAGAGAAACATTAATATTAAGATCTTTGTTTATCAAGGATTAGTAATAATAATTTACCTTCAAATTGTTCCTCTAATTTGGACCGGTCACATTTGAACAACCCCTTTCCACATCTGATCTCTGCTTTTGTTACAGTCACAGTTTCCAGGAAGCTCCACAAGTGTGGCGTGCCGGAGAAGAGGTTTGTTTGGCAGCATGACAATCACACACTTCACTAGTGGCCAATAACAGGTCTTTGCCTTATTACCTTCTCTTTGTCTTGAATGATTACTTGAAGAAAAAATTACATAACTAAAAGTTTAGATTAAATAACCTGAAAATAGCAAACCCAAAGCAACAAATGAGTTTTGCATCAATCATTGGTTTTTAATTTAAGATCTGGATATGATCAGATTGTGTCATGTTCAAGAATGCTAATCAAAAACTGCTAATGACGAATGCACCCCTGTGATTTTACCTGCACCCTGCGATTTGATTTTTAATCATTTTATCAGCAAACTGAAGAAAAGCCTTGACTCCGTTGCTCCACTCACCACCAAAAAGATTAACGTAAAGCATGCATCACCCTGGAGAAACGAAGAAGTCAAAAAACTCAAAAGAAATTGCAGGGCAGCAGAAAGGAGATGGAGGAAAAATAAAAATACTATCAACCATCAAATATTTTGCGAGCAACTTAAAATGTACAATAATACATTAAGGAAGTCAAGAAATTCATACTTCGCCAAAATAATCAGTAATAACAAAAATAATCCCAAGGTCCTCTTTTCCACCATAGATCATTAATTTAACCCTGATTTTAACAGCTCCCAAAGAAGCCCACAGACTCACTCTGTGAGCAGTTTGCAGACCACTTCAGGGGAAACGTCAGCGCCATCAGATCTGATATTTTATCTAATCGCGATAAGTTTGTAAACACATCTGAGGGCTCGATTGTACCTGAGGAGACACTGGACAGCTTTGTCCTGGTTAATGCTGAGAACCTTCAGAAAGTTCTCTCCACAGTGAGACCCACCACATGTCTTTTAGATCCAACCCCTTCTTCACTCTTTAAAACACTTTATGGATTTTTTGAGGCTGAGCTCTTATACATGATGAATTGCTCTCTTCAGTTGGGTGTCTTCCCTGCTGCCTTTAAAACGGCGGTGGTGAGGCCCCTTCTGAAGAAGAGCAATTTGGATTGTAATGATTTTAATAACTACAGACCTGTATCCAACTTACCATTTTTAAGTAAAATCTTAGAAAAACTTGTTTTTACTCAGATTACTGATTTTCTGAATGATAGACAGATCCTGGAGATATTCCAGTCTGGATTTAGGGTGAACCACAGCACAGAGACGGCTCTCCTAAAGGTTTTAACTGATCTTAGATATAACTGGGACGCCCAAAAGCTCTCAGTCCTGGTGCTACTGGATCTAAGCGCAGCCTTTGATACAGTAGACCACGCTATTCTTTTAAACAGACTGAAACACATGGTGGGCCTCTCTGGTGCTGTACACAACTGGTTCACTTCCTGTCTCTCTGACAGAACTTTTATGGTGAGTATGGACACATGCTCCTCTAAGATCCATGAAATGACATGTGGTGTGCCTCAAGGGTCGGTTCTAGGCCCTGTACTTTTTAATTTGTATATGTTGCCTCTCGGCGGTGTCATCAGGAGGCATGGAGTGAACTTCCACAGTTACGCTGATGACACGCAGCTGTACATCTCCGTGTCTCCTGATGACACCAGACCAATGGATGCCCTTTTTAACTGTATCTTAGATATACAATCTTGGATGGCAGAAAACTTTTTACAGCTTAACCAGGACAAGACTGAAGTTTTAATCATCGGTCCCGAGGCTCAGAGAGAGAAACTCTTGTCTAAATTAGAGGCATTTTCACTATGTCCTTCACTACAAGTGAAAAACCTGGGTGTTATTTTTGACTCTGAGCTTGGTTTTATCCCACATGTTAAACATGTGACCAAAATTGGATTTTATCATCTAAAAAATATAGCCAGAGTCCGCCCTATTCTCTCTTGGGCCAACACGGAGATGCTGATGCATGCTTTTATTACCAGTCGCATTGATTACTGTAATGCCCTGCTCTCTGGTCTTCCTAAGAAGAATATTTCAACTTTACAACTCTTGCAAAACTCGGCAGCTCGTGTGCTGACGGAGACCAGAGGGCGGGCCCACATTACACCAGTTTTAGAATCGCTGCATTGGCTCCCCGTGTGTTTCAGGATCGATTTTAAAGTTCTTTTATTGGTTTTTAAATGTCTTAATGGTCTTGGGCCTTCTTATCTCTCAGATCTGCTTTTACCATATGAACCCTCGCGGACCCTGAGGTCCTCTGGTACTGGCCTTTTGATTGTCCCTAAAGTCAGGACACATGCTCACGGAGAGGCAGCTTTTCAGTGGTATGGTCCTTGTCTGTGGAACAGCCTGCCGGAGGAGCTCAGGGCCGCAGAGAACGTACATGTTTTTAAGAACAGGCTCAAGACCACCTTTTTAATTTAGCTTTTACTTAGCGTTTATTTATTTTATGCTTATTTATTCTATCCTGTTATTCTATTATTAATTTAGGCTTTACCTAATATTTATTGATTTTACTCTTATTGATTTTTTTCTTCTTACTCTATTAATATTTATATTTATATTGTATCCCGTTCTTATTTATTTTATCGTTTTACCCTGTATATATCCTATTGTGTCATATCTCTAATGTAAAAGAACCCACCCACCACTTTAATCACACTCTAGATCTTGTTTTAACATATGGCATAGAAACTGAACATTTAACAGTGTTTCCTGAAAACCCTCTCCTGTCTGATCATTTCCTGATAACATTTACAATAATTGATTACACAGCGGTGGAGAGTAGACTTTATCAAAGTAGATGTCTTTCTGAAAGTGCTGTAACTAAGTTTAAGAATATAATCCACCCACTGTTATCATCTTCAATGCCCTGTACCAACACAGAGCAGAGCAGCTATCTGAACGCTACCCCAAAAGAGGTCGATTATCTTGTTAATAATTTCACCTCCTCACTACGTACGACTCTGGATACTGTAGCTCCTGTGAAAACTAAGGTCTCTAATCAGAAGTATTTGACTCCGTGGTATAATTCTCAAACACGTAGCCTAAAGCAGATGACTCGTAATCTGGAGAGGAAATGGCGTGTCACAAATTTAGAGGATCATCATTTAGCCTGGAGAAATAGTTTGCTGCTTTATAAGAAAGCCCTCCACAAAGCCAGAACATCTTACTATTCATCACTGATTGAAGAAAATAAGAACAACCCCAGGTTTCTCTTCAGCACTGTAGCCAGGCTGACAAAAAGTCAGAGCTCTTGTGAGCCAACAATCCCTTTAACGTTAACTAGTAATGACTTCATGAACTTCTTCACAAATAAAATTTTTAACATTAGAGAAAAAATTACCAGTAATCATCCCACAGATGTAATATTATCTACAGCTACTCTTAGTATCATTGATGTTAAGTTAGACTCTTTTTCTCCAATTGATCTTTCTGAGTTAACTTCAATAATTACTTCCTCCAAACCTTCAACGTGTCTTTTAGACCCCATTCCTACAAAACTGCTCAAAGAAGTCCTGCCATTAATTAATTCTTCGATCTTAAATATGATCAACCTATCTCTAATAATCGGCTATGTACCACAGGCCTTCAAGCTGGCTGTAGTTAAACCTTTACTCAAAAAGCATCTCTAGACCCAGCAGTCTTAGCTAATTATAGGCCAATCTCCAACCTTCCTTTCATATCAAACATCCTTGAAAGAGTAGTTGTCAAACAGCTAACAGATCATCTGCAGAGGAATGGTTTATTTGAAGAGTTTCAGTCAGGTTTCAGAGCTCATCACAGCACAGAAACAGCTTTAGTGAAGGTTACAAATGATCTTCTTATGGCCTCTGACAGTGGACTCATCTCTGTGCTTGTCCTGCTAGACCTCAGTGCAGCGTTCGATACTGTCGACCATAATATCCTATTAGAGCGATTAGAACATGCTGTAGGTATTACAGGTACTGCACTGCAGTGGTTTGTATCATATCTATCTAATAGACTCCAGTTTGTGCATGTAAATGGAGAGTCCTCTTCACACACTGAGGTTAATTATGGAGTTCCACAGGGTTCAGTGCTAGGACCAATTCTGTTTACATTATACATGCTTCCCTTAGGCAGCATCATTAGAAGACATAGCATACATTTACACTGCTATGCAGATGACACCCAGCTCTATCTGTCCATGAAGCCAGATAACACACACCAATGAGTTAAACTGCAGGAATGTCTTAAAGACATAAAGACCTGGATGGCCGCTAACTTTCTGCTTCTTAATTCAGATAAAACTGAGGTTATTGTACTCGGCCCTTGAAAATCTTAGAAATATGGTATCCAACCAGATTCTTACTCTGGATGGCATTACCTTGGCCTCCAGTAACACTGTGAGGAACCTTGGAGTCATTTTTGACCAGGACATGTCCTTCAACGCACATATTAAACAAATATTTAAGACTGCGTTCTTCCATTTGTGCAACATCTCTAAAGTTAGAAATATCCTGTCTCAGAGTGACGCTGAAAAACTAGTTCATTCATTTATTACTTCCAGGCTGGACGACTGTAATTCATTATTATCAGGATGTCCTAAAAACTCCCTGAAAAGCCTTCAGCTAATCCAAAATGCTGCAGCAAGAGTCCTGACAGGGACTAGAAAGAGAGAGCAGATTTCTCCTGTTTTGGCTTCCCTTCATTGGCTTCCTGTTAAATCCAGAATTGAATTCAAAATCCTGCTCCTCACATACAAGGTCTTAAATAATCAGGCCCCATCTTATCTTGATGACCTTGTAGTACCATATCACCCTATTAGAGCACTTGGCTCTCGCTCTGCAGGCCTACTTGTTGTTCCTAGAGTATTTAAAAGTAGAATGGGAGGCAGAGCCTTCAGTTTTCAGGGCCCTCTTCTGTGGAACCAGCTTCCAGTTTGGATTCGGGAGACAGACACTATCTACTATCTATCTACTTTTAAGATTAGGCTTAAAACTTTCCTTTTTGCTAAAGCATATAGTTAGGGCTGGACCAGGTGACCCTGAATCCTCCCCTAGTTATGCTGCAATAGATGTAGGCTGCCGGGGGATTCCCATGATGCATTGAGTTTTTCCTTTCCAGTCACCTTTCTCACTCACTATGTGTTAACAGACCTCTCTGCATTGAATCATATCTGTTATTAACCTCTGTCTCTCTTCCACAGCATGTCTTTATCCTGTCTTCCTTCTCTCACCCCAACCGGTCGCAGCAGATGGCCCCGCCCCTCCCTGAGCCTGGTTCTGCCGGAGGTTTCTTCCTGTTAAAAGGGAGTTTTTCCTTCCCACTGTCGCCAAAGTGCTTGCTCATAGGGGGTCATATGGTTGTTGGGTTTTTCTCTGTATATATGAAGCGCCTTGAGGCGGCTTTTGTTGTGATTTTGCGCTATATAAATAAAATTGAATTGAATTATCTCCAGTGTTTCCTCGGAGGGTGCTCTCTGCACCGGGGCTGTGATCGACCCTGGCTGCTGGGGCTCTGGGGGTCCTCTCTCTCTCTCTCTCTCTCTCTCTATATATATATATATATACATATATATATATATATATATATATATATATATATATATATATATATATATATATATATACATATACATGCTAGCATCTTGCCAGGGTGCAAGATGCTAGCAGGCAAGGCATACATGGAACGCCATAACCAAGTGGCCGGCATAGTGTACAGGAACATCTGTGCCGAGTATAACCTGGAAGTCCCGAGGTCAAAATGGGAGATGCCCCCAAGGGTGGTGGAGAATGACCGAGCTAAGATCCTGTGGGACTTCCAGATACAGACGGACAAAATGGTGGTGGCTAACCAACCGGACATAGTGGTGGTAGACAAACAGAAGAAGACGGCCGTAGTGATCGATGTAGCGGTTCCGGGTGTGCTGGGTGTTGTTTATATATATATATATATATATATATATATATATATATATATATATATATATATATATATATATATATATATATATATATATATATATATATATATACCAGCTGTTCTCCCCAAGACCAGCAAAGGTGTACTCTCAGTGGCAAGGGAACAATAAGAGAACAGCACCACCAAGGCTGGAGACGGAGCAATACTGGAAGAGCATATGGGGGAAGGACGCAACCCATAACGGCAATGCTCAGTGGCTAGTGGATCTGAGGGCAGACCATAGCGACCTCCTTGAACAGAGTCCAGTAACCATCACAGTGGCAGATATCCAAGAAAGGGTCTCCAGTATGAAGAGTTGGACAGTACCAGGGCCCGACATGGTTCACGCCTACTGGCTAAAGAAACTGACTGCACTCTACGAGCGTCTGGCAGCACAAATGAACGAGAGACACCCGGAATGGCTAACCGAAGGTCGAACGGTCCTGATCCCCAAGGACCCCAAGAAGGGACCGGTCCCCTCCAACTACCGACCAATAACCTGCCTCAGCACTACATGGAAGCTCCTGTCAGGCATCATATCGGCTAAGATGAACAGGCACATGGGTCAATACATGAGCGGGACACAGAAAGGAATTGGCAAGAATACCAGAGGCGCAAAACACCAGCTACTGGTAGACAGAACAGTCAGCCGAGACTGCAAGACCAGACTGACCAACCTGTGCACTGCCTGGATTGATTACAAGAAGGCCTATGACTCAATGCCCCACAGCTGGATACTGGAATGCCTAGAATTGTACAAGATCAATGGGACCCTAAGAGCCTTCATTAGGAACTCAATGGGGATGTGGCGTACAACACTAGAGGCCAACTCCAAGCCCATAGCACAAGTCACCATCAAGTGCGGGATCTACCAAGGAGATGCTCTGTCCCCACTGCTGTTCTGCATAGGCCTGAACCCCCTCAGTGAGATCATTAACAAGACTGGCTACGGATACCGACTACGGAACGGAGCAATTGTCAGCCACCTCCTGTACATGGATGACATCAAGCTGTATGCCGAGAGTGAACGAGACATCGATTCACTGATCCACACTACCAGGCTATACAGCAATGACATTGGAATGTCGTTCGGACTGGAGAAGTGTAGTCGGATGGTAACTAAGAGAGGGAAGGTAGTCAGAACTGAGGGGATTGAACTACCAGAAGGCAACATTGCAGACATAGAGGACAGTTACAAGTACCTGGGGATCCCGCAGGCAAATGGGAACCATGAAGAGGCCACTAGAAAAGCTGCAACCACCAAGTACCTGCAGAGGGTCAGGCAAGTCCTGAGGAGTCAGCTGAATGGTAAGAACAAGATCCGGGCCATCAACACGTACGCCCTGCCCGTGATCAGGTACCCTGCTGGGGTAATAGGCTGGCCAAAGGAGGAGATAGAAGCCACTGACATAAAGACAAGAAAGCTCCTTACCATGCATGGAGGGTTTCACCCCAAGTCCAGCACCCTGAGGCTGTACGCTAAGCGGAAGGAAGGGGGCCGGGGACTGGTGAGTGTCAGCACCACAGTCCAGGATGAGACAACGAACATCCAAGAATACATTGGGAAGATGGCCCCAACTGACCGAGTGCTCAGTGAATACCTCAGGCAGCAGAAACCCAAGAAAGAGGAGGGAGACGAGGAACCATCATGGAAGGACAGGCCCCTGCACGGTATGTACCACCGGCAGATAGAGGAGGTGGCTGATATCCAGAAATCCTACCAGTGGCTGGACAAAGCTGGACTGAAAGACAGCACAGCGGCACTAATCATGGCAGCACAAGAACAAGCTCTGAGCACAAGATCCATAGAGGCTGGGGTCTATCACACCAGGCAAGACCCCAGGTGCAGGCTGTGTAAAGATGCCCCAGAGACAATCCAGCACATAACAGCAGGGTGCAAGATGCTAGCAGGCAAGGCATACATGGAACGCCATAACCAAGTGGCCGGCATAGTGTACAGGAACATCTGTGCCGAGTATAACCTGGAAGTCCCGAGGTCAAAATGGGAGATGCCCCCAAGGGTGGTGGAGAATGACCGAGCTAAGATCCTGTGGGACTTCCAGATACAGACGGACAAAATGGTGGTGGCTAACCAACCGGACATAGTGGTGGTAGACAAACAGAAGAAGATGGCCGTAGTGATCGATGTAGCGGTTCCGAATGACAGCAATATCAGGAAGAAGGAACACGAGAAGCTGGAGAAATACCAAGGGCTCAGAGAAGAGCTCGAGAGGATGTGGAGGGTGAAGGTAACGGTGGTCCCCGTGGTAATCGGAGCACTAGGTGCGGTGACTCCCAAGCTAGGCGAGTGGCTCCAGCAGATCCCGGGAACAGCATCGGAGATCTCTGTCCAGAAGAGCGCAGTCCTGGGAACAGCTAAGATACTGCGCAGGACGCTCAAGCTCCCAGGCCTCTGGTAGAGGACCAGAGCTTGAAGGCATAAATCTAAATAAAGCCCGCAGGGGCGTGCTGGGTGTTTTATATATATATATATATATATATATATATATAACAAAAACAACACCCAGCACGCCCATGCGGGCGGTTTTATCCTTCAAGCTCGGTTCCTCTACCGGAGGCCTGGGAGCTTGAGGGTCCTGCGCAGTATCTTAGCTGTTCCCAGGACTGCGCTCTTTTGGACATCAGGTATGGACAGCTTGCTGTATTTCTTAGGCACCTTATTTGTCGCACCTTTCTGCAACTCCGTTAGTTGGCTAACCTCCCTCCGTGCTACTTTGATCTTGCCCTCTAGCCTCCTTCTCCATGGAGGGTACTGCCCCTTGTCGCTGTTCAACTTGTAGCCAAGCATCTCACTGATCACTGCTGCCATATTGTAGATCAGCTTGTTAGTGTCGGTAATCGTGGTTGTAGGTATTGCCCGTAGTGCTGCATTAACATCTAGCAGACCTTCTGAGGGTACTTCACGTAATCTTGGTAACCGGCTACGGGGGATCCAGGTTTCAAGCTTGGCCATGATCCTATTTTTCAGGTCAGTTCCTCTCGCACTCAACGATCCTTCTCCTATCGCACTTGGGGCTATGTACCCAATCTCGGGTGGGGGTGATGATATCGCCCCCCTGACCTGGCGTCCTGACTCCTCCTTGCCGTGGCATTTGTGTTGTACCTCATCAATCTCTAGCTGTGAGAGCAGTCCCTTCTTTCGAATGTTGGAACACTGAGCTACTAGTTGTTTCGCCGTCATTGTGGATGTTGGGTATCGAAGAATCCATAGGTCCCCTCATCCTATTCATGTAGCCCCTTCCGCCGGGGTTACTTGCGTAGTAGCATTCCAACAACGCCCTGTTTTCGTCCCTTGCCTATATATATATATATTTTATTATATATTTATTATATATTTTATTATATATAATATATTGTAGAGAGAGAGAAATGCTCTCTTTAGGGGTCACAACACCAGAGGCCCTGCTTCTATGTCAACCCTGATCCCAGCTTTCTCCTTTTTCACACCAACCCTCATCATGTCCTTCTTCACTGCATCCATAAACCTCCTCTGAGGTCATCCTGTTTCCTCCTACCTTTGTCCAGTATTTCCACTATCCCTCTTCTGCATATGTCCGAATCATCTCAGCCTTGTCTCTAACTTTCTCTCCATACCATTCAGCATGAGCTGTCCTTCTTGTATACTCATTTCTGTTTCCTGTCCCTCCTGCTGACTCCAGATCCCTGATGTAATCCCACCCTCACCTTGAACACATCCTGCACCACCCTCACATCCTGACTTACCTCATGCAGTACCACAGTTTCTCTCTTAGCATCCCATCATATTCTTTTGCCAGATCCACAAAGACACAGTGCAACTCTTTCTGACCTTCACTAAACTTCTGCATCAACACACTCAAAGCAAACATCACATCTGCACTGCTCTTTTTCAGTGAGAAGCCATACTGCTGCTCATGGATCATCACCTCTCTTCTTAACCTAGCTTCAACAACTCTTTCTTGGTGTGTCTCATCAGCTTTATCGCTCTGTAGTTACTACAGCTCTGCATATCACCCTTGGTCTTGAAAACTGGTACCAGTACACTTATTCATTCCTCACTCTCCAAACTTGTGTTAAACAATTTGGTTAATAATAATAATGGATTGGATTTCTATAGCGCTTTTCTAGGCACCCAAAGCGCTTTACAATGCCACTATTCATTCACTCTCACATTCATACACTGGTGGAGGTAAGCTACAGTTGTAGCCACAGCTGCCCTGGGGCAGACTGACAGAAGCGAGGCTGCCATATCGCGCCATCGGCCCCTCTGGCCAACACCAGTAGGCAAGTAGGGTAAAGTGTCTTGCCCAGGGACACAATGACCATGACAGAGAGCCCAGGGATCGAACCGGCGACCTTCCGGTTACAGATGCGATTCCCAACCCCCTGAGCCACGGTCGCCCCACATTAAAAAGGTTGAAAAGTTAAAAGGTTAAAAAGTCCTCTCTCCTCAACATCTCTATACCACCACAGATATGTCATGTGGACCAACTGCCTTTCCTCTCTTCATAGCTGCCTTCACTTTCTCCTTACTTATCCCCTGCGCTTCCTGATTCACTAACTTTCCTCCATCTGTCCTCATTTTCTGTCTTCATTAATGAGAGAATACTTCTATCTTCCATCTTCTCAACACACTCTTTTCATCATCTTTATCCTTAATCACTCTAACCTGCTGCACATCCTTTTCAGCTCAATCTCTGTCTAGCTAAATTAAATTAATTAAATAATTAGCAAAAATTCAACTGCAAAAGTGATGAACTTGAATGACCCAAGCCAGAGCAATCAGCACTAGATCGAGTCGAGCGGCTCTCAGCCAATTAAATTATGCTGTTTGATCACATGACACCGTTAGCCAGCAGCGTGTCTCCTAAAAGAGTGATTAAAGAGTGATCTTAAAGGTGAGTGATTAAGTTTTTCTCCTAAATAGAGATCATTACAGAACGCCTAGTCCTACTTAAAATCCCATTTATTTTTATTTTATCATCTACTCGAACTAAGGAAAACATTTGACTAACTCAAAGACAATTTCCACGCCTCCCATGCCTGTCTGCAGAGGCAGTTTTGAATTTAGGAGCAGCAAGATGGCAGCGGCAAACCCTGGCGATTCTCCGGTAAGTATATTGTTTTTTATCTTCAAGTTTGTCTTTTGAAACGTTAATTTTATTTAAATCCGTTGCTCACGTATAAAGTACACAGACGTGGTCTTTGCTCAACTCGTCTGAGGCGTGTCTCACTAAGCGCTACATGCTAGCATCCTGCTAACCGAGCTACCCTTTACATGCTGTGCTTTAGAAAATAGGATACTCGTTAAAAAAAATACTCCGCAAATACTCTGGTGTGTGCTTTGGTGAACAAAAACTCAGATCGGTAGCAGGAAGATGGGAAACTCGTGTTTCACTGGAATAGTGGTGAATTAAAACATCCTTTGTTGGGGACATTTAGGTGTAAATGCATCCATACAGGTGAGACAGAGGCAGACCAGACAGTGAAGAAAACAAGGCAAACATTAGAAATATTAAAACGGAAATATAAGATTAATATAACATACAATTGGGGAAAATGTAAGGAACACAATGTAAATGATATTGTAAAGTCATTAAAACAGCATACTCTGATTAAAAGAAACACATAATTGGGTAGGATAATAATAATAATAATAATAATAATAAACATGTACAAGATGGGTATGTATACTTGTACCCAGAATTTATCAACTATAAAGTTGTAGCATGTCAGTACCTTACCCCATCCATTATATCCACACTTTCAGAAAAGGATATGGTCAATATCTTTACAAATACTATCTAAACTTAAACGGGATATTCCCTCTGCTTCTTCTGCTTCTTGTATACACCCTCAGGGTTTGTGATCAGCCAGCGGCTGATATGATCATTAATCCTGTAAAATAATATTCTTTCGGTTTATGAATTTGTTTGCATGGATTTCTTAATCCGTTTCCACTGTTAGCAGAAGTTGTGTTAGCAGTTTTGGTGTGCTGCTCTCCAAGACTACAAGCTGCGTTAAAGTTGGAAGTAACTGGCCGATGTTCCACTGTTGAAGATCAGCTGTGCCCATTTAAGATAAGATAAGATAAGATAAGATAACCTTTATTAGTCCCACACGTGGGAAATTTGTTTTGTCACTGCAGGAAGTGGACAGTGCAAAAGTTATGACGCAAAAATTAGAATACAATAAGAATAAATACAGTACACAGCTGTACAGAATAGAATAAAATAATATACTATATACAGTAGAATAAAATAGAATAAAAATATACAATAAGATAAAAATAGAATACGAATGCTATATACAACTGAGTAAAAATACAACGATGCCAGAAAAGATTATTGCACTTAGTGTTATTGCACATGTGTGGATGTGTGTGTTTGTTCAGTTAAAGTCTTTGTTGTGGAGTCTGACAGCAGTGGGGAGGAAAGACCTGCGAAATCTCTCCGTCCCACACCGTGGGTGCCACAGTCTCCCACTGAAGGAGCTGCTCAGTGCTGTCACAGTCTGCTGCATGGAGTGGGAGACGTTGTCCAACAGGGATGACAGCTTAGCCGCCATTCTCCTGTCACTCACCACCTCCACTGGGTCCAGAGGGCATCCTAGGACAGAGCTGGCCCTTCGGATCACCCTGTTCAGTCTCTTCCTGTCCCCAGCAGAGATGCTGCCGCCCCAGCAGACCACACCATAAAAGATAGCAGAAGCCACCACAGAGTCATAGAAGGTCTTCAGGAGTGGGCCCTCCACCCCAAACGACCTGAGTCTCCGCAGCAGGTACAGCCTGCTCTGCCCTTTCCTGTAGAGGGCGTCTGAGTTATGAGTCCAGTCCAGTCTGTTGTTCAGATGAACACCAAGGTACCTGTAGCTGTCCACAGCCTCAATGTCCATACCCTGGATGTTCAGTGGTTGCAGTGGAGAATGCTTGTGCCTGCGGAAGTCTACCACCAGCTCCTTGGTTTTACTGGCGTTGATCTGGAGGTAGTTCAGCTGGCACCAGTCCACAAAGTCTTGAGTCAGTCCTCTGTACTCCTTGTCATCCCCATCAGTGATGAGGCCGACTATTGCAGAGTCATCAGAGAACTTCTGCAGGAAGCACTGGGTGGAATTGTGGGAGAAGTCTGCAGTGTAGATGGTGAAGAGGAACGGAGCCAGAACCGTTCCCTGTGGGGCCCCCGTACTGCAGACGACCCTGTCCAACACACAGCCCTGAGTCCTCACATACTGTGGTCGGTTGGTGAGGTAGTCCAGGATCCAGGTAGTGAGGTGATGGTCCACTCCAGAGTTCACCAGCTTGTCCTTTAGAACCGAGGGAAGAATGGTGTTGAAGGCACTGGAGAAATCAAAGAACATGATTCTCACAGTGCTTCCAGCGGTCTCCAGGTGAGCGAGGGAACGATGTAGGAGGTGAATGACGGCATCATCCGCTCCAATGCCAGGCTGGTAGGCAAACTGAAGTGGGTCCAGTGATGAGCTTGTTAGGCGCCAAAGCTGAGCCAGGACCAACCGCTCCAGGGTCTTCATCAGGTGGGATGTCAGAGCCACCGGCCTGTAGCTGTTGAGGTCCTTGGGGCGTGAAGTCTTTGGCACTGGTACAACACAGGAGGTTTTCCAGAGCTGTGGGACTCTTCCCAACCTCAGGCTCAGGTTGAAGAGGTGCTCCATCACCCCACACAGTTGGTCCGCGCAGGACCTGACGACCCTCGAGCTGATGCCATCTGGACCCGCTGCCTTCTTGCCATTAATCCTCCTCAGTTCCCTCCTAACCTGGGTGGTTGAGAGAGACAGGCTGGAGCCTTGTGTTGAGTGTGTATTGGATGCTGTAGTTGGGGGTGGGGGGGCGTGAGCAGGGTGAATAGAGGAGGTGTGAAGTGTCTGAGGTGGAACAGCAGCAGTGGGGGTGGGTGAGTCTGCAGCCGATGTTGCAGACTGCCTCATGGCTGAGTCAAATCTGTTGAAGAAATGATTCAGTTCATTTGCCCACCTCACATCCCTCCCAGGCAGAGAGTTCTGATGTTTGTGGCCCGAGATGGTTCTGAGGCCTCTCCAGACTTCACCAACGTTGTTTTGTTGAAGCTGGTTCTCCATCTTCTGCCTGTAGCTCTCCTTCCCATTCCTTATCAGTCCCCTCAACTCTCTCTGCACCCTTTTCAACTCCTCTTTGTCTTTGGATTTGAAGGCCCTCCTCTTCTGCTTGAGGACAGCTTTAATTTCTGGGGTAATCCAAGGTTTGTTGTTGGAGAAACACCGTACAGTCCTGGTAGGTACGGTGTTATCCACACAGAAATTAATATAGTCAGTAATGCATGTAGTAAGGCTGTCGATGTCCTCTCCATGGTCGTCACAGATCACCTCCCACACAGTCGACTCAAAACAGTCCTTAAGAGCCTCCTCGCTCTCCTCTGACCATCTCTG
>NC_140542.1:34001-39001 GCF_057382185.1 Mchenga conophoros
ACCCTCTGCATTCTCTGGTATCCCCATAATGCGTAGCGCTAGCGAGGATTGGGAGGTCTCCATGCTGCTAAGTTGCCAACCGTCCCCTAAACTTAAACTCCCGGAGAGCAGCCATTTCACTTTTCTACCTTTAAAACCCGGAGAACAGCCAAATGGCTGGTAGGCTTTTAGCTAAGCTTTAGCTTCAGCCAAGTGGAAGCTAAATTGGCTAGTCATTCATATGTATATTAGGTTGTTAACTGGGAATTCTGGAGGGAGGGGATTGGGGGTGTGTGATTGAGGGCGTGGGGGAGCTGCTAAAAGCTGTGAACTTCCTTTTGTGTTTCATCTTGATGCATTCTCAATCATCCAGGGAAATAAATCTCCAAAAGTCACCAACTTGGAGTGCTTCAGTTTGCCATCTTAGGGAGAAATCAACACACATGGGTGTATGTCCTTTGTTGCTGAGATTTATTGATAAAAACAGTACAAAAAACCAACCATTTGTACACATATTTACAAATGGCCTGCTGAGTGGTGCACGGAGCATGTTCATTGGTTCATGGACCTCCCTGAACTAATGGCATTTATTGCAATTGTCATCTTGCGGAGGGTTAACAGGGTTCCATCTCTAAATGACTGCTGGTCAGCAAACCTGGGAAACCCACAGATAATTGGAACTATGGCACGAAACCGCTTCCAAGACATCATGCTAAAGCGTAGGTGTTGCATGATGTCTTGGAAGCGGTTTCGTGCCATAGTTCCAATTATCTGTGGGTTTCCCACCCAGCTCTATCTGTCCATGAAGCCAGATAACACACACCAATGAGTTAAACTGCAGGGATGTCTTAAAGACATAAAGACCTGGATGGCCGCTAACTTTCTGCTTCTTAATTCAGATCAAACTGAGGTTATTGTACTCGGCCCTGAAAATCTTAGAAATATGGTATCTAAGCAGATTCTTACTCTGGATGGCATTACCTTGGCCTCCAGTAACACTGTGAGGAACCTTGGAGTAATTTTTGACCAGGACATGTCCTTCAACGCACATATTAAACACATATGTTTAATATGTGTGTTTAATATGTAAGACTGCTTTCTTCCATTTGTGCAACATCTGTAAAATTAGAAATATCCTGTCTCAGAGTGATGCTGAAAAACTAGTTCATGTATTTATTACTTCCAGGCTGGATTATTAACCTCTGTCTCTCTTCCACAGTCTTTTATCTTGATCGCCCCTCCCTGAGCCTAGTTCTGCTGGAGGTTTCTTCCTGTTAAAAGGGAGTTTTTCCTTCCCACTGTCGCCAAAGTGCTTGCTCATAGGGGGTCATATGATTGTTGGATTTTCTCTGTATGTATTATTGTAGGGTCTACCTTACAATATAAAGCACCTTGAGGTGACTGTTGTTGTGATTTGGTGCTGTATAAATAAAACTGAATTGAATTCTCTGATAATAAAACAGGAAACAAATATGCGAAAACTAAACAGGGACAACATGTCCATAGTTCAAATCAAGAGGGTGAGAAAGTTGTGTTTTTAATGAAAGAGAAAAGTCTTATACACTGCTTAGTGAAATCAGCTCTGGAAAGGCAAATCTCTGCTTTGTAGACATTTGGTCTATAAACTGTAAGTTTAAAGTCTTTTTGAACTTTTGAACAGCAGCAGCGTAACTACTAAGTAAAACTTCCAACAACCAATCAGCTTTACCACTTACCACAACTTAATCGCCCAACTTGTGCCAGTTGAGATGAGGTTTTGGTGTTGATGAGCAATGTCCTTGTTCCATTAAATATAAGGTTCTGTCTGTTTGCCATATAGCTCAGTTTTGCCTTATCTGTCCACACAACATTGTCACAGAAGTGCTAAAGAACATCTAAGTTGTTCTTTGCAAACTTCAGACCTGCTATAATGTTTTTATAAATGACACACGAGCAAAGATTTTTAGCAAGTTGCAAAAATTTCTTTTTCACCTCTATCAGGATTGCAAGTTATGCTCTTGGTGTGATCTTTGCAGAACGCCCACTCCTGGGGAGAGTAGCAGGAGTCCTGAATTTCCTCCATTTGTGTAATGGTCGACAAATGAACACCCAGGACTTTAGAAACACTTTTGTAGCCTTTTAAAGCCCCTGCCCATCTCTATAATACTTTTCTGAAGTTCAGTCACAGTTGTGATTCACTCATAGACTTTTTCTTTTTATGGCTTGTTGTTTGTGCTCTCCCTATGCTCATCTTCTCCGTCTTCTTTATCCTTTCATTTATAACCGGTCACAGCACATGGTTGCCTTGTCCTCCCACTGTCCCTCTCTAATATTGTAAAGCTTTGAAACACATGTTGTTGTGTAACTGTCAGTAACCAGGCTTTGTTAACCTCACACCCCACTTCCAGTCTCATGTTAATTACACCAAGGAGCTTTTTAACAAGTCACCAACAGGTTCAGTCATTTTTCTAGCTGAAATCTAAAACGGATTGATCTTGAAAACTGATTCAGCTCATCAATTGAAAACAAAAGAAGAATTCCTGATCTTAATCCCTGTCAATAAAAGCACAAAATAAAAAGTGAAGCATAAACAAAAACCTGACATACATTTACATTAGCAACACATAACATAGATCAATCTGGAGGACATAAGATAAAGGCGAGATGAGGAGCTGCATCTCATCACAAGTGCACAAGTGCAATATGTTATGTGCAAGTGAGGATGGATGACTGGTGTAGTTCTTCAATTGCAATGCTCCTCAAACCAGTGAGAACCTCCATGCCTTCAATCAGGACACCGATGTTCTCTGGGTCATCTCCAGGCTCCGCACCCTCCTGATGTATGACATACACTCCCATCACAGTTTGTTCCATGGCTTCAGTGTTGGCCTCAGTGTTCTGTGACGTAAAATATAATAATACATTTGTTTGAGTCTAGATATGAAAAAAAAAAAGGAATTCAACAAAACAAGGACCAATTGCAATATCTTTTATTCACACGTGGTGTCACATTTTACCATTTCATATATCGAAATTACCCATAACTCCTGGAGCAAATTACATAACACAGAACAACTTGTGAATGTAACTGACCGTATATTCCTTCACAAGTTTCTCATGGTCTTCATTCAGGTAGACACACAAGGACTTCAGGATGCATGCTCGTCTTGCATGTATTGTGTCATCCTAAGAAAAAAGGGAATCCATAATGACAATATTTAGCTTTTAGGCAGCAGTTTGAAAAAGGAATACTTAGTTTGGAAGAGTCCAAAAGGCCACATGGTAAATAGACTGGTTCTGATATAGCGTTTTTCTACTCTGAGCACTCAAAGCTGCCTTTATACAACAATTCATTCACCTAATCACTTTTTCGAAACTGTTTAAATAGCCTGTATTTATATAGCACTTTACTGGTCCCTAAGGACCCCAAAGCACTTTACATATCCAGTCATCCACCCATTCACACACTGGTGATGGCAGCTACATTGTAGCCACAGCCACCCTGGGGCGCACTGACAGAGGCGAGGCTGCCTGACACTGGTGTCACCGGGTTTAGTGCTTACTGTCTAACATTCATACACATTCACACTCCGATGAATGCATCGGTGAGCAACTTGGGGTTAGTATCTTGCTCAAGGATATTTGGCATGCAGCCTGGAGGAGCTTGGGACCAAACCGCCAAGCTTCTGGTTAGTAGCTGACCTGCTCTACCACCTGAGCTACAGCCACCTCGAAACATCTGTCCAAACCAAATCAGACACAAAATGAGGCAACTAAACACTAATGTTTTTTTGTTTTTGTTTTTGTTTTGTTTTGTTTTTTTTGGGGGGGGGGGTCTTTTTGATCAAAATTAACCATACAATTTTATCAATTACTTATTAATGTAAGACTGATGCTTATATAATTTGTATAAAATATGAAAACCTCTTAGCACTTTTGCCTACCATATGTATAGATATCTTTGCTCATAAAATTGCCAGATTATGGGCATAAAAAGTTCTTAAGCACAGATCTAACCCACCTTGGAGATGGCCACCATGATGCGTCTCATTTTTCTGCCAGCCACCCCACCTTTGCCTCGAAAGAGCTCCATCATGCGTGGAGTGTACAAGTCTAGCTCATAAAAGAATCTAGATAGCAGCGGTACTGTCGATATGCGCAGGAATTCCTTGTCAATCTGAAAAACATGAACAATGCACTTACAATATGCACCAGAGGAAGGACATACCAGGAATTATTAGCTGTTTTATCACTATGTTATGTCAATATTAGTGAAGCAAGAAATAACTGGTCAACCATAAACACACTCTAAAAGTTAGACATATAGGACATGCACCTCTTTCTCGGTGAACAGAGCTGGCCATCTGCTTTTAAAATCTGCAATAAAGGGCTGTCCTTGAATAACTTCTTGCCTTCTGTACGAAAAAGTCTTCTGCATTTTCATTGTCACTATATTGTCATTGTTTCTCTTCTGAACCTCTGAAAGCAGTGCAATTCTCTCTTTTTCCAGGCTGTCAGTGGTTTCTCCTTTTGGATACTGCGGACAGTAATTGACTTCTGCTCTTCTAGGCTTTTTCACATTCAATGCTGCCTGACTTTTGTCTTGGGCCTTGTTCTTTAGTGAATTTACCAACACCTTCGTGATGTATTTCTGGGGAGAGAAATTAAATAAAACAAAGTTATTACTCTGACAAATTTGTGTTAATATCTACATACTGTGAAATGTGAAGACTGTTACGGTGCATACACACCGAACGCGATAGATGCGACCAGAGCTTCAGGTTTAGGGGCGTCTATCGCGTTCGGTGTGAATGCACCGTTAGTCAGCCTAATGCAGAGCACCAGAGAAACTATAACCCAAACAATTATCCACCTAAATCATTCTGAATTCGAAAACTAAGTGAATATATTACAAAAAAAGAAAATGCACATGCAATTATTGTGACAGATTTATCTTACTCCTTGTTATTAACTCCCCTAAACGCTGGTTTAGTTGAATTAAACCTTTCATCAATCCAGTTAATGCGGTTGCCGCGACTAAA
>NC_140542.1:44001-133269 GCF_057382185.1 Mchenga conophoros
ACGTTCTCACTTCCAAAGCGTAAGATTTTACGCTAGGTGACAAATCATCAGTGCGTTGGGTGCTTCTTAGCACCCAACGCACTCCTGTATTACAAGATCAAGAAAATAAGGGAGATGAGAAACATTTGGAATGAATCTACACATGTACGTTCGTTTTACTTAAATTGCTTTGGAAAACACTGTCTAATGTCAAGTCTTGGTTAAGATTAGGGATAAGGTTAGGGTTAGGGCTGGAATACACAGCTGGAATGTGTATTACCGCAGGAGTGTCATTCTACTGGATTTCATCCATAACCTTCCGCGTAACATAAGAACGTGGAAGGTCACCTTTTGCGTTCCTCAGGAACGCCGCGAGACTTGACAAATCATAACTATATTACGCCTCGGGAGTGAGAATGGGCTGGTCAGGCTCACACTTCATGTTCATTGCTCCCAAGTGTAACTCACTTGTTGTTATAAATAAAGTCTTGTTAGAGAACCTAGTTCTGTGCCTCCACCTGCGTCTGCATTTGGGTCCACTTTCACGCTCTGGCCTCCTTCACTTTATCAATTTGGTCCTTACCATCCATCTTTCATTTTTATTAAAAAGGGGGGAAAGAAGATCTTATTTTTTGTAAAACAACAATAAATAACAGCCAAAATCTTGGGAATATTTTGTTAAAGTAAAAACATCCATCTATCTTAGTCAAAGGAGCTTGCAAAGAAAAGCGTCTGGACTTCTTTAAGTTGCTTGAAGACGTTTCACCTCTCATCCGAGAAGCTTCTTCAGTTCTAAGGTCAAATGGTGGGGAGTCCCAGATATAAACCTAGTGGGAGTATCCCCCCACAGAGGGACAAAAGGACCCCCTGATGATCCTCTAATCGCCTGAGCCAAGGTGTGAAACTGGGTGTGGGTCCCAATCAGCCAGAGTTTCGGGTGTGTTCATTGTGAAACCTGGCCCCACCTTATCATGCGAATTCCTGAGGTCAGATGGCCCAGGATGTGAGTGGGCGTTAAGGCGTCTGGGAAGGGATCTCAAAACTGGATTATAGATGGCAGAGAGTTGGTGTCGTAAACCCCCGCCTCTGTTCAAAGATCGTCGCTCACAGTGGACATAGATGCTTCTTTCACTCCTCTTTCAAACCATCTGTCCTCTCTGTCCAAAATGTGAACATTGGCATCCTCGAAAGAGTGACCTTTATCCTTAAGATGCAGATGGACTGCTGAGTCTTGTCCTGTGGAGGTGGCTCTTCTGTGTTGTGCCATGCGCTTGTGAAGTGGCTGTTTGGTCTCTCCAATGTAGAGGTCTGGGCATTCCTCGCTGCACTGTACAGCATACACCACATTGTTAAGTCTGTGTTTTGGCGTTTTGTCTTTCGGGTGAACCAGTTTTTGTCTGAGCGTGTTGCTGGTTCTGAAATACACCGGGATGTCATGCTTGGAGAAAACGCTCCTGAGTTTCTCTGATACACCGGCTACATAGGGGATGACAATGTTGTTCTGATCTCTTCTCTTAAAGAAGTCCAGACGCTTTTCTTTGCAAGCTCCTTTGACTACGATGACCTGGATGACTGAGAACCTTCACAGACATCCATTTATCTTCTTTCGCTTATTGGGGGACAGTTTGCAGAGCTCGCCTGAGAGATATAATCTCTCAAGTGTGTCCTGGATCTGCCTCAGGGCCTCTTCACAGTGGGAACACCTCACCCAGGAGGCATCCTTATCAGATGCCTGAACCACCTCAACTGGCTCCTTTCGATGTGGAGGAGCAGCGGCTCTACTCTGAGCCCCTCCCGGATGGCTGAACTTCTCACCCTATCTCTAAGGGAGAGGCCAGCCACCCTTCGGAGGAAGTTAATTACTCCTGGTTGTATTTGCGATCTCACTCTTTAGGTCACAACCCACAGCTCATGATCATAGGTGAGGGCAGGGATGTAGATCGACCAGTAAATTGAGAGCTTCACTTTTACACTCAGCTCCCTCTTCACTACAATGGACCGATACAGTGTCCGCATCGCTGCAGCCACTGCACCAATCCGTCTGTCAATCTCCCGCTTCCTTCTCCCATCACTCGTGAACAAGACTCTGAGATACTTAAACTCCTCCACTTCGGGCAGGGTCTCGTCCCTGACCCAGAGTGGGCACTCCACCCTTTTCAGGCTGGGGACCATGGAGGTGCTGATTCTCATTCCCGCTGCTTCACACTCGGCTGCAAACCGTTCCAGTGCGGGCTGGAGGCCATCACCCGATGAAGCCAACAGAACCACATCATCTGCAAAAAGCAGAGATGAGATTCTGAGACCACCCAAGTGAAAGCCTTCTGCCACTCACAGGGCTCTAGAATTTTTCAGTGGTGCGACTAAAAAAAAATATTTGGTTGCACCTGTGCGACCAACTGTTCGGGTAGCAAAAAAAAAAAAAATCTGCAACCTTCCCTGTGGTCAACAACAGAAAACACATTATGCCCCTATCGTGGACTAAACCAATCAGAGAAGTAAGGGGCGGGACCTCTCTGATTGGCCGTGGTCCAGTTGAAAGTGCAGGTGGAAGTGGGAGGTGAGTAGCTTGAATACAGGGAGTGCAGAATTATTAGGCAAGTTGTATTTTTGAGGAATAATTTTATTATTGAACAACAACCATGTTCTCAATGAACCCAAAAAACTCATTAATATCAAAGCTGAATGTTTTTGGAAGTAGTTTTTAGTTTGTTTTTAGTTTGAGCTATTTTAGGGGATATCTGTGTGTGCAGGTGACTATTACTGTGCATAATTATTAGGCAACTTAACAAAAAACAAATATATACCCATTTCAATTATTTATTTTTACCAGTGAAACCAATATAACATCTCCACATTCACAAATATACATTTCTGACATTCAAAAACAAAACAAAAACAAATCAGCGACCAATATAGCCACCTTTCTTTGCAAGGACACTCAAAAGCCTGCCATCCATGGATTCTGTCAGTGTTTTGATCTGTTCACCATCAACATTGCGTGCAGCAGCAACCACAGCCTCCCAGACACTGTTCAGAGAGGTGTACTGTTTTCCCTCCTTGTAAATCTCACATTTGATGATGGACCACAGGTTCTCAATGGGGTTCAGATCAGGTGAACAAGGAGGCCATGTCATTAGTTTTTCTTCTTTTATACCCTTTCTTGCAGCCACGCTGTGGAGTACTTGGACGCGTGTGATGGAGCATTGTCCTGCATGAAAATCATGTTTTTCTTGAAGGATGCAGACTTCTTCCTGTACCACTGCTTGAAGAAGGTGTCTTCCAGAAACTGGCAGTAGGACTGGGAGTTGAGCTTGACTCCATCCTCAACCCGAAAAGGCCCCACAAGCTCATCTTTGATGATACCAGCCCAAACCAGTACTCCACCTCCACCTTGCTGGCGTCTGAGTCGGACTGGAGCTCTCTGCCCTTTACCAATCCAGCCACGGGCCCATCCATCTGGCCCATCAAGACTCACTCTCATTTCATCAGTCCATAAAACCTTAGAAAAACCAGTCTTGAGATATTTCTTGGCCCAGTCTTGACGTTTCAGCTTGTGTGTCTTGTTCAGTGGTGGTCGTCTTTCAGCCTTTCTTACCTTGGCCATGTCTCTGAGTATTGCACACCTTGTGCTTTTGGGCACTCCAGTGATGTTGCAGCTCTGAAATATGGCCAAACTGGTGGCAAGTGGCATCTTGGCAGCTGCACGCTTGACTTTTCTCAGTTCATGGGCACTTATTTTGCGCCTTGGTTTTTCCACACGCTTCTTGCGACCCTGTTGACTATTTTGAATGAAACGCTTGATTGGTCGATGATCACGCTTCAGAAGCTTTGCAATTTTGAGACTGCTGCATCCCTCTGCAAGATATCTCACTATTTTTGACTTTTCTGAGCCTGTCAAGTCCTTCTTTTGACCCATTTTGCCAAAGGAAAGGACGTTGCCTAATAATTATGCACACCTGATATAGGGTGTTGATGTCATTAGACCACACCTCTTCTCATTACAGAGATGCACATCACCTAATATGCTTAATTGGTAGTAGGCTTTCGAGCCTATACAGCTTGGAGTAAGACAACATGCATGAAGAGGATGAAGTGGACAAAATACTCATTTGCCTAATAATTCTGCACTCCCTGTAAAGCGATATCAATTCATTAAATCCTGACTTTTAAATATAACTGTGTTTTGCCAGAAACGCCAGATTCTCAGATTAAAGCTCACAAAACCATTTCAACAACAACCAAACAGCAAATGAGAGCAGGTACACGGATTCCACACAAAGACGTAAACACAGACCCGAATCAGCTTTGTCTTTCTCGGCTTTCTCACCCGACGGCCCGCAGACGGACAGGCTGTCGGAGCTCAGCGATCCCGATGCGTCCGGTACGTGCTGTGATTACGTCTTTTTGCGCTGATTCTGAGCTGCAGGTTTTGTCTCTCTTCAACCAAAATTCACCGAGCCAGCAGCAAAAGAAGCAGCAAACTGCGCTTCACATTTGATCAATGTCGTCATGAATTTTGCTGTTTTGCTTCCACGACTATTAAAATCACGCTCCATGCACAGCTAGCTCTCTCTCTATCTCTCTCTGTACTTCAAGAACAGTTTCCCGTCTCCAATCTCTGTTTTCTGTATTATTCACTTGCTTATTACCCACCAGTCTACCGTTGTTTACAGCGCTGCTGTCTTTTTCTTTTCTTTTTCTTTTTTTCACTTAAATGACCTCGGACAAGAAAGCCTTTTTTTTCTGTTGTTCAATACTGAAGAAATTTAAACTTCATATGCAGAACATTGTAGAATATTTTTAAGGTTATCTGCTATAAAAAGCCAGACCAGGAAAATCTCCTTCATGTTTTTCTGTGTTTTATTCTCAGTTACTTTCACACAAAGGCATCTGCTGTGATGTTCACAATTCTGAAGAAGTCAGTACTGATAAATGATCAGAATTATAATATTTCTGACTGTCTGAGGCTAAGTTGAATCGAATCGGGACTTTGAAAACCAGAATCGAATGGATTACAGAAATCAGTGATGATACGCAGCCCTAGTGAGCAGCCTAGGCACGACAGAAGTGGATGTAGCTGTAATAGGAAAAGAACTATTGCTAACTTTTCTGTTAAGTTAAGGCCTGATCCTTCTGAAATTCATAGCCAGCTCTGACACGGTGTCATCAATCTTTGAATGCTGAAAAAGCACAGTGTATCCAGAAAAACACATTGTATTATATAAATTATTATAAAACTTGTGTGCGCCTAACTTTTGTGCCGGTACGCCTAACTGTTTAAAGTTAGGCGTACCGGTACGCCCATGGCAAAAAGTTAGTCTAGAGTCCTGACTCTACGTCTAGAAATACTGTCCATAAAAATTACAAACAGAATTGGTGAAAAAGGGCAACTCTGGTGGAGCCCATCACCCACCAGGAACGAGTCCTCTTGCAACGGTTGTATAAGGATCTAATGGCCTGTAGCAAAGGGCTAGGCACCCCATACTTCTGGAGCACCTTCCACAGGACACTCCGAGGGACACGGTCAAATGCCTTCTCCAAGTCCAAAAAACACATGTAGACTGGTCAGGAAAACTCCCATGCACCCTCAAGTATCCTTGAGAGGATAAAGAGCTGGTCCAGTGTTCCACGACCAGGACGAAAACCACATTGTTCCTCCTGTATCCGAGGTTCAACTAATGGACGAACTCTCCTTTCCAGCACCCTGACATTGTCAGGGGCTGCGTTTTCAGTTCATTTTTATATCTTTTGTTATATTTTGAAGATGATGCAGAATTCTTGGATTATTATTAGGCTTTAAAATTTTAGGATAGTCTATGTATCACCTAGGTGTTCTGTGTTACCTGTTATATATTTCTTGTCTTTCTTTCTTGTTGTCTTATATTTCTTGTCTGCGTATTTCGTGTTTTTCAAGCTTGTGCATCATTGTCTACGTCTCTCAACTCTTCCCATGTGACGTTATTATAATCATTTTTGTCAGCTGTTTCCCCAGGTGTTTCCACTTTCCCTGATCACCTCCTGTGTGTATTTTAGTCCTCTGTCTTCCTCTGGTCAGTGTTGGTTGGTCTACTTATCTCATGTAGAGGCAACCAAGACAGGCCTAGAATATCCAGAGCCTTCAGGAACTCAGGTCAGACCTTATCCACCCCAGGGGCTCTGCCATCAAGGAGTTGTTTAACTGCCTCACTGACCTCCGGAGATAGGGGGGTGGTCCTCCTCATCCCCAGACTCTGATTCCTCCACGGAAGACATGCAAGTGGGATTAAGGAGGTCCTCGAAGTATTCCTTTCACCGCCTGAATCTCTTCAAGGCAGTCCGAAGGTCTTTTTCCACTGCCTCTCCGAACTCCTCCACACTCGAGTTTTTGCTTCAGCCACTGAGCGTACGATGGTTAACCAAGCCTGATTGGAGCTTGGTGGCTCCCTTCACCTCTGGTGTCCACCATTTGGTTCACGGGTTACAACAGTGACAGGCACCAACCACCAATGGAGGTGCTGAACATGGTCCATTCATCCTCAATGTCCCCAGGCTCACTGAGAATGCTGTTGAAGCTCTGCTGGAGGTGTGTGTTAAAGATCTCACAGACTCTGGCCTCTGCCAGACGTTCCCAGCACACCCTCACTATACGTTTAGGCGCACCAGGTATGTCCAGCATCCTCCAGCTCACCACCAGGTGGTGATCAGTTGACAGCTTAACACATGAGTGACCCGAGTGTCCAGAACATATGGCTGCATATGTCCTCCATGAATCACTACCTCGTCTTGGGGGAGGGGTTTGTGTGTCCCAGGGATCCCATGTTGCTATATTGTCCGGGAGGATTTGCCCCCTGGTAGGGTCTCCCATGGCCAATTGGTCCTGGGTGAGGGACCAGACAAAGAGCGATTCAGAAGACCCCTATGAGTAGAACATCAAAGGAGCCGTTCACCCTGCCCAGGATAGGGTTACCAGGGCCCTGCCCTGGAACCAGGCCTGGGGAGGGTGCCTGACAGCGAGCGTCTGGCAGCCTGGCCTTCGTCCATGGGACCTGGCTGGACACAGCCTGAAAAAGGGACATGGGCCCTTCCTCCTGCACTTTTTTACACTACTGCATGTTAGATTGTGAATAATAAACCAACAATATGAGTCGAATTCTTCCCCAGAGACAGCCTAAAAACTATAGTTGGCTTAAAACCTGTGAGAGTGAAAACCCTGGCATTATAAGGACACTCTTGTTTGATCTCCCACCCGCTCAAAATGTTTTTTTAAACAGTTGATGGGGAAGATGTTTCCCCCCTCACATGCCATTAAAAGAAGGAGATTCTGGCACACAGATATGCATGATTCATATCTGGGAGAGGCTTCACACATGTACACACAGACATATGCACACACTTTCTTAAACTTGGAAGCAGAGTGTTGTTTCATGAGTGGCAGCAGCAACATCAAACATAACTGTAAATTAATGGAACCCCCCCTTCCCACCCGACACACACAAACAGACACACACACACACACACACACACACACACACACACACACACAAACAAACACACACACACACACACACACACACGCACACTGAAGTTAGTGAAACTCCAGAGTTTCTTCCTGCTAAAGAAGAAGACTGATTTGAAATTAAGAGGCAGAACTGAATGCGGAGGCGTGTAGAAGGGAATGGCTGTCAGATGAACATATGGCTAGTGACTGAGTGGCTAACCAGTGGCCATATGCAATCATCTAATCATGTTTATGGCCATCAAAAAACTGTGGATGATGATTGTCTCATCTGTAAAGCTGTCTGGCATTTATATTTAAAGCATACACCTGAGCATGTGCCTTTGTCTTTTAGCAATCTGCTGCGATTAGTCCCTTGTGTCCTGTCTGATAACATTCAAAATCACTTCTTGCTCATCTTTTTACTACAAGTTCTGCAGCGCTGTGCAAATATTGGTAAGTTCTGAAACCTTGCCATTTGTACAAGTAGGAAATTCAATGCCACATTTTACTCGTTCCAATAATTTATATCCTAGTCCTAATTCCTACTATGGCGATAAAGGATCTCTTTCAGACAAGAGCTTAAAATTTGGAACAGGCTCGGAGAGGCCCCTAGAGAAGGGACAAATACTTTAAAAAGAAAAAAAGACACAAAAAATAAGAAAAGAAGATTTTTGCCAATGCATCTTTCTAACTGCCACTTAAATTTTTAGTTTTCCAAGAAGCATTTTCACTCTTGGATGATGGTTACATCATTCTGATCAGGGTTCCTGCACAACTTTGTATAAAAATATAAAGAAATTTGTATATTAAAAGAGGACAGTCACTAGCTATTCTAGAGTCTCTTGGGGACATAGACAATAGTTCATTGGGGCTCTTCCAACTACAGTTCATTACCATTGTGTTAACAATCTAATACCAACAAAAAATTCCCAAGAACCAAAATCGAGATCTCTCAGGCATCAACTCGACGCGCAACGTTTGAAGGAAGAAAAATACTCAGTATGACCCAAAAACATCATTCCCACAATCAAACACGGAGGTGAAAACATAATACAGTCACACTTCACTGCATAGAGGGGCCAGTGGACAGGGCCGTGTACCGTAGAATCTTGGACAAGAACCTTGAAGAACAATGAAGATGGGCTGTGGATCCATCTTCCGACATGACAAAGACCCAAAACATACTGCCAAGAGTCATGGAGTGGCCTCGCCAACCTCCAGACCTCAATCCTATAGAAATTATGTAGAGAGAGAGCGGACTCTTCGAAATGACAGTGACAGCTAAGAAACCTGAAGGACTTAGAGTTTCTGTAAAATCCCTCCTGATATTTGTGCAAACCGGGTGACCAAGTAAGAAATGTCTTACTGCTGCACGTGCCAAGAAGGGTTTTCCCAACAAGCACTAAGTCGTGATTTACTTGGGGCATCAAATTCTTATTACATTTCATGAATTAATTTATACACACAAGTTGAGGTCAGGAGTATCCGTAAGTGACTGTAACTGTGATCTGTGGAACCAAAAAAGCAACAAGCCTACCATTCTGATGTATATTGATTAGGAATTATTATTATTATTATTATTATTATTATTATTATTATTATTATTATTATTATTATTATTGTTGTTGTTGTTGTTGTTGTTGTTGTTGTCATTATTATTAATGGTTTAGCAAACACTAAACTTTCTACCACACTTAAAAGTACACGTTGGTTCGTATCCGCTAAAATACCTGCAGTTGAAAGCGGTCTTTACTAAGCCAAATGTAAAAAGTGTGATTTTTCCAGAGAAACCCATATTTGGAATGTTGCTTACAATAAAACTGTTAAAACTGCTTTGTTGATTATGATTTCTCAGGGAGAAATGTTACTTCGTGCACAACAGTTCAGCTGTCGTGTATCATTTTCCCTTGATAAGACTATTAAAGACTGAAATTTCACAGTTCTGCTGTGTCATGCAAATGTTCCTTAATGAAGTAGACAAAATTCTATTTTCATCACAAGACATTTAGAACTGGTTTCAGTTTTTAAGCTGAAGAAGGAGCATTCAGAATTTGTGGAATTCCAGATGTGAGATGTGAAGGCCTGCTTCACTCAGACTGAGACGAACAGAAAGAAGGAAAAGACAACAAACTCTTAAAGAGTTATACATGAGCTAGTTGTAGTAGAATTGTATTATAATTATAAATCATTATTAAAGCAATATTAACATAATTATATTTCATACTTTACCTTTGAGTTGTTGGTGCTGCCCTGCTGCATTATGGTCACATGCAGGAGTTACTTGCTTTAAACAACATATATTAATGCTGCATAGAATTTCTCCCAAAGGATGCAGACTTTACAGGGGTGCTGTACAAAAGACTGAAAATTTTATGAACCATCAAACATAAAACTATTGGTAAGTGTGGGCTGAATGTATTGGATGGACTACAAAAAAGATTCTTCTGGGCTTTTTTAATTGCTAATAGCATGTTTGTCATGTGAGTCATGTTTTGGTTTGAGCTCATAAATGTAAGGCTTATTGTTGTTTTATACGCTGATGCCTTCAAGGCAACAATGGTTGCTGTATAAACCCAATAAAATATGAATGGAAAAAAATGTGTAATTCAAAAAATATAAATAACATTTGAACATTTTCAATCGATTTCTATTATAATTTTATTTTTTACAATTAATACCATTAATTCATATTATATCATTTATACATAGTTTATCATATCTACTAATAATTGTGATATATACATTTTTTATACCATATCTTAAAAATACTCTTAGATCCCAAGGAAAGTGCCTTCAGTATAATACTCACAGTATGTTTTGCATATTTCTCCAGGATTCTGTTAACTCTGAAATCAGATGGCACTAAGTGGCTCAGGTTCCCCCTCCTGTTGCACCTAAAAGCAGCTGCCTAACACTACATATCATTTTCTCATTTTTACAGTTGATGACAAACCTCATATAAGATAACTGTCTTTGTGAACACTACGACTTATTTCTTATCAGTGCTCAGTCATTTGTCATGCTGATGAAAACATGCATGTCAGGATTCTGTCTTCACTGTACCTATCAAAAATTAAAAAAATACAGCTTCACCTCTGCTGACAAAGCCTCACCTTTAGGGGTAGTATTAAAGATTCAGAGCCTTCCAGGGGTGGGGCCTTGCTTTGCTTTGTACTGTATTGTCAGAATGAAGAGCAGAACAGACTCAAGACTCAGAAATATGCACATGTTGTGCAGAATAGATGATAGCTATATTTTTGAAATGGAAGGAGTGAAGGCAGGTAGGTTGAGATAAGGAAGTTTGGTTGATAAAACAGAAGGTAAAAAACCCACAAAATATTGCTCTGCACAGCACAGTATAGTTAATCAACATCTGCTAGACAGCAGAACATACAGACATTCGTGTTTTTGTGATAACCAATCTCTTACTTTATCTTTCTCCTCTTGGTAAGGACAGTAAGTGGGTCATTTATGCTTTTGGTTGCCATGGAGAACATCCCAGTGCAGCTCCACTCTATGCAAGAGCAGAGCCAGCCCCAACTCTGCCGCCTTTCCTGTAAATTAGCCCTGATTAACACACTAACTGCGGAGCTGATTTTTCTGTGCAAACATTTTAATTAGGAGTGTTCCCTCTGCCGTGTGCATCCTGACACACCACTTAGAGCCAATTTACCCCTCCGCCTTTAAAGAGGATAATGCAGGGGAGAGGGCCAGATGGTGACACGCAAACAAGATGAATAAAACACACAAAGCCAATCAGACAAGTCTACCTTTTCATAGACAGAAGTATGAAGCTTTCTTTGAGGCAGGCTGATGATGTGCCCTACAAGCTGGTTTCAAGTTCTGGTCTCTGCTTCCCGACTGTGTCCAAAAGAGTTCATGAAGGTATCCAGCCCCTCTGTGATCTCGAGATAGACAGGTTGGCTAGCAGTCATTTCACAGTTAATAGTTGTAGATTAGCTTTTGTAAGCTGTAAATTATAGTGTATATACATATGTCTACTTTTCTAACTGGTTTGTATTTACGTAGATGTAGGGAACTAGCCTAGATAATTCATATAAATGAGTATAGGAAGGTCTGTCCACTACTTTGACACAAATACAGAGACAGTAATTTTATTATAATGTTGTTGCCCCCCAGACAGTTTTGGTTTTCAGAGAAGTATCTTAAAAACTGTCAAACAAGCTGCCATGAAATTTGACCATCCAGAGGCCAAAGGTTCTTGGTAATCTCTTGTACCAGCAGCAGGTTAGACTGTTCACATAGTCCCATAATGCACTGCACTGGTGACATCACAGTACCAAGCTCTGTGGCAACAACTGCTGGTAGCCACTCTAGATTTTAATGTTCTGGATCTGGATTTATTGTGATGGTGCTGTTTTTTTTATTATGTTGCTCTTTGTTGTTTGCTTTCTCTTCTGTTTTTTTTTCTCCATACAGGTGACCCAGGTGTTTTGTTTTTTTGTTTGTTTGTTTTTCTTTCTTTCTTCCCCCCTTCTCACCGTCTCTTCTCCCCGTTGGTTTTCTTTCTCTCCCTCTCTTTCTTTCATTCTTTCTCCCTGTCCTATCCCCCAGTCATGTCTGTCCCGTTTGTAGCAACTGAAAATAAAATAAATTCATAATTATAATAAAGGTCAATCAAATGGACCAATATGGCAAGGCCATGATGATCCACTTGGTAAAATAAATCCGCTTGGCATCTTTCTTGGCCTTAAGACAACAATTCTGATGGCTAAAGATCCAAACGGGACACAAAAAAAAAAAAAAAATGTTCTGGATCTGACAAACATCTAATTTGCATGTGTTTATACACAACTAATAGGGCACATATAGGACCAATATAATGTTTTCAGAAATTGTAACCAGAGTGTTTAGAACAGGCTGGAGCAATCTCAAAGTTATGGCTGTCTCCTCAGCGCCGTACAGAATGATGGCCATGTTATTGGGAATGAAATGATTATACAATCATGAACAAAAGAAAAACAGCAAAAAGATGGTTTGTGTTTAAAAAATACAACGTTAACTTGTAATCTTAAAAAAATCCATGTCAATGAAAAGATTAGAAAAGAGGTCGTGCTTTATGCTTGGCTTTGTCTGTTTTAGTGTATCATCAGGGAGAGAGTCTGTGTGTGTGGCAGTGAGAGTCCTGAACAGTAAAACCAATTAAAGCCAATGAAAATGAACCTGTCACACACAATCCTCTAGAGTCACATCAAAAAAGCTGAGCAGCATTCGCAGAGTGGATTTGACTGCAGGGCCCAAAGTTTTAAAAGTCAATTAACTCTCTCACTTCCAGGCACAAAGGCTGACCACAAAGTTAGTGTTAGGAATCTCATCATAGCCAGCAGACAACATATCACAGCAGGGAATACCGGAAATAGTTGAAGTTGTGCTGGTTGGTTGGCTGTGTGTGTGTTAACTATCAATATGTGACCAGACATTCACCAGCAGAGCTCATGTGCAACTATGCATTTACATGTGTGTATGTCTGAAACTCTCAGTGAAGTCTGCTCAGACTGCAGTTTCCTCAGAAGGTAAGCTTAGCCTGCGTTCTACTCATATTATTTTACTCTTGTTCATGTTACAGGACGTTAGCTTTTGATATGAATATAAGAGAGTTATTGTATCATTTTAGTTGCTTTTATTTCAAGTTTAAGGTTTTGAAGTGACTTAACTCTATCAATCCATCCATCATACATTTTCTACCACTTATCTGTGTTTGGGTCGCAGGGGCAGCAGTCTGAGCAGAGAAGTCAGATCTCTCTGGCGACCTCTTACAGCGCAGATTTAATCTCTCCAGCAATACTGGGTCTGCCCCAGGGCATCTTCCCAGCAGGATATCCCTGAAATAGCTCGCCTAGGACGTGTCCTAGTCAGGTGCCCAAATCTCACTGTCAGCCGGTTCTTTTTGATGCAGAGGAGCAGCAGCTCTACTCCAAGTCCCTCTCGAATGACTGAGCTCCTCACCCCCTCTCTAAGAGGGAGCCTTGCCACCATTTGAAGGAAACTCTTTTCTGCTGCTTGTTTCCAAGAAATTACTTTCCTTCTTTTGGTCAGTACAAAGAGCGTGTTCACTTTTATGCTTCATTTTGGATTTCTCATTCCTGCCGCTTTATACTCGGCTGCTCCAGTCTAAGTTCTAGTTCACCACACGATGAAGCCAACAACAGACTCTCCAACACCTGGCTACACCTACATATTCTGTCCATAAAAACTATGAAGAGAACTGGTGACAAAGGGCAGCCCTGAGTCCACCACACACCTGAAACAAGCCCTTATAACTTACGAGTGTACAGGGCCGACAGCCAGAAACAAAGGGCTAGACACCCCATCATCTCAAAGAACATCCTCTTCTCTCCTGCAGGCCTTGCCCACTGCCATTCAAACTGCACCAACTGCAAGAACTGCCTCTGTAAAGTCTATTTCAAGGCTGTTTTAGAACAGAAACAGCTGCCTATTCATTGGTAGTTTTGCAGTCTGGGTAATGTGGTACAACCTTTCTTTATTTTGTGTTGACATTTTTTAACCCTGTCTGATGATGTGACTCCTGGTATTTTCTTCATCTCGTCTTTTTTAGTAACATTAGCATTTCCCCAGATCTTACCAGTTAACTTGGTGAGTATCATGTGATTGGTATGGAAATAAAAACTAAAAATAAGATCCAAGTTCTAATAAAACCTCAATCATGTCTTATCCCCGCTAAGATATACTATAAATAAAGGACATGAACTTGAAGATGAATGCTTGTTAGAAGAATCAGAATATTAGCAGAAATTGTTTTGTGTTCTCTTTTGCTTCTGCTTTTTGTTTTTTACGTTGCCACACATGCCAACAGGACATTGTTGGACAGTGCCTGTAAATTAGATACAGACGTTGTCAGTGTTCTTCTTAGTTGAAGTCAAACACTCCTCCTACACTGCCTCAGTGGGACTCCTGAACTCCTGAACCTGTCTGGTTGTGAGGCTCAGCTCACCCGAGCTTTCATCTCTGTGAACATGGTTGTTGACACATCTGCCTTGATCTGTAGAAGCCCAGGCCTGTTTCCCAAAGTACTGACAAGTGATGAATGAGGTGGAGAGAGCAAAGAGGAGATGCAAAGATTTCTGGTGGACAGATGGAATAGAGAGGAGAGAAAAAGAGAGAGAGGCTCATGGGTCAGTGAGGCACTAATGGTTTGGAACGGCAGCTTGAAATATATATGTGCCCCTGTGCTTTATAATTGAAAAAGATGTACTTCTGCAGCCAGTCCCTTCAGCTGTATGTGGCAGAATTAAAGCCCACCTTTCACCAGAGGCCAAACAAGAAAAATGAAGAAAAAAATAACTTTATGCATATTTACAAACATAACAAGGATCCTGCTGGATAAATGCAACTTTCAGTAATCACCTGCATTGCTTCCATACTCCAATAACCATCACATTATTATATAAAGCCAAAATAGCATTAAATAAATAACTAAATTCAGTTCTGATATGACAGAAGTTAATAATCACATAAAATACAAACATCAAGGTTTTCCTACAGTTCATATGACAAATTAATGGATGTTTTCACACTATACTTTGTTAGCGCAAGTGTTCAAGACAGAAAAAAGGTACTATTGGACTATTGCTGTGAAACTGCTTCAGAGTTTGTGTACATGCTCACTTATGTTTTTTGTTTATTCTTGTGATTTATAAAAAGAGCAGACTGATGATCAGTGAGATCTCCCAGCCTGCATCGGCTAACATCAGGCCAGCCAGAGACAGTTTTGCTTGAACACACTGTGTTTCCTCTGCCAGTCACTGAAGAGACCAACGCTCGACCCAGGGCCTTTCCACAGGTTACCAGGCCTGAGACCTCACCAGAGAATGCTCCACCCAGGGCCCCCGCTGGAAACTAAACCGATGCAGGCTGGGCCTGTCAGGCTATAACCAAGCAGGTTAGCTGTGAGCGATCTGACCCAGCTAACCAAGAGCAGCCTGCACAGTCCCAGCCTGCAGAGAATCCAGTACTCTGAGTATCCGGCGGAAGCTGCCCAGCCCCACCCAGAGGCAGTGCACCGAGAGCCTGAGCAACTCGAGGCACCACCTGATCCCACTGATCCCGAGCTTCTTGAGTCAGAGACACCAGATTCCCTAAGCCTGTGGGTCCCGAGTCATCTAAGTTTATAGGTCGTGAGCTTCCTAAACATAAAACAGAGTGTCCAGAGTGTCCAGAGGGTCAGCCTCCAGAGGGACTCCCTTGCTGTCCTTTGCTGCAAAGATCCTGGGTTGGCCCCCAGCTAAACCTCCACAGGAGTCCAACTTGTACTTCTAAGAAAACGATATAAATTCTTCTTGGCATTGTAACAACACCATAGTCACACATTGCAATAATAATAACTGTGCTGTTAAAAAAAGATTAGAGAAGTGTGTCATGATCAAATTCACATGACAGCTTGACAGCTCATTAATTTCTGGGCTAATGAAATGTTGGATAAAGATACTAGAAAAAATAGAATGAATTAAACCACTACAATGCCCTGAAAACATTTGAACGATTTTTATTTTAAATTATTATAATTATCATTATAATTTACAGTTTGTCACGATCATTCATTAATTTTAATAACAAGAATGTTGCATTTCTATATAAACAATAAAAATATAGTAATTTAAACAAAGCAACATAAAACTCCAAAGGCTAAGCATGATGATGACCATGACCTATTTTTATTAAATGAAACGAGACATAAAACAACACATTAAACCAAGATAGTTGAACCTGTGATTATCCTGTTACATAAACACCAGTCTGATATTCACAACTTTAAACTCAATATCTAAAAACAACAATAAAAACAATATCTTACAAAGTAACTACATTAATTTGTGTATCATTACTTCTTTAATAGTTTATTACTGTTACTGTATAAATATTACTGAGTCATAAATGAAGTGTTACCAACATTTGTAATACAAATGTAAATGGATTGGAATATGTCTGTGAAGGTTCTCAGTCATCCAGGTCATCGTAGTCAAAGGAGCTTGAGATCCCTTCCCAGACGCCTTAACGCCCACTCACATCCTGGGCCATCTGACCTCAGGAATTCGCATGATAAGGTGGGGCCAGGTTTCACAATGAACACACCCGAAACTCTGGCTGATTGGGACCCACACCCAGTTTCCCACCTTGGCTCAGGCGATTAGAGGATCATCAGGGGTCCTTTTGTCCCTCTGTGGGGTCACTCCCACTAGGTTTATATCTGGGACTCTCCACCATTTGACCTTAGAACTGAAGAAGCTTCTCGGATGAGAGGTGAAACGTCTTCAAGCAACTTAAAGAAGTCCAGACGCTTTCTTTGCAAGCTCCTTTGAAATGGATTGGAACAAATTAATGTTTTCATCGTGGCAAAAACAGCAAGCACAGGTGATCAGAAGTTTAAATGTCTGGAACTGTACACCTCCATAAAAGACAACAAAACACCCACATTTATACCATGCCTTCAGCCACAGCTCCACTTACGGTACAACGGGCTTTTCCTGTCTGCATGTTCCTGACAGCTGAAAGGAATTTTATATAATAAGTATGGTGACATTGATGACCTTGCACCAGATAAAATCTGTGGTGATTTAGAACACATTTTGCTACAACCCTATTGTTTTAGAAAATGCTGGGAAACCTCCACCCACTGTTGGGAGTAACACTAGCTTTCTTGTGAAATCAACACTGTGAAGTCGTTTCACATAATATGACTTTTAACTCCTTGTATCAACACCAGCTCTTTTTGGTGGGGGGGTAACTTCTTTTTTAGCATCTTTTAGTTTAAATTAGAGTAAACAAGAGCTGATATAACTATATTTGTCCTCTCAGTTCTAACACAGAAAATCTTATGGGCTTGCTTTTTGCTGTGTTCCCCCACAAATTGCAGGTAAAAGCCCAAAATACTGCAAATTGTAGATTTTTCATTTATTTAGTTTAGTGATGCCTAAAAAAGACATTGTGACATGTGTTGCAAGTGGTAACCTGCTTTTAGCAAGGACCAGGCTTTGCTTTCCTTTCCCTTATCACCAGCACTCTCCATGTGTCTTTCCTTGTTTCTTTCCATCCAAATTGTGGAAGACACAAGGACAGACACATGGAGTCTCTTTCAACAACTAGGTGTGTGTAGTATGATGCCCTGGAAGTCCTACAAGTTTGATCATTTTTATCTTTACAGCACAATCTGTGCTCCGTTTTTGCCTTCAGTACAGTGGTTGGGAGAACAGCAGTCTAATGTTATTAATGCCAGATACCACAGGCCACATTCAGAGGTCGGTCTTCTGACCTACTGTTGTTAGAAGCAGTAAAATCATAGATAGGAGGTGATCTGCTGAAAACCAAACCCCGAACCATAGTCACCTACAAAGAGTTTTGTTTCTGGTATGATTCCCTTTGCCTTTCCCTCACTATGAGGCAGACTCATAGACTGACAGCACACTGGACGCTACATTGACCCATTATCTTATGTTGAGGTACGTAAGTTCAGTAGTATCGCTGAAAAACACCTACAGATGTCTTTGACATACCGCAGCTCTGTTGTTGATTACATTTAAAGTTGTAACTGTTATTAAACTGACAACATAATAAGTCATGACTCTCTAACGCCAGACTCGGAATGCACAATATTTTTTGTTTGTTACAGTGTGTCAGATGAGAGACTATATAAAGTTTCTTATACAATGTCACCTCTTCATTACTGATAGGTGTGGGACAAATGACAGATTACACATTGTTCCCTTACAGTAAGGCCTTCTATCACGACATGCATGATGTCGTCACTGTGTATGACTGTGTATTTCCCAGTTTCATTAAGCTTCACAGGCAACATCACTCCTCCTGTGCTTTGCCACTTGTATGTGGCCGAGGAGGAAAAAAAGACTTACGGACGAAATTGTGCTCATAGCGGTCGACCGCGCTGAAGCAAACACAGTTAGTATGTCGTGAGGTGCCCCAGATCCAGTACAATTCATTCATTTTTATTTAATTCACTTCCAGTTTGCTTATATAGCACCAAGTCATAACAACAGATGCCTCACTGTGCTTCACATCGTAAGGTAAAGATTCCCCAACAATACAAAGAAAACCCCAAAAATCAGACAACCGGAATGAGCAAGCACTTAGCAATAGCAGGAGCCGGCAAATAATAATAACTAATGGTTAAATACAAAGTGATGGATAACACATGATGCTATACATGAAATGCAATGATTGATTTTTCTGCATGTGAGCAGAATGGACTGCCTCACATCACCGCCATCAGGCCATAATCAGAGTAATACTGTGTAGTCTGAACCCAGAATAAGTTAATGAGCAGTCTAAGATTGGGCAGCAGAGCACTGAGGAGCTTTGTGCCCAGGAGATTTGGTTTATGTGTGATTTGGACCGCCCTCACACTCCGGGAAGCTGGATGATGAGGGCTTGGATCAGGGTGACATTGTTAGAGCTCAGTTGCAGTCACTCAGCAAGTGTGAGCAAGCACCCCAGCCAAGTCCAGCCAGTCCCAGCTTCCAATGTCTCTGCCATGCACCATCTCTCTCTGTAGCTCCGGGGCGCAATGCTAAAACCACGAAGGAACAGGAGCAGAGATACTAAATATACCCCCAGTGACTCTTGGGTAATCAGAGTCTTCTGTCGCCCAGAGAAGTCTCTGTCTAATTGCTCTCCGATTAGACGAGCTGCCAAGTTTCTTAGTGAAAGGCATGGAGTGAGCCTCCCTCATGTGCTGTTACACTGACATTGTCTCTATAAGACACAAAATAGAGCAGATGGAGAAAAGTCAGGCAAAAATCTAGATGCTGTCCTCTAAAACACCACGCTTTGCTCTTCATTTGAGCACAACGCACACGGTTATCTGCCGTTCTGGATTTCTTTTTCCCTCTTTGAATCACAGGGGAGATTTTTTTTATAGCAAAACTTTGAAAATCTCTACTTTTTGTAATCTAACAACTTCAGCTAGAGTGCAAGCTTCCTTACAAGCATAACAATTAGCCCTGCATTTCATTCTGCCAGAGTCAGGGGAAAGAGAAGAGGCGCTCCACAGCAGCCCGTGTGTTTAAAAAAAGATCAAATGAAAGTGAATTTATTAAAGACAGATATAAATATGATTCTATCCCCTCAATCTCCTCCCTCCCTCCCTTTCCAACTTAGAGGATTCTGTGCTAATTAGAAATGTGTTAAAATCACAAAGGAGGGAGAGAGGAGATCATACGGTATTAATGAACAGAGACAGAGGGATATCATCCAATCTCCAACTCTATCTGCATCTCATCTCTCCCACTGCACACACACATGCTCGCTCTTATTTTATCTGCCTTTGTTTCTCCTCTTCTTGATTCTCTCATAAACTTTGTTTCTCTTTCTTTCTTTCTTTTCCTTTTGTTCTTCAGCCCGTGACTCCCTCTGCCTGTTTTTAGTTACAAATTCCTTGATTATTTCGTTTTTTATCTCCAATTCCCCCCATCCCACCTCTCTCTCCCATACCCCATCCTTTAGTGGTGCCAGCGCCCCATTAGGCAGCTGTGTTCTGCTTGGCGTGGTTAGAGGCCTGGCACTGTGCCCTGCTCAGAGTGTCTCAGCAGCCCTCGCCCATCCGTCTGCCCGCCCAGCCCCATGGTCCTTAATTAATGAAAGCTCTGTTGTTTTTGTTTACCAGCCTGTTATATGCTAATCCAGCTAGCCCTGTGAGTGCGTGCCTCTCCTTCCTTTTTTGTGAGTGTGTGTGTGTTAGTATTCTCAGCTAAGTTAGCTGAAAATCCTTGACCCAACAACAGGTCTGATAGCCATTTATGACTTGTGTACATTCAAATGGTCGCTTCACATTTATTCTATTAAAAAGGAATAAACCTCACGCTCCATTAAAAGGTTATAAAAGGGAATCCCGAAGAGCTGAAATATGAAGCCAACATTTGATCTAAGGTGCTTGGACTGGAGTGTTTTGAAGACTTTTCACCTCTTATCCAAGAAGCTTCTTCAGTTCTAAAACCAAATGGTTGAGAGTTGCAGGTATTTAAACCCTAGTAGGAGTTGTCCTTTAAGAGGTTTGTTGACCCACTATTGATCATGTGCCTCATCACATGAGCCAAGGTGTGGAAAGGGTGTGGGTCATTATTAGCAGAGGTTCTGGGTGAGGCTATTGTGAGACCTTGCCTGACCCTATCATGTGACTTACTGACATCAGCTGACACAAGAAGAGTCTTTCACATGTCACACTATCATGTGACTTATCGTGTGACTTATAAGTCACATGATAGTGTGAGGCAAGGTCTCTCTGCTATTAAAAAAACACAACTTTACAGCATAAAATACATCTTTAGAGAAAAAGGGATTTAGCCTTCATGGATAGTTTTCCTCTTTAACCTCCTAGGACCTGGCGTCCACGTATGTGGACATCACATTTTGGGTTATTTAGACCAAAATACTCAATTTTGCTCTACAAGGGCCTGATATCCACTTACTTACATTATACTGCTACTGTTCTATCAAAATTTTAAACAAATATCCTCATTTGTGGCTCTCATTTTTCTTAGAAACAAAAATTAGGTAAAAAAAAAAAAAATCTGGTAATTGTTTGTTTTTACATTCATCAGGTCCCAATCAGCCCAAATATCAAAGAATAATTAAAAATGCTGCCGTGAAAGAGTTCGGGTCTTCAATGGGGTAAATATCTTGCAGCTCTTCCATCTGGATCCTTGACTTGGAGGAGTGGCCAACACACTCTTCTAAGTGTGTTGGCTTGGAAAGAAAAGCGTCTGGACTTCTTTAAGTTGCTTGAAGACGTCTTCAAGCAACTTAAAGAAGTCCAGACGCTTTTCTTTCCAAGCTCCTACATTTGATGCAAAATAATCAGAAAAATCAAAACACTGATTTGGAGCAGGACGAAATTTGTATTATTCTTGGTAGTGTGTGTGTATAGCCTATGTGATTTGAAGAAAGTGAAGATCCCAATAGAAAGTGAAGATCCCAATACAGCAGTGGTTCCCAAACTGTTTTTGTCAGGTCCCCCTTTGTTTTACAAGAAAAATCTTGGTTCAGCAGTAGTTAGTCATTACAAGAAGTGTTCGTGAACTAAAAATCAAGACTGTGGGATCCTGTTTGTCCGTGATTTGGAGAGCCCAGCGCTGCTCCCGACGCAGGGAAAACCAATTCTGTCGCAGAGACCTACCTCGGCACTTGTGCAGGTGAAACCAAAGGGAAGATTTGCTTCACCATATTTTCTAGTCTTTGGCTTGAAAGGTTGGTTTGGAAACATTTTCAGCCATGCTTCATCTCCTGGTTTGTGTTTGTGTGAGAGCCCCGTCAAAAACCTGTCCATGATGCTAGCGGTGTCCAAACGTTCTTTTTTTTTTTTCACACCGCGCCCCTCCTAGGGGGCGGGTCCCACACTTTGGGAACCTCTGCAATACAGCAACTGACTCTAAGTTATTTATTGCCTGAAAATATTAAAAAAAGAACAGAAAAAACAATAAAGCATGATGTCACGTACGCTGTATATTGTATGTTTTTTACATACTTTTGCTGCCAGGTTATTTACCTGGATAAATAAAGGATTAATAATAAATAAATAAACACTCAGAACAAACCACAGTAACTCAGTTATGAGGAAAAAGGAACAAATAAAAAATGTGTCTTAACTTCTGCACGGTGCAGCACGGTGGCACGGTGGTTAGCACTGTTGCCGCACAGCAAGAAGGTCCTGAGTTCAATTCCACCATCAGGCCGGGGTCTTTCTGTGTGGAGTTTGCATGTTCTCCCCGTGTCTGCGTGGGTTCCCTCCGGGTACTCCGGCTTCCTCCCACCGTCCAAAGACATGCAGCTTGTGGGGATAGGTTAATTGTTTAATCCAAATTGTCACTAGGTGTGAATGTGAGTGCGAATGGTTGTCTGTCCCTGTGTGTTGGCCCTGCGACAGACTGGCGACCTGTCCAGGGTGTACCCCGCCTCTCGCCCTATGACAGCTGGGATAGGCTCCAGCGCCCCCCGCGACCCTGAAAAGGATAAGTGAATGGATGGATGGAACTTCTGCACGATCTGGTGTAAATGGAATTTAACTTCATCATCATTTGATGTTTTGAATGGAAAACATGTTTCAAGGCAACAGCGGCATTACTGAGATGCTGGAAAATTCCAGAATATTTCCCCTTCAGACCTGATAGAGAAGCTTCTTACTGTCTGCTTCATACAAATGAATATCAACGAGCACAGGCTTAGGCAGGATTTAGACTATGCTGAATTTATAAATAAAGAAATAACGTGAAAATGTGACATTGCTGGTTCTGCTTGGTTTAAATTACCTGACCTGTTTAAATACAGGAAAACATCTTCAATGATTTCTTAAGCATGAAAGGTTCTCAGCTGCTTAATTAGAGGGATGATTAATGACTAATATGATGTGCTTGTGCCTTCAGCCTCCCACCTCATCTGCTTTTTTGTATTACACAAATACTGTTTGGCTTGGCAGTGTGTGCGAAAGGTATGGAGGGCCATGTTTTTCAGTTGAACAGTGCATTTCGACTTTATGTGTACCTAATTAAACAGAAAGATGCAACCCAATTTCCCACAAACGAGGGAAGCTGCATCATAGAACATGATAGGATGATATTTGTTATAATAAACAAAGTGCTAATCATCACATGACAGCTGTATATGACAACAGTGCCACACCACATTTTCATGTTTTCAATTCAACTGTGCTGACTTGTAAACAGTGTGTAACAGCAAAGCTTTGAAAGGCACTTGAGCTGCGTTGTGCTTGCGCTAACCTTTCCTGTCACTATAAATTATGGAAAGGAGATGAGCAGAGGGATAGGACAGCTCTCTGAAGAGGTGGGGTGAAAGTGGGAGACAAGGAGAGAGATGGGAAGTTGGAAGGGAATGAATGGAGACAGATTACAAATGGGAGCAGAGGTGGAGAAATCACTGAGTAACAAAGGTAGCTTGAAGAGAACAGAAAAAAGAGGATATCAGACGACGATCATCAGAGAGCAGAAGGATGAACTTTCTTTCTCCCATCAATTAGGAGGCTAATTTCTCTCTGGTTGGGCGCCAGAGTGCTAGAGACCGCCTGCATTAGAGTGGAGCTCAGAAGGGATAATAAGGGACTGTGGCACCGTGCTGGTGCTGTCACGTCCTATCCAAGCATTAGCAGTACAAAGGCACTACATAACTTAAACAACATGGAGGGTCTACAACGGGGCTTCCCAGAAATATTCAGCTGTGGCTCCTGATAGATGTAGATTAGACCACAGACCCCATGTGATGAAGATTTACTCCAGGGAAAACCCCAGATGGGGGATTCCTGCTGTTGGTCTATTCGGGAACTTCTCAGGAGAGAGTTTTTTCATTCCAAGTTAAAACTACGGATGAAAGAGTGAGTTTGTGGCTTTAACTGCAAACTTGGATGTTGATTTTAAAATCACAGACAGATTGAAATACTTGGTGTTATTTTGCCTAAGGATCCTAAAACTCTTTAAGTTGAATTATCTTGAACAAGTTGAAAAACTGAAAAAGGACATTGACAAATGGAGGGCTCTCCCTATTTCCATGGTAGGTCGCATTAACGTAATTAAAATGGTTTCCCTTCCTAAATTTCTATATTTATTTTTAAACTTACCTATTTTTTTGCACAAGCAATTTTTTAAAGTGATTGACTCAGTAGTATTACCATTTGTTTGGGGCTTTAAAACTCACAGGATATCAAAAGTTCATCTATGTAAGTCTAAACTTAAGGGTGGATTTGCTCTGCCACTGTTTCAGTTTTATTATTGGGCTGCAAATGCTAGAACTCTTGCTCACTGGCAGGAAGGTGTACAAAAAGGTCATGTCTGCCGAGACCCCACCCCGGGTGGTCATAGAGAGTGGTGGGGTTGAGAATCGTTCCCTCCCTGCTCTTCTTTTTTCGTCCTCTAATCCACGAACCAAGGTCAATAATTTTATAGTTTCGAACTGCGTTAAAATCTTTAGTCAGAACAAAAAAGGTTGTGCTCTACCAGACACTTCGATCCATACTCCAGTATATTGTAATCATGCATTTCCACCCTCATGTTTAGACGCCTCTTTTGAGGTCTGGACACAGAAAGGTATTATTACTCTCAAAGATTTATATATTGACAGGCAGTTTGCATCATTTACTCAGTTGCAGAACAAGTTCTCTCTCCGTGCGTCACATTTTTTTCATTATTTACAGATAAGAAACTATGTTCATCAGAGTATTCTTAATTTTCCATCTCTTCTGGAAGAGGGGTCAATTTTTACACTCCTGAGTTCCCCGGATTCTAAAAAGTTGGTTTCTGGTTTTGTGAAAGCTTTTTCTGAGTATTTAAATTTTAAATCTGACTTTTTGAAGATGGCATGGTAGGAGGAGCTTGGTTTGCAAATTGGAGATGAGGTGTGGGAGAGGAGTCTGTGTAGGATCCATTCTTGCTCTATAAACGCAGGCATCGGTTGATTCAATTCAAAGTGCTTCACAGACTTCATTATTCAAAAACTAAACTGCACAGGATTTTTCCTTCTATTAGTCCGATATGTGATCGTTGTAAACTTGGAGAAGGCTCTCTCACTCATTTATTTTGGACTTGTCCCAAATTGCATCCCGTAACTATTGTTTGGACATTTTTAAATGTTTTTCTGGTATCTTTAATTGCACATTAGAGCCGGACCCAATAACTGCATTGTTTGGATCTTCCTCTTCCCTTTTACACCTCAGCCCTGCTGCACAAACTACAGTTTTGTTTGGAATGGTAATTGCTAAGAAAATTATCTTGACTCTCTGGAAGTCGGATATTGTACCTCAATTCAAAATGTGGCTGACAGAACTGACTGCTCTACTGCATATGGAGAGAATTAGGTACACATTAGCGGACAAACTTAGTAATTTCTTTGATGTGTGGCAGCCATTTTTAGACCATGTATTAAAACAAAGTCCTGTTTGATCGATCACCAATAACTCAGCCTACCACCTTAGCGTTTTATTTCTGTTTATTGCCAGTGTTGAAGTAGTATTTTTGTCATTGCAGTGTAATCTTTTGTCTTATTTGTGTGTTTTAGCCCTCGCTGTTGTGTTGTCTGTTGTTTTTTTGTTTTTGAGTTGTTGTTTTTTTTGTGTATCTCTTTTTTTTCTTATATCACAAAATCTCAATAAACATACTTAAAAAAAAAAGAAAAAAACTACTGATGGAAAATCGCACGTACAATAACAAAGAACACAGAATGATATCTAAAGAACATTAGTTGTGTCAACTGACTTAAATCCAACTGAGATGATGAGATGAGATCAGAGATGGGCAGTAACGCGTTACTGTAATCTGATTACTTTTTTCAAGTAACGAGTAAAGTAAGGGATTACTATTGCAAAAACGGTAATTAGATTACCGTTACTTTCCCGTAGGAATACTGCGTTACTGCGTTACTAAAACCGTGATTTTTTGCGAGAATGTCTCATGACAGTGACGTAAGCGAGTGCGACGTTCGTGACAACAGCTGTGTGCAGATCAACAATGGATCATATATCAAGTGTGGAGAGAGTATGAGCGTGCAGCGTTTAAAGCGTGGAAGTACTGACCTTACTTTGAGTTTGATTCCATAAAAAGTGACAAAAACATTAGTGTCCGCTGTGAAAACTTCTTTTTACAGCGAAAAAAAACCCCTAAACTTCCAACAAGCACCGAGTAGCTACGACGTGATGGGAAACTCACAGAGAAACTTGCGGATTCTTCCACTGACCGCGGCACACCTGCACCAGGGTAAACCTCCGCCTACCCCACTCCTGCTTTACAGGTGGAAATAGAGCAACAGGACCGCTGAGTCTTTGACTTTATTTATTTTCTGCTGTGTTTTACTTGCATCTATTTGAAAGACTGAGTGTAAACACAAAAAATATTTTATTTTATGTGCTGGAATGTGCAGAAAATAGGTTTAAATGTTAAACTAATTTATTCCAGTCAGAGAATGTTGCAGATAATTAAATTTTTGCTTGATGCATAAAGTTAAAAGATTAAAACTAATAAAACAAGTTATAAAAAGAGACTTTTCCATTTGATTACATTTTGTATGATGGATTATGCAGAAAAAGTAGAATTGGGCTGAAAGATCTATCACTTTATCACCTCTTCAGGTTGTAAATTGTGTTTTTAAAAAGTAACTAAGTAATTAATTACTTTTGAAAATAAGTCATCAGTAAAGTAACGGGATTACCTTTTTGGGGAAGTAATCAGTAATTAGTTACTGATTACTTTTTTCAAGTAACTTGACCAACACTGGATGAGATAGCCTTTATCTGTCAGTTGCAGGTCTTTTGCCCACAACCGAGATGACAGACCTTGCCGACCGTACATACAATACAAACATCACATTGGGGAGACAGGTCAGGCTAGGTAGCGAGGAAAAAAACATCGAAATGTGTAACACAGAAGGATAATACAGGAATGCACAGATACAACACACCATAGCACAATAAACACAGACAGCAACATGGGAAAGAGTTCCAGTGTGTACATCTGATCTGGGACCGCTGCAATCTTCGACTGCGCCTCCAGCTGACCCGATGTCCACATCAGAGGGGAGGTAAGCGTTGGAGGTGGCGTTGGATCCGGGGTAGGGCGGGTGATGCGTCAGTGAGTGCTTATCAGTATCAGTAGATGTGTGTGTGTGTCCATAGTTCAGCTGAGACAGTGTCCTTCGCCCTGCTCAATAACCCTCCAGTGTGGTCAAATTAAAGCTATTATTATTACATAATGAAAATCACAGTTATTAAAATAAGAAATCAGGAATGAGGTGAATACTTTTTCATTGCACTGTATGTCACTCTTTCTGCTGTCTGTTAGAACGATGCCTTCCTGCAGAAAGTACAACTCCCAGACAAAAAGCAAAATTAGCAACGTCACTGTGCTTTAAATATCTATGCATGTTGTAAGTATATTTATTGCTCCACAGTTATATTTATTTGGGAACACTTTGATGTAGTTTTTGAATGGTCCGTGGTAACACAGTTTCTTTACATCAGAATCAGAATCAGAATACTTTAATAATCCCGAAGGAAATTAGGGAAAGTTGTTGTTGTTGTTCTATCGTCTCTTATACTTTATGAATCCTTCAGAGTCAGTTCAGTTAAACCTGCTGCTGAGCATTTACTGAAAAATCTTTCGCTCCCACAGAAAAAATGAATAAAAAATGAGAAATGAAAATTCCATACTGTTCATAAAGCTTCCTGACATCCTACTGCGGAAGTGAAGCAGGGAACAAATCGGTCAAACAGTCATTAATTACAGCTGTCAGCGATGATGAACTTGGATAAATGCTGACTGTCAGAGAAAATGATTCTGAGCACTTCAAGAGCCTGTAAGAGCTGTCTCGTCATCATTCATCCTATACTTAGGCCAGCACAGAATGTGTCTGTCATTATTTTACAAAGATTGGATGCAAGGAGCAGACTCAGACAACTGACAAAAAGTTTGCAGGATTTATTTATGACAGGATTTGGGTTAATAAAGTGCAGGCTGTTACGCAGCTGATGGCTAACTGCAATAGTGGTGTTCAGCGATAATTCAAGGTAGGCAACCGGAAAGCAGACAAGACATAAGAGTTACTGATCAGAAGTTACATAGTAAAAGTCAAACAGCTACCCTGTTTGACCTTTACTTTGGTAAATAAATTTACCAGCATAATCTGGAAACAAATCCCTGCCACAGCTGGTCCTTAAATATTCAGGACTGGTTAAGGCTGTGGCTTACTGGTATGTGAGAGCAAGCCCAGGTAAGGGCAGCTCTGTCCATAGAGGCACAGGTAATCTGCCCACCTCTTCACCTGAAAGAAAAGAAGACAAAAGCCAGAGAGAGTCAAAGAAACAAAAAGGAAGTTTTATTATTTTAACAGTGGCTGGACATTGTCTGCTTGATTATGGAAAAACCTACTAGCTGATTAATCAGAAGCAGTGCTTTTATACTATTGATGCGGTCTCACGAGCTTAAAATGAATCCATTGAAAATACATTAAAGTCAGGGCTGGTTTGTGGAAGCTGCCATGTTGCCCTGCCACCTTGAATACAGTGGCAAAGATGAATATTGTCATTCTGCCTAATTGCAAGCTATGTATTAATGCTTCAATCTTAAATCTGATCAACCTATCTCTAATAATCGGCTATGTACCACAGGCCTTCAAGCTGGCTGTAGTTAAACCTTTACTCAAAAAGCATCTCTAGACCCAGCAGTCTTAGCTAATTATAGGCCAACCTTCCTTTCATATCAAAAATCCTTGAAAGAGTAGTTGTCAAACAGCTAACTGATCATCTGCAGAGGAATGGTTTATTTGAAGAGTTTCAGTCAGGTTTCAGAGCTCATCACAGCACAGAAACAGCTTTAGGCTAAGTCCACACTAGCCCAGATAGATTTGAAAACGGCGTTTTGATCTGAAAACGGCATTTTCGTCTGAAAACGCTCCGCGTCCACACTAGCATTTTCAGTCGTTTTCACAGAGTTGTGCGTACATGTGACGCCCACAAGTGTATGGTCACAATTGTAATTTTGTTGTGAATTGTTTTTGATGTAAAAGACCTGATTTTATGGTGGTATTGCACTTTTCATTTAGCGTTATGGACAATGTAATTGCGTGGCATTGCCACAAGGGGGAGATAGTGGTGAGTGCAATAGGCCGTTGCAACGCGTCTCTGCCTCAGACGAGGAAGAGCCTGCAGACCGAACGCAACTGATGTCTCCTGTCTCTGCTTTTCTGTTAAAAAAACAGGTCAGTAGTTCAAGTTTGCTCACCACAATGTACATATAAAGGCAAGAAACCTTTTTCTGTCTTAGTTTAAAGACCGCAAATGTTGTGAGAGAGTGTGTTTTCACTGATTGAGAGAAAGCTAACTATACCGCCATTTGTAATGGAAGCCGCCATTTCACTCGTAGTCTAAATAGGCAGCTGGTCTTATTACCTGTTTTATTTTGTGACAAATGGAGCTCTTAGACACTTCTTTTATCCTGACATTATTGGAAGTTACAGTTGATTAGGACCTACCCAGTTCTTATGTGTCAAATGTAAATAGTCTGATATATACTGTTTGTGGATGATTGTGAACTGTTTGTGAGCAAGGGAAGAATATTTTTGTTTATTGGTTACAAATGTAATATATTGTTTGAATCTGTTAAAGTATAAGAAAAGTATAAAGGTGACATAAGCGGGTTAATTGCAGTGTTAGTGGTGCTGCACAGAAATGTTTTGATGCTGAAATGCAGTGAAATTGGTTACAGATTTATTGTAAATAAGGACGTTCATATACAATGATTATTTTGTAAGTTTATTCTTGTGAGAGTGCAAGGTAACCAAAAGGGTTTGAGCAATGGACCTAATTGAATGTTTGTGTTGTTAAAAGCGAAATGTGTGTGTCTAAATGAAAAGAAAAGGACGTTGTTAAACTCTGTTAATAAATCAGACGAGGAAGAGCCTGCAGACCGAACGCAACTGATGTCTCCTGTCTCTGCTTTTCTGTTAAAAAAACAGTTTAAAAACAGACCCCATCGAAGGCCTGTAACATAATTTTGGTGGCCCGTACGGGGATCAGCATGCTACGTGGGTGACTGCTGATCCTTTAATCAACGAACCAGAGACAGCCATCACAGGGCAGGCGTGTTGGAACAGCAGACGTGCAACTGAGGCAGCAGCGGGACCTGTGTCGAGGAGGGGAACCCCTGCTGGAGAGGTGACGGGCTGCGTGTTTGAGCTGACTGCACTGTGAGGAGTGCTAGCCAAAAGACACAGAATGGAGGACAGTGAAAGAAAAGAACTGGCTTGGCAGATCAGAAAGAGTCTTTATGCACTGACAGCAGAGGAACTCTTCCAGATTGCTACAAACATCACACCAGTACCTGATGTGGACCCCGCAAGTGTAAGACGTGGTGATGAGGAAAGTTGTTTTGATTATGTTTGTGCTTATCTACGCTGTAAGACATTGCTTGACTTAGAGGATCAGGGGTTTTCACACCTACTGCTGTTGAAAGATGCTATTATTCATCTCATTGATAGTCATGCCGCTGAAGTATCTCACCCTGTAGTCTCAGAGGAAAATGTTGTTACTCTCACAACACTTAAGCACCCGGAACAGAGTGATGTACTTACCTCAGCTATATTGCCTCTTGAGTCTGTTAATCCACAAATAACAGAGTATGAAATGCTAAAGGCTAACTACGAGGCACTTGGTAAAAAGTTAGCAGATTTACAAGTGACATCTGCAACACAAGACACACCCACTCCCACTATTACACAGTCACTCCAGCCTCGAGCTGAGAGCGTGACAAACAGCCGCTCCACCACAGACATGCGACAATCTAAGCCTGATCACATGGTTTCCCTAAGAGACCTGCCATTTTTGCAACGCAGAGAGTTTAAAGTACATGGTGGTCAGGTTGGGGACATTGCATCTGACATTAGCTACCATGGACTGTGTAAGCAGATTGAGGAGGGGCTCAAGGTGAAGCACACAGAGGGAGAGATCATTCAAGGTGTGCTCCGTATTATCAAGCCTGGACAGTTTAAGGACATGTTGATCAGTAAAGATGACTTGACCCTCATTGAACTCAAAAGCTTACTACGTTCACACCTGAGTGAGAAGAGTGGGAGTGAGTTATTTCAGGAATTGTTGAGCACTAAGCAACATGACCATGAAACTCCACAACAGTTCCTCTACAGGATGATTGGACTGAAGCAGAAAGTCATGTTTGCATCCAGGCAGGATAACATGGACGTTGCGTATGAGACACGTACGATCCAAAATGTATTTCTACGCACCATTCATCAAGGTCTTCTACCAAAATATAGTGACATTCGTAATGAACTCAAGCCACTACTATCAGACTACAGTGTGTCAGATGAAGCCTTGATAAGGCAAGTGAACAAAGTGTCAAGCGAAGAGAGTGAGCGACAGCGAAGACTGGGATATTCCACTCGACAAAAGGTAACACATGCTCATACTGCTCAACTTGAACCTGCTAAAGACACTGAAATGACTGACTGTAAATCTAAGAGTAAGAATAAAGTCATAGAAGAGCTGGCTGCGAAGGTGGAAACCCTGACCAAAGTGGTTGAGTCTCTCACAGCCAGTCAGGCTCGTGAACCCACTTGTCAGTGTGCACACCCAAAGCAGAAGCCCAGACAAACTGCAAAACAGTATGGCTGTCCCAAGTGTATTGAAAGTGGGGCTACTTCATGCACTCATTGTTTTATCTGTGGGGAGACAGGTCACAGGGCAGTGGGATGTCTCAAACGAAGCCAACCCAGAAGCTCTAGTTGGCCTCCTGCTGATACACACACGCCCAGAACCAGTGGACAGCCAGACCCAAAATCACGAGGTATGTGCTCAGAAGAGTTTGCTCATGTCAGAAGTAGTTGGGCGACCCTTCCAACGAAAAATGCAGACACAGGGGCAAGTGAGAGAGTGGCACAGCTTGTTGGGAAAAAATGTAAAATCAAGTGTTACATTCATAGCTTTGCAGTGGACTGTTTATTGGACACAGGTGCACAAGTGAGTCTCATTGATCGCCAGTGGGCAAAAACCTACCTCTCTGACCACAAACTCCGGCCACTGACAGAACTTATTGGAGATAAGGCTCTTAGTGTGCTTGGTGTTAATGGCCAGCCATTACCCTACGACGGCTGGGTGGGCGTGATGGTGAGTCTCCCAGAGAATAGTGACCCAAAATTGACTGTACAAGTCCCCTTTTTAGTAAGCAGTGTGCCCATGGACTGCCCCCTGATTGGTTTCAATGTAATTGAACAGCTGATACTGGGGCCAAATGCTAGTACAAACCTCATACCCACCATTGTGAGCCTCCTGCGCAGCGCGATGAACCTCCAGGATGACACAGCGACGGCACTGGTCAACTTCATCCAGACCAAGCTTACCAGTGATAACGTGGTCAGCCAGAGTGTCCTAAAAGTGGGCCTGTATGATGTAGTAATCCCGGCTGGTCAAGTTAAGTATGTTAAGTGTAAAGTCTCCTCTACAGTTGACATGTCCAACCCCCTCGTGCTCTTTGAACCAACTGAGAGCAACCCACAACTGCAACAGCTTGATATTGGCAACAGCCTCCTCACAGTTTGTGATGCCAGAGTCCCATATGTCAAAGTACCTATTGGCAATCACACTAAGCATGATGTGACCCTCACCGGCAGAGCAGCCCTTGGAACTATTGAACCAATAGCAGGAGTCGTACAAACTGACTTACCAAACCTCGGTGAGCCCAAAGTGACTCAAGATGTCGACCCTGATGTATCTCAAATACCCCAGCAGTGCGGTGAAGATCAAGCAACACAGGAATGGGATCCACCTGTTGATGTTAGTCACCTGACTGAAGACCAACAGACTGTTGCCAAGAAAATGTTAAGGGAAGAGTCAGGGGCTTTTGCACGTGATGAGAATGACATGGGGTGCATTCCCAGCTTGGAAATGACAATAACACTCAAAGACACAACCCCAATTCCAAAACCCCTCTATAAGGAGGTTAAAGAGTATATTGAGGACCTCTTAGCAAGAGGATGGATTGTAAAGTCTAGATCCCCTTACTCTGCGCCAATAGTTTGCGTGCGGAAAAAGGATGGCTCCCTAAGGCTCTGTATCGACTACCGTCTCCTGAACCAGCGCACAGTACCTGATCGCCACCCATTACCAAGAATCCAGGACCTCATTGACACCTTGGGAGGGTACAACTGGTTCTCCATTTTGGACCAGGGAAAAGCCTATCACCAGGGCTTTATAGCAGAAGGATCCCGCTATCTGACTGCATTCATCACCCCCTGGGGCCTTTATGAATGGGTGCGAATTCCCAAGCCAAGCAGGGGCGGATATCAGTATATCCTAGTTGTGGTAGACCACTTTACTAGGTATGCCCAGGCCTATCCAACCCGCAACAAGAGTGGCAAAACTGCAGCTGAAAGGATTTTCAGTGATTATATCCCCAGGTTTGGCTACCCTTTAAGGCTGCACCATGATCAGGGGCGGGAGTTCGAGAACGAGCTTTTCCGGACTCTACAACAGTTGAGCAATGTGGGGCACTCTCGAACAACTCCGTACCACCCTCAGGGCAACCCAGCTGAACGCTTTAATCGTACCATCTTGCAGATGCTGAGGACCCTGAGTGAAGAAAAAAAAGAAAGATGGAGAGAATATCTCCCACAGATGGTTCATGCGTACAATTGCACTCGCCATGAAGCAACGGGTTACTCGCCATTCTTTCTGCTTTTTGGTCGACATCCACGAATGCCAGTAGACCTCCTGTTCAAGTTGGTTACTGATGGAGAGCCACAAACTGCAAGAGGTTATGCTGAGAAATGGAAAGAACGAATGACTGAGGCTTACAGGATTGCATCTGGAAACAGCCAAAAGTCAAGTGATCGTGGAAAGAAACACTATGACCGGCACTTGAAAGGAGTGGTACTCCAACCTGGAGACAGAGTACTAGTGCGGAACCTGACTGAGAGGGGTGGTCCTGGCAAGTTAAGGTCCTACTGGGAGAACACCATTTATGTGGTGAAGGAACAGATTAATGACAGCCCAGTGTACAGAGTGACCTCAGAGGCAAAGGGGAAGAAAGTGCGTGTTCTGCATCGCAATCTATTGCATCTTGTCAATGAGCTTCCTGTGGACTTGCCTGCTGTAGATAAGGGGGACGGGCCATCCGCCGTCAAGAAAAAGAAACCAAAACCAGCTCAAGGAGAGACAGAGTTTCAACCCCACTCTGACGCAAGCTCCGATGAGGATGAGAGTTCCATGTATTATGAGTTGAGGTATGATTTGAGAAGTGGGAACAAAGAGGATGCACTACATACCTGTAACCATACTGTTGGACCCCCAAGAGGAACAGCTGAGTTCAGCAGAGTGGTCAACTGTGGAGCACCTCAGCCAACAGAAGCAACAGATGAATTGAGGGAACAAGGAATGGAACAAGATGGTGGACACCAAAGCACTGAACTTGACAACGACATGGGAGAGGAGGAACATGAGAGGGTACAGGAATCAGGAGTCACTGAAGTGCCTTTCACAGTCGACGAAGGAGAAGTTGGACTGCCGCTTTCAGAAAGGGCACAGTATACACCTAACGTGGCCCCGCCGACTAATGAATCAGTTCTAAGAAGGTCTACTAGAGAACGACGGCCTGTTACACATTTCACATATGACACCCTTGGCCAGCCCTCTCTCCGGGTGCATCCATCAGTCAGTTGTGCTGAAGTGCACGAGTCACCAAACACAACACACTACACCATGCCACCATATCCCCTGTTACCTTACTTCCCCCTAGTGCCATATCGCATTCCAACATCTCACTGTGCACACCCAGGCACCTTCCCTGTATATTATAACTGCCCAATCTATACATGTTAGTACACAAGGAATGTGGGTATGTGGGAAGGGGATGTGATTTGAGTTGTTTGAGTAATGAGTATAATGAGTTTTAAAGGGTAAGAGGTTAAATGTCAGGAGCCATTTTCTTTTTGTTGGGGAGTGTGTGACGCCCACAAGTGTATGGTCACAATTGTAATTTTGTTGTGAATTGTTTTTGATGTAAAAGACCTGATTTTATGGTGGTATTGCACTTTTCATTTAGCGTTATGGACAATGTAATTGCGTGGCATTGCCACAAGGGGGAGATAGTGGTGAGTGCAATAGGCCGTTGCAACGCGTCTCTGCCTCAGACGAGGAAGAGCCTGCAGACCGAACGCAACTGATGTCTCCTGTCTCTGCTTTTCTGTTAAAAAAACAGGTCAGTAGTTCAAGTTTGCTCACCACAATGTACATATAAAGGCAAGAAACCTTTTTCTGTCTTAGTTTAAAGACCGCAAATGTTGTGAGAGAGTGTGTTTTCACTGATTGAGAGAAAGCTAACTATACCGCCATTTGTAATGGAAGCCGCCATTTCACTCGTAGTCTAAATAGGCAGCTGGTCTTATTACCTGTTTTATTTTGTGACAAATGGAGCTCTTAGACACTTCTTTTATCCTGACATTATTGGAAGTTACAGTTGATTAGGACCTACCCAGTTCTTATGTGTCAAATGTAAATAGTCTGATATATACTGTTTGTGGATGATTGTGAACTGTTTGTGAGCAAGGGAAGAATATTTTTGTTTATTGGTTACAAATGTAATATATTGTTTGAATCTGTTAAAGTATAAGAAAAGTATAAAGGTGACATAAGCGGGTTAATTGCAGTGTTAGTGGTGCTGCACAGAAATGTTTTGATGCTGAAATGCAGTGAAATTGGTTACAGATTTATTGTAAATAAGGACGTTCATATACAATGATTATTTTGTAAGTTTATTCTTGTGAGAGTGCAAGGTAACCAAAAGGGTTTGAGCAATGGACCTAATTGAATGTTTGTGTTGTTAAAAGCGAAATGTGTGTGTCTAAATGAAAAGAAAAGGACGTTGTTAAACTCTGTTAATAAATCAGACGAGGAAGAGCCTGCAGACCGAACGCAACTGATGTCTCCTGTCTCTGCTTTTCTGTTAAAAAAACAGTTTAAAAACAGACCCCATCGAAGGCCTGTAACATACACATTGAAACAGCTGAAAACGCTTACGTTCCAGTCCTGCGCATGCGTGAAACGCAAGAAGATTCGACCTGCTCCATTTCTGTCTGCCGTTTATTTACTTTCCGGCTCGTTAAAACATCTTGGCAAAATGTCGCGGAAAAGCACCGAGTTTTTTAAATGGACTAACAATGAGGTGGAGTTGTTGCTGCAAGTAACACAAAAGTACAAAGCTGCAAAAGGGAGTGAGAATTAAAGAATTTGAAGAAACGCTCTCTGAAGCACGGACAGACTGATATTAATCTTTAATAGGGCTGTCAAACCTGAGAGCAAATAAAACAACTGCTGTATAATGCCCTCTGCTATCTTAGTTTAATTGGTCACATGATTAAAATGCATCATCATTTTTGAAAGTCTCCGTTTTCGCCGTCCACACTGCGACGCCAAAGCACCGTCTTCAAATGTATTCGTTTTCGAGAGCATTTTCAAAGCGTTGTGTTTTTCTTTGGGGAAAACGCCGTCTCAGTGTGGACGGGACGCCAAAACGGAGAGAAAACGATGCGTTTTCAAACAAAAACGCATTAGTGTGGACATGGCCTTAGTGAAGGTTACAAATGATCTTCTTATGGCCTCTGACAGTGGACTCATCTCTGTGCTTGTCCTGCTAGACCTCAGTGCAGCGTTCGATACTGTCGACCATAATATCCTATTAGAGCGATTAGAACATGTTGTAGGTATTACAGGTACTGCACTGCAGTGGTTTGTATCATATCTATCTAATAGACTCCAGTTTGTGCATGTAAATGGAGAGTCCTCTTCACACACTGAGGTTAATTATGGAGTTCCACAGGGTTCAGTGCTAGGACCAATTCTGTTTACATTATACATGCTTCCCTTAGGCAGCATCATTAGAAGACATAGCATACATTTACACTGCTATGCAGATGACACCCAGCTCTATCTGTCCATGAAGCCAGATAACACACACCAATGAGTTAAACTGCAGGAATGTCTTAAAGACATAAAGACCTGGATGGCCGCTAACTTTCTGCTTCTTAATTCAGATCAAACTGAGGTTATTGTACTCGGCCCTGAAAATCTTAGAAATATGGTATCTAACCAGATTCTTACTCTGGATGGCATTACCTTGGCCTCCAGTAACACTGTGAGGAACCTTGGAGTCATTTTTGACCAGGACATGTCCTTCAATGCACATATTAAACAAATATGTAAGACTGCGTTCTTCCATTTGCGCAACATCTCTAAAATTAGAAATATCCTGTCTCAGAGTGACGCTGAAAAACTAGTTCATGCATTTATTACTTCCAGGCTGGACGACTGTAATTCATTATTATCAGGATGTCCAAAAAACTCCCTGAAAAGCCTTCAGCTGATCCAAAATGCTGCAGCAAGAGTCCTGACAGGGACTAGAAAGAGAGAGCAGATTTCTCCTGTTTTGGCTTTCCCTTCATTGGCTTCCTGTTAAATCCAGAATTCAAAATCCTGCTCCTCACATACAAGGTCTTAAACAATCAGGCCCCATCTTATCTTAATGACCTTGTAGTACCATATCTGTCATGATCCTGGGTCATGTTGACCCAACATTCTTAGTTTTTGTGTGTTTTTGTATTTTGTTCTTTATTTATGCCATGGTTCCTAGGTTGTTCTGTTAAGATGTTGCTTATTGGATTTCCCCTCGTGACTTTACCCCCTATGTGCCCCTCAGTCCAGCTCTGAGGTCCTTACACTGGCTGCCTGTCCGTCAGAGGATAGACTTTAAAGTTCTGATGCTGGCCTATAAAGCTCTGAATGGTTTAGGACCAAAATACATCAATGACCTCCTGACCCAGTATGAACCTTCCAGATCCCTCAGGTCATCTGGATCCGGTCTTTTATCAGTTCCCAGAGTCAGAACCAGACACGGAGAAGCTGCATTCAGCTTTTATGCTCCTTATATCTGGAACAAACTCCCAGAAAGCCTCAGATCAGCTGAAACACTCAGTTTATTTAAATCCAGGTTGAAGACTCACCTGTTCTCAGCTGCATTTGAATAAAGCACCAAATCCACACTTTAAGCTTAAATTTCAAAACTTACATTTACATAAGCGCCTTGAGGCGACTTTTGTTGTGATTTGGCGCTATATAAATAAAATTGAATTGAATTGAATTGAATTGAACTACTGATTTTATCTACTGTTCTGATTTTATCTGTTTTGATTTTATATACTGTTTTGTTTGTTTGTTTGTTTGTTTGTTAATTAGTTAGTTAGTTTATTTGCTTGTTTTAATCAATTTTAAATCATGCTTTTTATTTGTTCTTGTTTCTAATGTCTCTGTAAAGCACTTTGAATCACCTTGTTGTTGAATTGTGCTATACAAATAAACTTGCCTTGCCTTGCCTGTGTATCTGTGAGTCCTCGTTTCCCCTCCTTGTGTTTTATTCCACGTTTTCCCCAGCTGTTATGTCTGTGGTCTCCCCATGCTCTCTCTCTCCCCCTGGTCTGCCTCTGTGTGCTTCCTGTTTTACTTTGATAGTCTCCCGTCAGTGTGCGTCAGTGTTGTGTTTGCGCCTGCCGTGCCTCGTTATGGTTATCAGTGTCACCTGTGTTCCCCATGTGCTCCCACTTCCCTTGTTAACCCTCTGTGTATTTATGTCCACGTCTCCCTCAGTTCAGTGTTGCGTCGTCAATGTCTCTTCCTTGAAGCTGCCTGATTTTCCCTGTGTTTCCTCGGTCCTCAGTTAGCATTCCCAGTCTAGTTTTGTGTCATTGTTAAGCCTGCATTAAAGCAGTGATTTTTGAGTTCAGTTCTGTTTCTGTGAGTTTTGCATTTGGGTCCTCACCTGCCTCCACACGGCCAGTTCATGACAATATCACCCCATTAGAGCATTAGAGCGCCTCATAAATGCAAACTGCATTTCGTTGCCTTGTACTTGTGACATGTGCAATGACAATAAAGTTGAATTCCATTCTATTCTAGAGCACTTTGCTCTCACACTGCAGGCCTACTTGTTGTTCCTAGAGTATTTAAAAGTAGAATGGGAGGCAGAGCCTTCAGTTTTCAGGCCCCTCTTCTGTGGAACCAGCTTCCAGTTTGGATTCCAATTAGGCTTAAAACTTTCTTTTTTGCTAAAGCATATAGTTCAGGGACCCTGAATCCTTCCTGATGCTGCAATAGGTCTAGGCTGCATTTGAGTTTTTCTTCTTCAGTTAGGGCTGTTCAATTAATCGAATTTTAATCACAATTACGATCTGGGCTTTCAACGATCATTAAAAATGACTGAGCCGATTATTAGCCCCTCCCTCGTGCTTTACTCTCGCGCTGCTCCGTGTGGCAAATCGAGCGCACCTCTCTGCATTTCGAACACGTGTCACAACAATTAAGAGCAGCGGTCTCCAACCTTTTTTGCGCCATGGACCGGTTCATGCCCGATAATATTTTCACGGACCGGCCTTTAAGGTGTCGCGGATAAATACAACAAAATAAAACTAGTACCGGTACCGAAAAAAAGAAGATTTATTCATAACACACGTGAAAAGACCCAGGAAAACCAAGTAAACGATAAAAACAATAACAAAATAACGCTGAAAACCAATAAAAACCCTGAAAACTATACATTTCACACCTGAGCCTCAACTCTCGCGGCCCGGTACTAAACGACTCACGGACCGGTACCGGTCCGTGGCCCGGGGGTTGGGGACCGCTGATTAAGAGGACCCGAGGGAAGCTCGGAAAGCTGAGCAGTAGTTATTTGGAGAGGAGAGTGACTGCCGTTGGTTGAAAAGAGAGGTAAAAAACCTTCAGTGGTGTGGAAACATTATGGGTTGGCGGAGTCAGACGTGGCTCAAGTAGACATAGTGTGTAAACTTTGCTACAGTGTAGCTGCACCACAGAGCAACACTGCAAAGTTCACTAAACACAGACGTTTACATTTTTCATTTATTTTTTATATTGCAAACATTTGCACTGTTATCAGTATTTGCACACTATTTTATATTATTTTTTAAAGTCTTTATTCAATACATTGTTATTGTTAAATAAATATCGTCAAATAATCGAGATCTCAATTTCAGTGAAAATAATCGTGATTATCATTTTTGCCATAATCGAGCAGCCCTATCTTCAGTCATATTTTTTACTCACTATGTTTCACACTTCAACATGGAGACTGGAGTCGGTAACTCTAGTTACCCACTCTAAATCCTGAGCCACAGCTACCACAAGAAATCAAAACAGCTTGAAATCTAGCTGCCATGTTTATATGGACTATTGGCCAAAGTAACAAAAAATGTAACATAGGATGAAATCATGACACAGATTCTGTTAGAAACATCATTCATTCAACCCTTGGAAGGCTACTTAAATGGTAAATGGCCTGTGTTTGTATAGCGCTTTTACTAGTCCCTGAGGACCATAAAGCACTTTACACATCCAGTCACCCACCCATTCACACACCAGTGATGGCAAGCTACATTGTAGCCGCAGCCACCCTGGGGCGCACTGACAGAGGCGAGGTTGCCAGACACTGGCGCCACCGGGCCCTCTGACCACCACTAGTAGGCAACAGGTGAAGTGTCTTGCCCAAGGTGCAAGGACACAAGACTGTCCAAGCCGGGGCTCAAACCGGCAACCTTCCGATTACAAGGCGAACTCCGAACTCTTCAGCCACGATCGCCCGCCTTAAGAATGTGTGTTGGGGTGATCTTAATTGAATTGCACACAAGGTAAACAGCTGTGACTAATATTTCATCATGTGTGCACATCACTCATTATCAGGACCAGCTGCTCCTCCGAGAGGAGCCATCAGAGAATGGCCGTGCACAGACATTCACACAGGCACACGCTCTTATTAAAGTACTTGACAAACAATTTTGACACAGATCAGAGTCACCAAAACTGTACACTGCAGAGAGGGATTCCCTGGTGGCTTGTTGTTTGTTCATTTAACAGTCATCTCAATATCCAATTTTATTTATGGCAACTTTCTCGAAAACAGAGACGCTTCCCATTCCTCCGAAGGGTCCTTACCTGTTTAGGTGACGTCTTTGACGTGTTGCCGTGACAACAAAACCCATCATCTTAGTAAAAGAAGTCGGATGCAGTGTTTTTGAACACTGCATAACATTTAAATTTGCTTACTGTGATTTAGCAGTCAGGTCTGTGCAAAACATAGGGTAACATATTGTAACAACCTGAAGACAGCAGTCTCTTGGGTAGTTCAAGTTAGCGGTGTTGTCATCATTAAAATAGTCATGTTGTCCTTGTCTTTTTTTTGCCTGTCCCATTTGGCTCTTTTGCCATCAGAATTATTGTCTAAAGGTGAAGAAAGATGTCCAACGGATTTACTTTACCAAATGGACCATCCCAGCCTTGCCGTAATGGTCTATTTGATTCACCTTTTATTGTTTATTTTATTATATTTTCACTTGCTAAATACGGGACAGACTTGACTGGGGAAAAGAAAGGGGAGAAAGAAAGATGGAAAGAAAAACAGCGGGGAAGAGGAACGGGGATAAAGGGCAAAAAACAAAAACCAACAAAATAAGCAGACAAAAAATACAAATATCAATCACCTGGATCACCTGTTGAGAAAGAAAAAAGAGGAAACAAGCAGAAGAAAAAAAAGAGCAACATAATAAACAACATCATGATGATCTATGGGAATATAACAGTATATACTAAATATTAACCCTTTAAAGCTGGTCAGAGCAGCACGCTCCGTTTTGCATAACTATTTTTAAATCCCTGTAGAACCGGAACCGCGTAAGCTAGCGCAATAATTGTTTTTGCATATGAAACCGGAGGAGTTGTACTTACATCTTATGCTATCAGCTTGTCCTAGGTCACGGTTTACTTCCACATAAAGCTTTGCAAAAACTGCATAAAAAGCGTTTGCAGGAAATTAAAACATAATATTCCAGAAACACACTTTCCGATCAGCTGTTCGTAACACTTCCCACATTGAAAAAGACGTCAAAACGAACGATCGCACGCCCGCCATTTCCTGCCCGAAACCGGAAGTGACGTCATTTTCGCGGAAAATGTAGTTTTTTACTTGTAGGCCTTAAAAGCCTATACTGTACTGTACTATACTGGTGTATGTTTGACTCTATACTTTTCTGAATAGTTTCTGGGATGCTTAGAACTCGAACTGCACTGCTGGAAATAGTTTATTTTGATGCACATGCTATTTTTTTCTTTGCAAATTTGCATCATAGGATTGTTTTTCGTTTTTCCTGCAGTGTATAAAAATAACTGTATCTCAAAAATAAAACTATGAAGACACTCAAAATAAATTTCCTGTTGTTGTAAACTATTTTTTGCAACTTTTTTGTATTTAAAGTTTTGAGGGATAAACCTCTTAAATTTCTCCAAGTAGAAATATATGTAAAAAAAAAACCAAAAACGATTTTCAATTTTTTTGTAGTTTATTGCACTTTTTTGCAATCAATGTAGTTACTATGGACTTAATGCATACATATTATTAAAATATGGGCTATAACAGTTGTATTGATGTATAGCAACTTGAAATGCTCCCAAAAATGGCACTACAGCATGTAAAAATATAATATAAGCTCTGGCGGACTTGGTTCTATGGTAGGTCTTAAAGGGTTAAACATTATTGTGCAGCACGTAAGATCGACAGCGCACAAGTGTGCTTTGAGGTAGGAGCCAAAAAGGGTGTAGTTTGTGTGTGTGAGCACCCGTGTGTACACCTGTAAGCATGAGCGCGCTTGTATTTAAAAGGTTCCTTCATGTAATGATCTGCTAGAGGGTGTGGGGTGCCACAGCCCCGTCCTCCAGGGCAAGAAGCAGGTATGGAGGAGATCAAGACTCCAGACATCCAGAGACCCTCAGAACACAAGAGACCAAGGAAGACCAACAGAGGGGCAGCCGCGCCACTATCCCAGAAAGAGCTGAGGAGAGTCCCAGATGAGGGGTCACTCAGCAGCCGCGGAGCAGAAGCCAGGGGGGGTTGCAGTGACGTGCCCGTGAGCTCCGCCGGTAGCCAGCTGTGCCAGAGTGACCGAGCCCCAGGCGGAGGGAATCCCCACTCCCGAAGTGGCTCAAGCAAGCCCCAGGCTCCAGGCCCCGACAAGCAGCCACCAGGAGTGAGCCGGTGTGTACCTGGACGCCCATTCCCGGACACAAAGAACCACCAACGCACCGATGTCACTGGCAGGGGAAGTGGTGGGGGGAGTTAGGCCTTCATACCTTGGAGGGCCTGAGATGTCCCTAGAGAGGTGACGTCTGATGCCCAACCTGACATATGGACACAGACATACAGGCACACACAGATACAAACATCCATTCCCACCCTCATGCTCTCATATGCAATTACTCAGCACTCACCCAACGTGAAGACAGACATAAAGAGACGCTGTACACACAATCACACTCCCCAAGCGTACTCTGAGCCCCAGGTCTAGGTACCCTTGCCCCTGAAAGGGGAAACTGCACCAAGACCTAGGTAGTGTTACCTACTTCTCTCCCTGCGGTGGAGAGAAGCAGACCGCCCCGACTCTGCAGCAGCAGGGAGGCCTCACATTCCAGACCCCAATCGGACGGCCAACTCCTCCTCCTAGCCCCCCCGCTCCAGCAGGTCGCAGAGAATGGGGGTGAGTGAAGACTCCAAACCTCCCTCCGCCCGCTCATATGTAGTGTTGATGCATGTGTGTTCTAAGGTGCATTTAAAACCCAGGAGGGCTTGGAGCTACCTGCCAGAGAGCAGCAGGTAAGCGCATAGCCCCTCCTGCTAGCCCTCAATGTCTACGTGTATTTAAAATTGAGAGGTGGGCAACGACGTCAGGGGTGAGGTTGTACACCCTGATGGCCTTTTGGATTCCGTGTGGCATGCCCACCCCCAAGGTCCTATATGTATGTGTAATGAGAGTGTGAGTAATGTGAATGTCTAAGTTGTGGGATAAAATTGAGGCAGAGGCAGCCAGAAGGGGACAGAGGGGGGGGTAGCCTCCTCTGCACCCTGGTGACACACCTTTACCCCAAGGCCCTGCATGTGTGGGTGATTGTGGTGGAGCGGGAAGAGGGGGGCAGCTGGAGATGGGGAGGGAAGGAAGGGAGGGGCAAGTGACCCCTCCCTGGGGCCAGCTCCCCCGCTGACCCCAGTAGGCACCCCCATACTCTGCAAGGGTGGTGCCTACGGTTGGAGCTGATCAAAGGAGCCCAGAGCAATTGATCTGATGTGGTGGCAGAGGCTGTATCGAGACTAATGTAATCTAATAGATAATTTCTATATTGGTTAGAATTAAGATTATTTTTATTTTTCCAGTTCATGAGGACTGTTTTCTTGGCTATGCATAGGGCAGTGAAAACCATATGGGCGATATTCTTTTCTGAAGTGACATTATCTAAGCTGCCCAACAAACACACTAAGGGGGAAGTTGGAATGTTACATTTCAGACACTTTGATAAGTCTTCACATATCTCGCACCAAAACTTCTGAACTGGTGGACAGAACCAAAGAGCGTGGATATAATTGTCCGGTGAATTGGTTTGGCAGTGTGAGCAGTTGTTGGTAGACGTAAAGCTCTTGAACATTCGATGATCTGTATAATGCACTCTATGTAATATTTTGTATTGAATTAATTGAAGACTGGGATTTCTAATTAAATGAAAGGCTTTTCAAGCAAATCTGAGACCAGAAGTTTTGGTCTAAGTTAACTGATAAATCCGCTTCCCATTTTGCAATAGGAAGTGATATTGATTCATCCATTTTAGAAAGCATTCTGTAAATTTTGGAAAGTAATTTTGGGGTTTTAAGAGTAAAAAATTGTACCACACTTGATGGTGTTTGGTAGTTCAACTTGACCTGGTTTAAATTTCTTTTTTACTATAGATTTAATTTGTTGATATTCTTATATTGTGTAACTAGTCTGTCAAATGAAATAAATTCTGTTCCTTCTAGTATATGTTCTAAATATTTGATTCCTTGACCACTCCAATCTGGAAAGTTTATCATATTATTGTTTTGTAATATGTCAGGGTTGTTCCAAATAGGTGTACGTTTGCATGGGATTAATGAAGACTCCCACCATGCTTTCAGAGCAGAGCTGATGCTGATGCTTTTGAAGCATTCGTGTCGTTGGATGTTTGAGCTGATAAATGGTAGATCTGAAATCTCTAGATTATTGCAAAGTGCTTGTTCTACATCTAGCCAAGGTTCATCTAAGAAGGTATGTTTTAGCCATCCTGAGATAAATTGAAGCCCTGTTGGCTAAGAAGTAGTGCTGAAAGTTAGGTAGATCTAATCCTTGTTTATCCTTGGTCTTTTGTTTGTTTTTAATCTTATACGTGGGGGCGAGGCTGCCGGACACTGGCGCCACCGGGCCCTCTGACCACCACCAGTAGGCAACGGGTGAAGTGTCTTGCCCAAGGACACAACGACCGAGACTGTCGGAGCCGGGGCTTGAACCGGCAACCTTCCGATTACAAGGCAACCTCCCAACTTTTGAGCCACGATCGCCCCGATTTGTTTCCAAAACCCCGCAGTCAGGACATGCTATGTTGTATTTAGATAGAAGCTAGCGAGCTAACTTCCTGCTAACTTCTAACTCCGTTAAATGTCATAAATTCCGTTTTCATGGATTCCTGGATGTTAAACTCAATTGTTACACCTGGTAGAGCAGAACCCTGATCATTTTATTAAAGATGAAAGACTTTAGACAGTTTTTCAACTCTCAGTATTGCCATAGTGATCGTTTGATATATGGACCTGCAGCGGAGTTTAGGCCCAGTTTAGGCTAGTGACGTCAGACTTAACGACCGGATAGCTGTCAGCGATCATGCTCCTGTATCTTTAACACTAATGCACAAGAATAATACTACGCCAAGTAAAAAGTGGAGATTTAATACATCACTGCTTAAAGATGAAGACTTTATTAAATATTTTAAAAAAGAATGGACTCTATATTTAGGCTATAATGACACTCCCGGAACTTCAGCATCTGTTCTATAGGAAGCAGGGAAAGCTGTAATATATATTCAAATGATTTAAAAAAAATGTTCATTTACCTGTTACTACCACACACCAAATCTGGTCGTTGGTACTTCCTGGCTTGTGTAGCCACTAGGTAACAAAAGCTCAACACTGTGCCTAGCATCCTGGAGCACTTCTGTTGTGTTTTGTATGTGCGTCTGAGTTTGTACGTGTTTTGGAGTTTTTACGTGCTTCGGGGTTTGTACGTGTTTTGGAGTTTGTACGTGCTTTGTCTCTGGGGACCACCGTAAATATACTTTTATTTATTCACTCCACATAAAATGCAATAAATAAATGATATAATACAAAAACCAACTATTCACAGTTCAACTTTTAACTATTTAAATTTTTAGCTTTTTCCTTTTAAACAAATTTAAAATGAAACAACACAAAACGCTGCAAACCACAACACAATTAAATATAAATAAAAATATGAAAACTAAAAGAAGATGCATATTCTCTGTCATATGGGCCTGCATGAATAAACTTTCTGAATCCTTTATCATCTGCAGCTGAAAATAGTTGTGGATGATTACTATACCTTTCTAATGTGACGTTGTTGTCCCTCACTCTCTTTCTCCCTCTCTCCCTCCTGCTCTGTTCCCCGAGTCCCCAGAGCCGGGTCCGTGACACTAAGAACCATTTCGTTCGCGACCGACACATCACTACAGTAGATTAGCCCCAGATTAGCTTCAGGTGAGCTGGACAGGTGAGTTGCTAAGAGTCAGGTGCGGACACCGGAGAACTTGGAACTCAGTGGAAATTTACCAGCAGCTCGCCCGCACCGTTACAAAAGAGTTCTGTTGACTATGTCTGAATGAAACATACAGAGTTGAAGTGTATCCAGCAGCCACCTTCAAGCACCTCAAAGCTCTAGCGCAGCACGACATTTCTTTGTTTAACAAGTACGCTTTACAGACATGCTCTGCAAAACTCACTCTGCTGCTGCTGCTGATGCCGGACAGCAGGAGCGTGCCCGAAACTCTTCAGAAACTGAATGCAAAGTTCATCCTCACACCATTCTTCACACACACCAACAATAGCAACCACAAAGACGTGTAAACAATCCAAGCCATATACAGACAACAACACAACTGAGTGACTGATGATGATTAAAAACCAAAAGAGGATAAAGGCAAAGCATCGAAAATCATCCCACACTCAAACCCACTCCAAACTTTTAAACACTCCAACAGTGGCCTGTGATAATAGCACGTGTTAATGGCATCTCCCTGGAGACTGGAAGACATGCATGATGATGTGGAGATGTGCATTAGGCAGGGGGAGCAATACTTTTCAGGACAAGCTGTTCTGGGATTTTACTGGGTGTTGTCCTCTCCAGCAGGACACACCTGAGGAATGCAGTACTGCTACTTCTGTTCTGACCTTGTGCTTTATTTTGCTCTCTCACACACACTCACAGAGGTGTCACAGACAGACAAAAGAGAGAACAAGGAAAACACACATGCTCTACATTTAGTCGATCACACAAAAGCACACACACACACACACACACACACACATATATATTTATATATATATACCTATTCTGGTGGCTCATAATCAAAGTACAGTCCCTACTGTCCTGCCCTACATCCTTCCGTGGTGTAATCCAGTACAGCGGTCCCCAGTGGTGTTCCTGGCATTGAATCTTATTATAAGTACCACACTGTCCAATTATCACTGCTATCAGGAGCCATGTAACACATAGACACACACACACCATGTGTAATGGAGTTTGAAGAGACTGTCACCTACCACAGTTTTCATGTGATATCAGAGCCACAGGCATCGGGCAGGCCAAAACAGCACTGTAGTCCTTTGTCCTCCAGCCATCCCTTCAACATCTTCGTTTCTCTGTGCTATAGGATGCACAAATCAAAGTTTTTTTTGGTAGCTGTCAGATGGGCGTAGAGTATGGCACCAACATGTGAACATACCTCTCCTATTGCTGCCTTGCAGGCTAAATTGCACCGATTGCTTCTCCACAGCAACCCCAGCTTTCAGGGGTGTCTCATTTAAATTGTAGGAATGATTTCCCTGACACTGGGAAAGTCAACTTTACTCTCATGACACAACATTATTATGATCATTAATACTTCAGGAACTTTTGTGGCCCTACACCGCCCAAGTATTAAAAAACATAGATAAGATAGATATCTACTGTTTACCTTTGCTTTAACGATAAAAAACATCTTGCTCTTCACCTCTCACACGGCAGCGTTATTTACCCATCCAGATCAAAAATACATGTAGCTGTCTGTACTTTGAAAGCTTCTATCCTGGCAGCAGTATAAGGTTAGTGATTCTCTACAAGATACACCTAGAAGTCACCAAAGTGGAGCTCCAGGAGAAACATCATCACATTCAGGGATGAAGCTGCTGGGGATGGATCACAAGTCCCCAAAATTCATATCTTCGTTTTTCCTCTGAGGATAGACGATCCAAATAATCTTAATTAATTAATCCATAATGATGGCGGCGCACGTAGTTGCAGCAGCTCAGTGTTCTACCGATCGATGCTATGTTTGGATAATTTTGTACGCCTTATGTTTGTTTTTGTGTTCTACCAGCCAAGCGAATAACATCTATAGCCGACATGATCTCCTCAAGATTGGAGTAAGCTACCGCGAGAGCGTGACTAGCAAATTTGTCCGCTTACACAAGATACCGGTGGAAATAGCGAGGAGTCCGGGCTCCCCATGGATTGTTATCCCTTCGGGGTGGAGGCGCAGGCGGCGTCGAGAGAGACGAGGCTGCAGGGCCGGCGCGCTAGCCAGGCTACGGAGGCAGCCACTCAAACCACCGCTCCCCACCCTATTCATCACAAATGCCAGATCCCTCGCAAACAAGTTGGACGAATTGAGGTTGCAAATAGCAGCGAATAACTTCATCAAAGACTCATGCATCCTTCTTATCACTGAATCCTGGCTACATCAATCCATTCCAGACTCTGCTATTGAGCTAGCAGGCTATACCACACAGCGACATGACCGAACAGTGGACTCCGGTAAGCGCAAAGGAGGGGGGCTCTGTATGTATGTGAACAACAGCTGGTGTACCAACACAGTGATAATAGACCGTCACTGTTCACCGGACATTGAATATCTGACTGTTAAATGCAGGCCCATCTACCTACCTAGGGAGTTCACCGTTGTCATAATAACAGCTGTTTACATACCACCAGATGCTAATGCTAACTCGGCGATTGCACTCCTGCATACAAACATCAATAATAAACAGAGCACTTACCCTGACGCTGTACATATCGTAGCAGGGGACTTCAATCACGCAGACTTAAAAAGAGCAATCCCCAAATTCCACCAGCACGTCAAGTGTGCCACTAGGGGTGACAAGATTCTGGACAAAGTTTATTCCAACATCAAAATGGGCTACAGGGCCAGACCTTTGCCACATCTGGGTCAGTCTGACCACTTGTCACTGTTTCCAATCCCTGCATATGCCCCCCTCAAGAAAACTGCTCTTACCATCACAAAGAATATTACCATATGGCCAGAGGGTGCCTCTCAGCAGCTGCAGGACTGTTTTGACAGGACTAACTGGGATATCTTTGAACATCAGGACTTGGAAATGTTCACAGACAGTGTCCTCTGCTATATAAAACACTGCATAGACACTGTTACAGCAGTCAAACGGATCCGGGCTTATCCCAACCAAAAGCCCTGGATGACCCGGGAGGTCAGGCAGCTGCTGAAGGAGAGGAACATTGCGTTCAGGTCTGGCAACAGGGATTACTACACCACAGCCCGATCCAACCTGAAGAGAGGCATCAGAGAGGCAAAGGGGGACTATAGGAGGAGGATTGAGGACCATCTGAAGAGTAATACCAGCCGGCAGGTGTGGCAAGGCATCCAGCACCTAACCAACTATAAGATCAATCTCGGAGCTGCGGACGGTGACCTGGAGCTGGCAGAGGAGCTGAATATCTTCTTTGCCCGCTTTGAGACCAGGGTACCGGAGGTATTGGAGCCACAGCAGCAACACGCCACCCATAGCAGCACCACCCTCACCCTGGAAGAGCACGAGGTGAGGCGCATGCTGCAGGCTGTTAACCCGAGGAAGGCGGCAGGTCCTGATGGTGTGCCAGGTCGAATATTGAGGGATTGTGCAGGACAGCTGGCTGGGATCTTCACCAGGATCTTCAACAAATCCCTCGCACAGGCGACTGTCCCACTCTGCCTGAAGTCCTCCACCATAGTCCCCTTGCCTAAGAAGCCCCACATCACCGGCCTGAATGACTACAGACCGGTGGCACTCACCCCAGTGGTAATGAAATGCTTTGAGAAGCTGGTCCGCAGACACATCACAGCAGCCCTGCCCCGCAGCCTGGATCCACACCAGTTTGCCTACAGAGCAAACCGGTCCACGGAAGACGCTGTAGCCACAGCACTCCATGCTGCATTAACTCACCTGGAAGAGCATGGTAGCTATGTGCGGATGCTCTTCGTGGATTACTGCTCAGCTTTTAACACCATCCTTCCACACAAACTGGTGGCCAAGCTACAAGACCTGGGGCTTCCATACAGCACCTGCATGTGGATCAACAGCTTCCTCTCGGGCCGTAGACAGAGAGTCAGAGTTGGCCATCACACATCCTCAGCCCTGAGTCTCAGCACTGGCTCACCCCAGGGCTGTGTGCTCAGTCCACTGCTCTACTCTCTCTACACACACGACTGCACTCCTCGCCACCACAGCAACATCTTTGTGAAATTTGCAGATGACACCACAGTGGTGGGGCTCATTTCCAAGGGAGACGAGTCTACGTACAGAGACGAGGTGGAGCAGCTGACGTCATGGTGTAAGGCCAATAACCTCCTCCTTAACTGATGGCACGACCATAGCTGGACTGGCCGATGGTGATTTTTCGGGTTTTTGGGCCAATTATTTATTTATTTATTTATTTTATTTTTTTCCGTTTGGGATTTATTCATATAATCCATTAAATGTAAGGCACGTCTTATACTGTCCTGTATCTGTCTGTTTTTGAGAAATCCTGTCTGATCTTCGTCAATAATTTCTGGTATAGTATTTTTAAGCCTTTCTGCTATTATTGAGGTGATCTATAATCTATATTGAGGTGATCTATAATCTATAATCCATATTCAGAATTGAAATTGGTCGATATGAACTGCATTCCCTTTTGTCCTTGCCCACCTTTGGAATTACTGAAATGATTGCCTGTCTCCAGGATGCTGGTGACTCCCCTCCCTCCAACACGTAGTTAAAACATTTTAATATTAGTGGTGATAATAACTCTCTAAAGGTTTTATAATATTCTGATGTAAATCCGTCCATACCCGGCATCTTATTTGTTTTTGTTGTCGTAATTTGTTGCATTAGTCTTTTGTTTTGTTCCCGTCCAATATTAGGTAAATCCAGAGAGTGCAAAAATTTCTGAATGTTTAGAGGGTCAGCCTTTTGTGTCTCTGAATATAAGTTTTTATAATAGTTTTCAAATGAGTTTTGTATTTCTTTAGCAGTGTAACACATTTTTTGTGTCTCATCATCTTTTATACTGTAAATTCCTCGTTCTTCTTGTTGTTTTTTTAATTCTCCAGGCTAATAGTTTCTTTGCCCTAGGGCCGTAATCATAATACTTTTGCTTAACAAATCTGGCTTTTAGCTCTTCTTGTCTGTCATATATATCATTTAATTTACGTTTTGTTAAATTTATCTCTTCCAATGTTTGAGAGTCTTCAAGAGTGGCGTGTTTAGTCTCTAAATTCTTTAATGTAAGTAGTAACTCATTAATTTGCCTTTGTTTCTCTTTCTTTTTGTACGAGGGCCACATGATCAATTTTCCTCTCATTACCGCTTTGGATGCATCCCATGTAACACTTGGGGACACCTCTTGATTATCATTTTGTTCACAGTAGTTTTTATATTCATTTCTTACAAATTGTATACACTTGGTATCATTTAACAAACTCGTATTCAGCTTCCAGCTATTCTGCTTTATTTAGGTCTCCAAATGTATAGACAAGTAAACACCTGCATGGTCTGATACATCTTTTACTCCTAGGTTACATCTAAGAATTCTATGTCTATCAGTATTAAACATAAAAAAAATAATCCAACCTGGAGTGTACTTTATGGGGGTATGAGAAAAACGTATAGGCTCTTTCCTTGGGATGTAGCTCCCTCCAAACGTCTATCATATTTCCTTCTACAAGAAGCCTTCTAACTGTCTTGGTCTCCCGAGTCGTCCTTTTAGTTTTGTTGTTAGAATCTAAGTGGGGCTGTAGTTGTATATTCCAATCCCCACCACAGATGAGGGTTCCCTTGGTGTGTTCCGCGATCAGATTAAATAGTTTCTTAATAAATTCCTGATCATTATCTGGCGGCCTGTAAACATTTAACAGAGTCACTAGTTTATGATCAATTTGACCCACTACCATAACGTATTATTATTATTTATTTATTTTTAACAGCATAAACAATGAAAGGTGGTGGATTGGCCAGATGCTGGCCGGTGTGTAAAAATAACTCAGTTGTTTGGTGGTGGCTATGGCGGAGCTTCCACAAAGGCCAGCAGGTGGATGAGAGAAAGGGGAGGCAGGAGGAGGAGAGACCCGAGGCGGCCGCCAGCCCCAGTGTCAGGTGAACTGAACTTCAGGTAAGAAGTTATGACCTGCAGTCTATCTGGGTCAGATATGAACCAAGTTTAGGTGGAGTTTATTTTCGTTGTGCTGACTTTTTACAGTCAGTTACAATAACTCGTACTGCGTGAGCTAGCATGACGGAGTTTCTATACAGCTGGGTGGTGCTATGATGTTACTGATAAGAGCTGAAAAGAAACACAGTTTGTCCCGGACTTCAGCTAGAATGAAAAAAAGACACAAAGCTGGAGTTATTCTGTGTCTTTGCTGCACAGCTGCCTCTTCTTCTCTCATTCTCCCCCCTCCCTCTCCTGTTGCTACTTCAATCATGAAACTGATCAATGATCGGCTGATCGGCTTTTCTCTCTCGTTTGTTTATCTCCCACTTTGCGCCAGAAAGAGGAAACCAGCAGATGTCGCGCTAAAAAACAGCAGCAGCACTTTTAAGCTTGATCAGCTGTTGTTAGAATTTATTTAATATTAATTTCTAGTATCAGCTGATGTTTGCTGGAGCCACAGCTGTAAAGCTGCTGGTCATGATGTCGGTTTGGATATGTGGTGAGAGGGAAACATGAAGATGAAACCAGGAGATGTCCTTACTGAACCATCAGAGCTGAACAGGTGATGGAGAAACAGGTTTACCTTTTAGGTGACAGGAATGAGTTGAAGTTATGAACTGTTTCTGAGAGACAAATAACACCAGGATCCTTTTCTAAGTAGCTGACAGGTGGTAACTGTGCAGGGGCGGGTCTAGAAAAGTGTTGCCAGGGGGGCAGGTAGGGCATTAACAGGGAGAGGAGGGCACACAGAAATACTTTCTTATTCTCATTTAAAATGTCTCGCTGTTATTAAATAATTATCTGAAGCTTACAACCAAAGTTTTTATCTGATGTAAAATGTATAGAAATCATATATATACCAACAAGACTGTACATCACTGTCACAGCAGCATTTGCTTTCATTCAAAGGCTTTATGGCTTTAATACCTGGTGGGCCGGTCTCTAATTAAAACGATTTTGTGTCCCAGTCCAGCCCTGAGCACGACACGCAGTGAATTAATCTGAGAAGGTGCATTAAAAAATAAATGGCTGGGCCAGCGGTGCACATCGCAAATTAGCTCACATAGACACATTAGCTGTGTCGCTTCTTAATGACGGTATCTTAGCTAACAACCCCAACTACCAGATTCAACTTGTAATTGGCTAAAAATAACTACTGGTGAGAGGGACATTGCTAGCTGGCAGTTTTTTCAAGAGATGTTGAAATTTCCACATTCCGACACTTCAAATGCTTCAGGAGCTTTCTGCTCAGCACAGCATCAGCACCGTGGAAATACTCGGATACATCCGTAGACTCGAGACAGAATTCACTATGCGTTTTCGGGACTTTCAGGCGTTTGGACCAATGTTTTCATTTCTGATCAAACCAGAAAGCTTTAATGAGCAGCTGGATTTGTCTCGCATTAACTGGCTGAGTTATTGCCAGTTAATGCAACATCGAAATGCAGCTGATTGAACTGAAAAGCTCGACTCTGTGGGGTCAAAGTTTTCGGGACTTTCAGGCGTTTGGACCAATGTTTTCTTTTTTTTTTTTTTTTTCTTTTGCCTGTCCCGTTTGGCTCTTTTGCATCAGAATTGTTGTCTAAAGGCAAAGAAAGATGCCCAACGGATTTACTTTACCAAACTGACCATCCCAGCCTTGCCGTAATGGTCCATTTGATTCACCTTTTATTGTTTATTTTATTTTCACTTACTGAATACGGGACAGACTTGACTGGGGGAAAGAAGGGGAGAAAGAAAGAGGGAAAGAGAAACAGCTGAGAAGAGGGACGGGGGAGAAGGGCAAAAAACAAAAACCAACAGAACGGGCAGAGAAAAAAAAATGCATATATCAATCACCTGGATCACCTGCTGAGAAAGAAAAAAGAAAGCAAGCAGAAGAGAACAAGAGTAATAGAATAAACAACATCACAATGATATATGGGAATATGACAGTAAATACTAAATATTAAACATTATTGTGCAGCACATAAGATCAACAGAACACAGTGTGTTTTGAGGTAGGAGCCAAAAAGGGTGTAGTTTGTGGGTGTGATCACCCGTGTGTACACCTGTGAGCATGGACGCGCTTGTTTTTTGTTTTTTTAAAAGGTTCCTTCATGTAATAATCTGCTAGAGGGTGTGGGGGGGCCACAATGTTTTCATTTCTGATCAAACCAGAAAGCTTTAATGAGCAGCTGGATTTGTCTCGCATTAACTGGCTGAGTTAATGCCAGTTAATGCGACATCGAAATGCAGCTGATTGAACTGAAAAGCTCGACTCTGTGGGGTCAAAGTTTGCAGAACTACAGATGCAGCTGGAATCCACAGCTGTGCGTGTTCATGGAGCTGCATGTTCACCTGCTGGACATCACTACCTGACAAGTTTAACTGTCTTCAGAACATTGCAGAGGCCTTATTGACAGTACTTGGCTCTACATGTCTGTGTGAGCAGATTTTCTCTCACATGAGTCCTCAGTGTCCTGAATGCTGGACACTCGGAGACCTGTGTGTCTGAGTGGAGACCAGTGATCACATTAACATGTGTGTCTCTGTATCAACAAACATGCTATATTGGCTCAGTTTATTTTTCTTATCATTGTTGTGAGGAGACCATAAATAGCATTTGTATTTTCTGTTGTACAGTTCATTTGCTGTTATGGATTAAAAAGTCTTTTTTTTTGTTTCCAAATAGCTGATAACTATTCGCTGATAGCTGCCAACATCTGCAAACAAATATAATTCTATGAAGTTGTTCTTTTTTTTTCTTTTTTTTTTTCTTTTTTTTTTGTGTCCCGTTTGGATCTTTAGCCATCAGAATTGTTGTCTTAAGGCCAAGAAAGATGCCAAGCGGATTTATTTTACCAAGTGGATCATCATGGCCTTGCCATATTGGTCCATTTGATTGACCTTTATTATAATTATGAATTTATTTTATTTTCAGTTGCTACAAACGGGACAGACATGACTGGGGGATAGGACAGGGAGAGAGAATGAAAGAAAGAGAGGGAGAGAAAGAAAACCAAAGGGGAGAAGAGACGGTGAGAAGGGGGGGAAGAAAGAAAAAAAAACACCTGGGTCACCTGTATGGAGAAAAAAAACAGAAGAGAAAGCAAACAACAAAGAGCAACATAATAAAAAAAACAGCACCATCACAATAAACTAGCTAGCAGTAGATAACAGTAGATACCAGAGGTGTGGACTCGAGTCACATGACTTGGACTCGAGTCAGACTCGAGTCATTAATTTTATGACTTTAGACTTGACTTGAAAAAATGTTCTAAGACTTGTGACTTGACTTGGACTTTTACACCAATGACTTGGGACTTGAATTGGACTTGAACCGGTTTACTTGAAAAGACTTGATATTTTACCCCAAATATAAAATTTAACATGCATATTATATAGAGATTGAAAATGTGACGTCATTCACGGGTAGAACCGCAAAGGATTCTGGGAACTCGTGGCAAGCGGTACTAGCGCACGCAGGCTTTCAATTAAAATCAGTTATACAGCGATAAAAAGAAACACAAAAATGTCAAGAAGCTGTTGTATTATTAACTGCAATAGCCGGTCACATGACAGCCATGGGAAGCCGACGGGTAAAGAGATCGGTTGTTATCGGATTACGTCGTTGAAGAGAAATTGTTCGAGCCATGTTTCCGAAGTAACAAAGACATGAGGGATGGTCTGGATTGCAGCCATTCAAAGATAAAATATAACGTCCCAGAACACTCCAGCTCACAGGTTAGTCTGCTCCAAGCATTTACACGAAGGTCAGTGTTTTTTAGTAGTTAATACGTCATTTTCATAACATAATTGGTGATATAGGTTACAAGCAAGTCTGGCGCTGAACAGAAATTGTGGCGCTATGCTCCTTTATTTATTGTGCATAAATAGTGAATTGTCCTGACACAATATTGCGTTTCGCTTATGTTATTATGGTACATTGACAAAAACATATACGTTTATTCACAGGATAAAACAGGTTTTTTGTATCACTAATTGCCCAGTACGATTACAGCATACAGTATTGTTGTCACTGCTACATTTCTGTGATGAACCAGAAATTATTTCCACTACTAATTAATTACCGTTGAGCTCAAAGGTTATATTAATAAACGGTTAAGGAATGTGTATTTATGACGACGATTTGTGAGATTGGTAAACTTATGATACGTACGATGGTCTTTCGTTCTACACGGTGCATTTCAAGGTCCTGCACCCATCCGTCGGTAAACTGTACCTGGACTTGTTGCAGTGACCTGAAGTTACTAAACTTCATGAGTGTGTGCACTCACTCCAAGAACCGTATGATTATTAATATGCATATAAATAAAGAAGCTATTTTGTGCAAAGATGTCAACTGTAAGAATGCTGTGCATAAACATTTACTCTGCTCCATGTATGATGATATAGTGACTGCTCTGTATAAAAGTGGCACACTGCTTGATAAACAATATAAGCATAAGAAACCTAACATCAGACCTGGCTGGAAAGAACATGTATCCATGTACCATGATGAAGCTCGCATAGCTTATAAATGTTGGGCCATGGCTGGAAGACCTAAACAAGGCCCAGAATTTGAACAGAAAAAATGTGCGAATGCCAGATATAAGTACGCTGTTCGCTTTATAACTAAAAATGAGCAAATGCTAAGAGCAGATTCTTTGGCCAGGAAAATGCTGTGTAATAATACGGCAGATTTTTGGAAAGAGGTGAAAGCTCTTAATAACTGTAAACCATCTCTACCATCAACTGTTGAAGGTGTTTCTGGGGCAGATAACATTGCAGCATTATGGAGACAGCATTACAGTGCGTTGTTTAACTGTATAAAAAGTGAACCATATGAGGACAATCTTGACATGAGTAATGACACAATAAGTGTAAGGACACATGAAGTATATGAAGCCATTCATAGGTTGTCTGATAATAAATCCTCTGGTTTGGATCACATCACTGCAGAACATTTAAAACATGCTAGTGTAAGGCTAGCTCCTCTTCTAGCGCTCTGTTTCACTGGGTTTATGATTCATGGCATATTACCAGACTCAATGCTGTGTATTTTACTGGTACCAGTTATGAAGGACAAAGCTGCAAAAGTGAGCTGCTTGGATAATTACAGGCCAATTGCACTAGCCAGTATTTTATCTAAGGTGTTAGAAAGAATCTTGTTTGACAGAGTTAGTGTGTTCATCTCTTCTCTGGATAATCAGTTTGATAAAATGAAGAGATGGGGAGTTCCTCAGTACATCGTGAGGATTCTCTCTTACTGGTACGCTCATCAGAACATGAAGGTTAAATGGGGAAGCAGTATTTCTGCCCCCTTTGGTGTCAGCAATGGTGTTAGACGGGGTGGGATTTTGTCTCCAATTTTATTTAATTTGTATGTTGATGATTTGTCCATACAACTGAGAGCCTGTAACACTGGGTGTATATTAGGTAAAGCACTGATAAATCATCTTATGTATGCAGATGACCTGGTTGTTTTTAGTCCAAGCAGTGCTGGGTTACAGGATCTTCTTAATGTCTGTACTGAATATGGTGTGCAATATGACATTGAGTACAATGCTGCTAAAAGTGCTGTTTTGATATGTAGAACCAAGCAGGATAAACAGCTAAATTTCCCTTTGTTTAAACTGGCACAAAAAACTCTTGAAGTTCATAAAAAGGTGAAATACCTCGGTCACTTTATTACTGAGCAAATGAATGATGATGATGACATATACAGACAACGGTGTAAGCTCTATGTGCAGGCAAATACTATTGCACGCAAATTCAGCTTTTGTTCACTTCCAGTTAAAGTGGCTTTGTTTAAAGCGTATTGCACACCGCTATATACTGCCCCCTTGTGGTCATCCTACAAACAATGTAGCATGCAGAAGCTGCATGTTGCATATAATGATGCGATGAGAATCCTTTGCAGGATACCTAGAAGGGGTAGTGCCAGCCAGATGTTTGTAGCTGTGGGTGTTTGGACTTTTAAAGCACTTTTAAGGAAGCTAATGTTCAATTTTAGAGAACGACTGGATGGTTCGAGTAACAGTATAATTTTAGCACTCACAGATCCGACAGTGAGTGGTTCCCGTTACTCATCCAGTCTCAGAAAGCACTGGTTAAAGTGTTTGTGTATTTATTGATTTATTTTAAGTAATTGTGTTTTATGTATATTATGGTTTTATGTTTTTACAAATGTTTTAGATACTTATTTATATACATATATATATTTAATGGTGTATACCTTGTGTTGGGGGGGGGGGGGGGGGGGGAGTGTTGTGTGTGTGTGTTTTTTTTTTTTGTTTTTTTTTTGTCTTGTTTTTATGGACATGAAGTCTGCCAATTAAGATTGAATTGAATTATAAAGATCCATTAGAGTGTTCATCATATCGTCCTATATCACTCTTAAATGTAGATTTAAAAATACTGTCAAAAACACTTGCTCTCAGGCTAGAGCAACATCTACCATTGTTAATTTCTCCAGATCAGACAGGTTTCGTGAAGGGTAGGCATGGTTTTTTCAACCTGCGCAGGTTTTTGAACATATTACACACCAAGTCAACTACAACCCCTGAAATTGCCTTATTACTCGATGCTGAGAAGGCATTTGACCGGGTGGAGTGGGATTATCTGTTTTATACTCTGCATAAATTTGGATTTGGCCCTAATTTCACTTCATGGATTCAGTTACTTTACTCCTCACCTATGGCACGTGTTAGAACAAATTCGTTATTCTCTTCTTATTTCCCACTTCTCCGTGGTACGAGACAAGGTTGTCCCTTATCCCCTCTTCTTTTTGCATTATCAATTGAACCACTGGCGATTAAACTGCGAGCTGACAGTTGCATTAAGGGCATCTTCAGAGGTGACCAGGAGCACAAAATATCCTTATATGCTGACGACCTCCTGCTGTATATGTCAGAGCCTTTATGCTCTCTTCCCCGTGCTCTTGCCATTTTTGAATGTTTTGGTAATATTTCAGGTTACAAGTTAAATCTGCATAAAAGTGAACTTCTCTGTGTCAACTCTATAGCCAGAAAGATTTCATTTTCAGGTTTTCAATTTAGCGTTAAATCAGGGTATGTGACCTATCTGGGGGTTAAGGTTACCCACTCATACAAAGATCTTTATGAAAGAAACTTTGTCCCGCTGCTTAAAAATACTGAGACAGATCTTCAGAGGTGGAACAATTTACCACTGTCATTAATTGGCCGCGTCAATTCTATCAAAATGAACATACTTCCCAAGTTCCTTTACTTATTTCAATGTATCCCATGCTACTTACCCAATAAGTATTTTATAACACTGAATAAGCATATCTCTGCATTTATTTGGAATGGCAAAAGTCCACGAATTCGTAAAGATTTCATGCAGAGGACTAGGCCAATGGGTGGATTAGCCTTGCCAAACTTTCAGTCTTATTATTGGGCAGCAAATATTCGTAATATGCTGTACTGGATGAGTAATGTTACTACAGAGACTCCAGCTTGGCTCCAAATTGAGTCATCCAATTGTGGCAAAATTTGCCTATCAGCTTTGTTGAGTTCAGCTCTCCCATTAGAACTATACACCTATAAACGTAACCCTTTGTTGTATGACTCGCTCAGAATCTGGGTGCAATGTAGGAAAAGGTTGGGGTTACACTTAATGTCAATTAAAGCACCTATCTGCTCAAACCATATGTTCCCACCCTCCATGATGGACTCTGCCTTTAAAATATGGGAAAGTAATGGCCTTAGAAATATCAAAGACCTTTTTGTAGATGGGATTTTTGCCTCATCCACGCAGCTCCTGAAGCAGTTTAATGTTCCTCGGCAACATTTTTTCCGCTATTTACAAATTCGTCACTTTGTAACGAGTCGATTTCCTTCATTTCCGGAACTACCTGAGGAAACTTCTTTGGATAAAATTATTAATATAAACGTTCATAAGAGAGGGGCGATTAAAGAAATCTATGCTATACTATTAGATCTTCAATCTCCTTCTCTCTTCATCCTTAAAGCACAGTGGGAGAAAGACCTTGGGATGACTATAACAGATGAGCTCTGGCAATCTTTTCTCCAGAGGGTACACTCTTCTTCGATATGTGCCAGGCATGGGCTCCTTCAATTTAAGGTCCTACACCGATTACATATCTCCAAGGAAAAGTTAGCCAAGTTCTATCCAGGAGCTGACCCTCTGTGTAACAGATGTAAAGCAGAAACAGGTTCGCTCCTTCATACCTTTTGGACATGCCCCAATCTTCATACCTATTGGGTGTCTATATTTAACACTCTGTCAGAGATGTATAACGTTAAATATGAGCCTTCTGCTCTAACGGCTATCTTTGGGGTGATACCTCAAGACATCACTTTGCCAAAATGCTATTCGAATTCTATTGCCTTTGCTTCACTTATCGCAAGGCGCCTTATACTTTTAAGATGGAAGCAGGAAGCTCCTCCCACACATGAACAGTGGCTTGCGGAGCTCATGAGGTTTTTACATTTAGAAAAGATGAGATATACACTGGCAGGTTCAACCACCAAATTTCTTAGGGCATGGCAGCCATTCTTGATGTACATGGAAACATTTAAAATGACCACCTTATCATGACCAGATACCATATCTCTATATCGCTATCATAGCTAACTGTACGCTGAATGTCCCTTATACATTTTATTTTTCTATTTGTTTGTTGTTGTTTGTTTGTTTTTTGTTGTTTTGTAGGGGTTTCTTTGGTTTGTTTGTTTGTTTTTTCCTTCTCTATTTCTGTTATCTTTTGGGGTATTGTAAATACTGAACAGCAAACTACTGTATGTTCAATGTTTTGTTGTTAACATGCTGCTGTGACTGAAAATAAAATTTATAAAAAAAAAAAAAAAAGATTGAATTGAATTGAATTGAAATAAATATGCTAAGATGAGATAGCTGACTTCATCTAACTAGCAAATGTTGTCCAGGCTACGTTGGTGATACAGTTTTTTTTAATGTGTATGATATTTTTGTCATGCGATTTTAAAGCTGGTCCTACAACCGCATCCAAGAATAACATGCAGCTTATCTCAGAACTGTCGGTGAAAATTATTCTTGGAGCTAGGTTTAATTGAGCTGCATTTTAAAGAGGTGCAATTTCACAATTTGTGTATATTTTCTAAGTTCACTATTTTGTCATGTGTTGAGAAAAACACAGATTTTAAAATTACATGGTCTAATATTTACATTTAGCATAACTGCAACATTATTTTTTCGTTTTTTTTTTTAAAGACTCGAAAGGACTTGAAATTCAAAGTTTCAGACTTGTGACTTGACTCGGACTTTTACACCAGTGACTTGAGACTCGACTCTGACTTGCCTGACATTACTTGAGACTTGACTTGAGACTTGAGGATAAAGACTTGAGACTTACTTGAGACTTGCAAGACAATGACTTGGTCCCACCTCTGGTAGATACTAAAGAATAAACGATATTGTGCAGCACGCAAGATAGACAGCGCACAATGTGCTTTGAGGCAGCAGCCAAGAAAGCTGTAGTCCGCGTCTGTGAACACCCGTGTGTACACCTGTGTGCACACCTGTGTGGATCAGCATGCTTGCATTCCAAAGGTTTCTCCATGTAACGATCTGCTAGAGGGTGTGGGGGGGCCACAGCCCCGTCCTCCAGGGCATGAAGCAGGTATGGAGGAGATCAAAACTCCAGACATCCAGAGGCCCCCAGAACACAAGAGACCAAGGAAGACCAACAGAGGGGCAGCCACGCCACTGTCCCAGTAAGAGCTGAGGAGAGTCCCAGATGAGGGCTCACTCAGCAGCCGCGGAGCAGAAGCCAGGGGGAGTTGCAGTGACGCGCCCGTGAGCTCCGCCGGCAGCCAGCTGTGCCTGAGTGACCGAGCCCCAGGCCGAGAGGCCAAGGGAATCCCCACCTCCGAAGTGGCCCGAGCGAGCCCCAGGCTCCAAGCCCCGATAAGCGGCCGCCAAGGAGTGAGCCGGTGTGTACCCGGACGCCCACCCCCAGACACAAAGAACCACCAACGCACCGACACCTGAGGGAGTCCACCACTGGCAGGGGAAGTGGTGGTGGGTGGAGATAGGCCTCCAAACCTTGGAGGGCCTAAGATGTCCCCAGAGAGGTGACGTCTGATACCCAACCTGACATATAGACACAGACATACAGACACACACAGATACAAACATCCATTCCCCCCCTCATGCTCTCATATACACTTACTCAACACTCACCCAACGTGGAGACAGACATAAAGAGACGTTGTACACACGATCACACTCCCCAAACCGGGTCTAGGTACCCTCAATGAAGTTGTTCTATATAGTGTGTAACTGTCAATATAGAGAGTTATTAAATTTATTGCTAATGCAATCATATGGCACACTGACTTCTGAGGAAATTTTAGATGGCACTCATCATCAGAAAGGTTGCCGACCCCTGATCTAGGTAAACCCCAAAGAGTTGATTCTCTTCATCTGGATGTAGTACTTTCAATGGGAGAAACATTTCGTCATTCTGCCAAGTGACTTCTTACGTCTCAGACTGAAGAGTACCCAGCCTTCTCGGAATATCTGGATGTGATCCTGGAAGGTAACCCACTCTGCTGTCCTACTGAGAAACTGAAAGAACACCCTACCTAATCTGAACCTAAGTGGTGTTCTACTTTATTGCTAACAAACAGACTGTTAGGTGGTTCATAAGTGCACAGTGTCTGTGGCTCTGGCTGAAACCACAATGTGGGAGGAGTTAGGTGAGGTCATGGAATACGACTTTCAGTCAGCCTTCAATGGGTTTTAAGACACTGTCAGGTGACAGGAACATATACACAGTGTATAGTTCAGGTGTGGTATTGCTGACTTCAACTGATGATATAGTCTGAAAACCTCCAGGATCCTCAATCCCACTGATACAGTTAAACAGCTCCTTGATGGCATGGCCCCTGGTGTGGATGAGATTTGCCCAGAGTTCCTTAAACCCCTGGATGTTGCAGGGTTGTGCTGGTGACACATATCTGAAAAATCACGTGGAGATGTTGGAAGCTGCTTTTGTAGACTGGGGTGGTGGTTGCCATCTTGAGGAAGAGAGTTTGCTTCAAGTTTAGGGGAATCACACTACTTAGCCACACTAGGAAAATCTAAGCCAAGGTGCTTGAGAGGAGAGTCCATCCGTTAGTCAAACCTCGGACTCAGAAGGAACAATATTCTTTTTGGTCCTGGCTCTTTATCCTCTCGAGGTGCACGGGAGTTTGCCCACATATGTTTTGTAGACGTGTAGAAGCATTCAACCACATCCCTCAGGGGATCCTGTGAGAAATGCTTCAGCAGTATGAGGTGACTGGCCCATTTGGTCCCTGTACAGTTCTCAGTTCATACTGGAGGAGTTCACTGCTGTCTGTGAAGTGGCAGGAAAGAGAACTGGAGGAGGTAACTGGGGAGAAGAAGGTTTCTGCATCTCTGCTCAAACTGCTGCACACACCTGGTCCTGGATGGGCAGCAGAAAATGGATGGATTTTGTCTCTCTTTATTAAAGGTCCATGTTGCCCTAGCTGTTTAAAAACAATTATTCTTAAATAAAACCAGCGTATTATTCTTGGTTTTGTGCATTGCTGATCATGCACATAAAATCTGGTCTTTAAGTGATGGCGTGATGGATCCTGCTTCCGGGCCCAAACTACCCTGTGTTTAATAAGGCTTTTGTGTTTTTAACATGTTTTAATGCTTTGTATGTTGTTTTATTTATTCTCAAAAAGCCCCTAAAACCAGTCAGTGATCACTGTCAGCCTCTCTCGATTTTTATTACCACTGTTCATTTTAAAGCTCAGTTTTTAAGCCCCCTCCAGCCCAGCCCATGCAGCAGTATATGAATCACTAACCTCGTATTGTGGATGGATTATCTCAGTTGTTCTCCTGGCTGACGTTTGGTCCGTTTACAGCATCCTGCTATGTGATTACATTTGTCCCCAACCATCGGGAACCCTCACGTTAACTTTTATCGAGGTGAAAAAAGTTAGCGTTCATCCTCCAGCTTCACTGTTTATATTATGCTAACATAGCTGTGTCGCTAGCGATCATATACCAGCTAGCCAAACCTCAGTAACCCTACAAACGTCACTGCTGTTTAGTTTTCGGTCTTCATTTATGTTGGAAGTGATAGCAGAGCTGTACGTTTGAATTTGTTTCAGAAATCCCTCAGTCAGGACATGCTATATTATATTTAGATGGAAACTAGCGAGCTAACTTCCTGCTAACTTCTAACTCCGTTAAGTTTAATAAATTCTGTTTTCATGGATGCCTGGATGTTAAACTTAATTGTTACACCTGGTAAAGCAGCAACGCTGATCATTTTATTACAGATGAAAGAATTTAGACAGTTTTTAACTCTTAGTGATGCCGCAGTGATCGCTTGACTTACGGACCTGCAGCGGAGTTTGGGCCAGACACGGGTAATGACGTCAGATTTAAAGACCGGATATAGAATCGTTATTGAAACGAATTAGCATGGAAAGAGATCTCAACCATTATTCATTTAAAGTAAAGCAACAAAAAAGAAAAACACAAACACAAATAATCCTTACAAATCTAGATTTACAGTATAATTCTGGAACCGATTCTCCAATGTCTTGAAAATCATGGCTGAAAATGTGGGATTACAATTGTTTTTAAACTGTAGCATCCTAACATCCTAGTCCTGTACAAAAGTCTTGAGCCACTCCTTATTTCTTTATATTATGATGGAAAATAGGAAATAGGTGTAATAATTTCCTGACACATGCAAACATAGTTGCAGTGGATTCACCATGCAGTGCCGTATGTTCATACTTCCATCCATTTTGGGAAAATCCCCAAGACCGCTGGCTGAACTGCAGCCTCAAACCATGGTTTACAGATGACTGTAGACACTCACTTTGTACCCCCCTCCTCTCACCTCCTCCACAGGTATTGATGATGATTTGAACCAAAAGTGTAAATTTGCATTCATCGCTCCATCAGACCCACTACTACGGATTTTCAGTGTTAGTCGTGTGTATGTTGGCATCCCGCTGTCATTTACCTTTTCTTCTTCCTCTCTTTTCAGTTTCCCTTTCCTAAGAATTGCTTCTGTCAGTCACCCATTGACACCATTTCTGAAGAGGCGACGGAAGATAGTAGATGCTTCATGCTTTTGAACGGACGCATCTATTGGGTCCTGCTATTTATTTATTTATTTATTATAGACAGTCGGTTTTGGAAGAGAAAATAAATGGGTCAGATACAAGGACTGGACTGAAAATGAATGAAAACGCAACCAATGTCCAAATAAAACCTTTAAATAGTCTCAGGAAGGCCAGTTGCCCAAGACCACTTTAATTTGAATGAAGTCTGTCTCCTTGGAAACAAAAAATAAAAAAATGAGGGCCATTGAGTCAAAATTATAAAATATTTTATGGGGTCTTTTTTCGTTCTTTTTTTTCTTCACTAACCCTTCCTCATTCTATACGAGCTCTAATTATCCAAAAAGCATCTCTTCCACAAGCACAAACACCAGGACACATTTAAAAATTGATCCATATTTAACAGCAAAGCTCTCACCCTAGTTCTCAATGTTGATTTTAAAAGAAGCAGTCGTTCGACTGGGTTGTGGAGCTGCTTGTGGTATGTCGCTCCCTCAAGCACAAAGCGACTTCCACATCAAAATGTCACCAGCAACAACAGCTGCTGCTCCGGTGATAGTCCTTTAAAGTAAACTTTCCCCAACTCTCCTGAAAGCACACACATGCATTCACCCACAAAGTGTTTTTAATGAATAAGACAGTGAGTTGGGAGATGGGTAGGAGATGGAGGAATGTGAGGTTGGGTTTGTGCTAGTGTGTGTGATTGTGTATGTGTTAGGGAGGTGGCGGGGGGACACAAAGAGCTGATATTATAGGAAGAATCTGTGTGGGAAAGACAGGCAGTCAAACTGTCAGGCGTGAGCGCTGAGACGGAACAAAGAAGAACAGTGGAGACGATTACAGTGGCGAAGCAGAGTGACAGAGGCAGGCGCACACTGATGAAGATGAAGGGAGAACGGGAATTACTCCACCACGCACAGATGCCAAATACACCAACAGAGACGCACACGCTCGATTGATCAATGCCAGAGAGGAGAAACATCCTGATACAAGGCCTCGTATTCTCATTAGGCCTTGTGGATGCAGAGTAATGACTTAAAACCACATACACACCACCCAAAATATTAGCAACCTCTTTTATAGTCCAAAGGTTTTTTTATACCTTTATTTTAGTAAACATCTGCAGGCTGCTGAGGAAAACAGGAAATAAAACATAGCACAAAGTAAGCCAGTGGGCTGTAGCAGAGGAAGAACTAGTGCCAGCTAATGCAACAGAGGTGAAACAAATACCGTCTGTTAGACTGACTTGTTGCCTGACCGGCCACACAGCCACTCAGCCTCATTTATCAATGTCAGCTCCCTTTCAGATGCTTTAAAAAGCTTCTACTGCCATCTTCTGGAGGATGTCACACAAGACAGTCCAACTTTAAAGACCCATCTTTGTGAGCCATATCTTGATGTTATATTAATGATATTATTTAATTTAACGAAATAATAATATATGCACATTTAATAAGTATATTTCACATTTCAAGAAAATCTAATAATCCACAAAAGTCACAATCTGAAGACCCAGCCTGGATATGTTTTAAGAGGTCAAAATATTCTTGCAAGGCTGATTTTAACTTTCTGATTTGCAATTTTGATTATTTTAAGGCTGGATTTTGGTGACCCTATGACTCTGGAGGCTTCCCACGATGCACTGTGTGTTTCTTCGTCACTGACCTTTTTTCATTAATAAATCGTTGGTTATTATTAATGTCTTGCTCTCCTCCACAGCAGTGTCTTTTGTCCTGTATTGCTTGCCACACACTCAGCTGGTTGCAGCAGATGTCTCCTAACCTTGCTCTGCTGGAGGTTTCTTCCTGTTAAAAAGGAGTTTTTCTTTCCCACTGTCACCAAGTGCCTGCTCAAAGGGGATCATCTGGTTTGGAGGTTTTCTGTAATATTGTAGTGTCTTTAACTTACCATATAAAGTGCCATCAGGCGATTGTTGTTGTTATTTGGTGCTGTATAAAAACAATTGTAATTGTTCTGTTTTGTTTTACGATTTCATGGGTTTCATGTAAGCCATGTGGCATCCAGCAGTGAGATCTGCAACATCAAAGATGGTGGTAGAAGCATAACTTAAAAGGGCAAATGATTTTGAGCCAAGAATATTTTTGTACATGCAGTTTTTATGTCCTGTTCACCACAGAAATGAAAATTTCAATAATGTGTTGCTGAGTTGTGGGACTTGCTTTTTGAAAGAGTCAGCTTAACCTGCTGATGGTCTTTCACCTTTATACCAGCTTTACACTGGCGAAGAGTTGAACAGCAGTATCACGATGGCTGATGTAACCTCCATATATGTGATATTTACTTGACAGTTACTTGTAAGTAGCAATGTACCGTAATTTATCACTTTTACCTGTTGCCAATTTCCAATCACCATTTAATCTAACAAGCATGTTTAAACATTGTACCAGCTGACCTTAAAATATAGAAAAATGTCCGTTTAGAACCTAAAAGGCTCAATGCAGTCATTAGGAATAATGTGCCTCACGTGCTGAAGCCCAGTGCTTTCCAGATGTCTGTGGCCAGCCTCTTTTTTCAGAGCAAAGATTTCTGAGCAAACAACTGAGTAAATGATTCTCATTCCCCATTTGTCCAGTAACAGTATTTTAAACTAAACTTTTTTTAATAAATTGCATTATAGCAATTAAAAGAAAGACTCTCCATCCATCGGATATCACATGAAGACATTACTTTATTAATAAACCAGCAAAGCAAAGCATGTCAAATACAATAAAAGGATGTCCTGGAAACAGAGACAGGCATGTATAAAAACCCCAAATAAAAGGATAGGTGGAGTTGGACTTGCTAAAGCCTTGCCAATGGTTGTAAACAGTGTTACAGTAGGAAATAAGAACAATGAAAAAACGAATGTGCAGAGTTGTGCTGAGGTTGTAGTGTACATCCACACAATAAAGACATTCACATGTGTCAGGTAGAGCGCAGGGACTAGTCTGCATGAACTACTGCAGCAACAGAGGATGAGAAGGAGTAGAAGGTGCTATACTGTTTGGAAGTGATGCTCAGGTTGATTCCAGTCTGACTCCAGTTAGACAGTGGTGCTGTTGTTGCCCTACACTGAGTAGCAGAACACAGTTAATGCTGGTTATGGGTTAATATTCTGCCCACCCCTCTTCAACCTGACATTTCTGAGAAAAAACATTTACTGTCCACTGTGGTGGTACAGGCTTGATTCCCTTTGTGTTCCCTTCTTTGTAGAGAAAAAAAACTGGTTAAATTTTGTGAGTATGTCGCAACAACTGGCCCCACGCATAAGATCAAATGCGTGGGATTAGCAGTAGGAATTTCCGATGAGTCCAACAGATCTGTGTCCCCAACACCGATTTTTGTCAAAGCTTAAAAGTAATTTAAAAGAAATAATGCACTCCAAATGATCCTTATGCTTCAGCTCAGCTCTGGTGTGTCAGCTCTGTCATCAGGTTTACCGCCCAGGTGACCCAACATCAATTATGATGCCCAAAACTGCCTCCAAAACACGACATGTGCAAGTGAGTGCAGCTCCCCATTTAGACCGCCAGAGGGCGACATTCCATTACTTTCAGCTAAATGCTGGTAAACTGCAGATAACGTAACTTCTTCTTTAAATCCAGTATTGCAATTCTTTTATGTGACAAAAGCTGTTTTAGATGAATTTGATGGCATAAATATCCATTTATGTCAATGTTTCCAGACCTGACCCGACCACTACTGTGTGGATCTAGACACAGTCAATGAATTTGACGGGGCCCTGATGTACTCGGGTGACATGTTTGAGGATTAACAAGACAGTTGTCCCTCTCCACATCTCATACACACTCACATCAGACGTGTCCAAATATCTGTAGCTGATGCAGAGCAGAGCCCTCTAATCACCATGCAGTTTTAAACGTTAATTAATCTAAAAATAATTGTTGAACTCGCACCAAATGTTTGCTGACATCAGGAGGATGGTTAATAGTTACACTGTAGTGAGTTTTACTACTTTTACCAGGACACCTGCTGTAAATACCCAGATTTCTGCCTTAATGACAAGTTATGCTTTCAAATTATATTAGTGGAATAAAGATGTCTTTCACAGAAAAGCTGACATTGTTCTATAAATTAAGGCTTGTATTCCCAGTGATGCAGAAAGCAAACGATTTATTTGTTTTGAATCGTGTTGAAATCATCGATATGCTTTCCCCTGACTCGGCCTCAGTCCACCCTCAGTTTCAAATCTGGGAGCAGATTTAGAAAACATTACAATGCTTTATATAAGAAAGCAAGGTAGCAGCTGCTGGCAGTGAGACGAGAACAACACTGGACTTTATTTATTTACAGAGCTCTTATTGGCAAACTTCATGGGAATATTGGATGTGTCTTCTTGCTTATATTTCAACTTCACACTATACTTGGTACCAAGACTGTTTAGTCCTTTAAATTTATCACAATAATACCAATGTAGGAAATTGCTGCAATAAATCGATTATGGATATTTGCATCATACTTGCTTCTTTCTGATGCAATATTATTTTTGTTTTATTCAGTTTCTATCTGTTATGATTTTATACATAATTCAAGAGGTTTCTTTATATTATTTTTATGTAATGAGTCAAAGTAAATGTTTTTCATGTGTGTCATAACCAGGGGGTCCTTGTAAAAGAGAGCCTGCTCTCAAAGCCTTCCCTGTTTAAATAAAGGTATTTTATATAGACCACAAATAAAAGATCTGGCAGACTGCGTGGTAAATGTGTTTACAGTAAAAACTGGTCAAAACATTTTGTGTAATCTCAAAGTTGTGGCTCATAGCGACAACCCAATGAAGACGTTTTTAGCATTGCAGCTCATCGTTTTGGTTTTTTCTAACCCATTTCCAGAAATACGCTGCTGCTGCGCCTATCGACTGTCCTCACACAGTCTTACCTACAAGTTGATGGCGAGCACTATTCGTCTACCTGATATTTTTCATCGTTATTTTAGCGGAGACCAAAACAGAGCTTATGTTTGTCAAATGGCCACAGCGATAAATGACTGTGGCTCCTGAATATTCTGGACTTATGGTAAACATACAACTCTTTGACAACAGCTCGAGGTCGTGTCCATAATGCTGCCAAACAGTTGGTGGTTCAAAGTATCGTTTTTTTCCTTCAACTAGTGCCGACTCAACATCATTAGTGTTGTCGTTAGCATGTTTGAGGACAGCTATAACAACTTTCCCCGTTCATTTCCAACGTTTTTCATCACAAATATCTGCATACAGGTTAAATTCCTGTTATGAATCCACCCACCAAGACTTCAGTTCAGTGGCTGACCCTAATCTAGTCGATATATACTATAAACACACACAGCAGTGGAGGTAGGGGCTGAGGGAGATTTGGTTTAACTATTGATTTAAAAAATTCGGTAATCTCCACAACAGTGTGACTTCTGATTTCTGCTGACATGGGATTGCATATGTGAAAAGTCTTTTAGTGAGAGCTCACTGTTAGGTTGAACTATTGAACTTCAGATTGACTGAGGGAAGATGTAGGAGTTTGGGTTTCGACAGGAAATGAGCTAGCATAGATAAGTGAGTCGGGAGGCGATACGGAGAGATGGTCAGGCGTTCCTCACAGGCAGAAGTCAAAGGTCAAGTCGGACTTCCCCATCTTCTGTCTGTATACCGCATCAAACTTTTCATTCATAGACACGGTGAAGATATCTTTCCACAGACCAACACGACCTGCAGGGAAATGGAGCGTAGTAAGGATTTTAATAAGCACCGTCTTTATTTGTGCTCAAAACACCAAAACTTATTGAGCGTATTTCTGCTGCAGACTGAATGCAGCCCGGCACGGCAGTGACTCACCAGTTGCAGTGTGTATGTGACTGACTGTCAGCTCTCTAACCTATAGCAGATCAAACACCAGACTTCCTTAGACTAAAAGGAAAAAAAACAGATGGAAAAACATAGAACAAAAACAGATGACAGAAACTGTAAGTGAACATAAAAAACTAAATATACACATAAACCAAAATGATAACAAATAAGGAAACAAATGTAAAACACATGTACACTCATGTGAAAAACTATGCGCACCCTTACTGTTTCTGTAGGAATTAAGTAGCTTCAGAAAGCACAATTACAAAATGACAGATCAAGTATGGCTTGTTTGGAAAAAGCCTATTCTCTCTAAAATGAACTTGACCGCATTTGCAAAGCTTTCTCTGAAACAAAGGACAACAGATCTGGAACAACGTCCTTTGGACAGAAGAGACCAAGTGGAAATCCTTCAAGCATAGCAGTGGAGAGGTGATGAGTGGGTTTGTTTTGCAGCTACAGGACCTGGACTTGTTGCAGTCACCGTGTAGACTTCTGTATACCAAAGTACTCTAGAGTCAAATGTAAGGTCGACAGCTAGAGCGTGGCCAAAACTGGGTCATGCAACATGAAAATGATTGGAACAGAAAAGAGTCAAGGTCTTGCAATAGCCCAGTCAAAGTCCAGAGCTCAACTCGATTGTGGAAGTACCTTAAGATAGATATGCATAAACACAGTTCCTCCAACCTCAGTGAACTGAACAATGACATGAAGGAGTACGCCAGATTTCCTCAACTACTGAAGGGACTGGAGGTCACACAGAAAACAGGGGACACTTCAAGTTACTGCTGCTAAAATAGTTCTGATAGATAATAAATCATCATTTGACAGTTTTCTTTTTCATATGACTGTACATGGAACTCATGAAAGGTTCAATCAAAACAAACGCAGTCACATCCTGCACAACACTCCAGTGTTAAACTACAGTCTGCAGTGCAGAGTCAGACACACTGGTGCTATAATGTTTTCATCAGAATGCATTATGTAATACTCCAAAAATATTCAATCACATAGTCATGCAATATGAAATGTCATGCAGGTAACCTTGGCACAACTCATTTTTAATTTAACCAAAACTATTTAAATTAACGCCATAACTAATTTAACTATAACTTGGTTCTGTATTCGAACCATCGTCATTCCTACAGTTGAATCACATCATCTTGTTTTCTTCTGCGATCATTTTGATAAAGTTAAGCGTTAAATTCTTAGGTCCCAGTCACACAGACCCGGAGATCAGTTGGTGACTACATCGACCCGCTGATTAAAAAATGAGAATCTCCCTACCAGCTGCAATTTGTTACAGTTGCTGTGATTGATTGTCACAGAGCCTTGGTAGCTATCACCTATAACTGTCATAGGAGGCACTGACTGACCCACAAGCACACACTAACTAGCTGCTATGTGACCATGAAACTATGTAGTGTGTGAGGCAAACCAGAAACATCTATTGATGAAAGTTGTATAAATTTAAATGCCAGTATAAGCATTGTTAGCAGGCTCAGTGTGTGTTTCTCTTTGAAACCATATTCTTAATATTTGGTCATATTGAGAAAACACCAAACCTGTAAATTAACTATCTTAACATTGGCACGTTAATAAACCAAGCTCATAATCCTTCCAGTCAAAAGGTTTTTCACAAATTTATATATTTTTCACAGAACTTGTCTTTGCATTAATCAAACAATTTAACATTCACTCGTTTAAAACTCAGTATATAAATAATTAAACATAGTTAAACATAGTATTCACCTCTCAACTCATGCAGCATGTATGTTAACATTTACTGATCAGAGGTGTAGACCTGATGGAGCGATCTGCCCATTTTAAATAATAAATTCACAGTTAGCTTAATAACTTCAGTTGTCAGTTTAAGAGAGTTTCATACAGTAAAGTTAATAAAGATGAAGCGAGTGATCAGAGCTCTCATTGTGATAACAAGGGTCACATTTAACAAGAATTTTCTTATGACATCAAAAACCTGCTTTCAGGGTTTGTCCAAAGAAGTACAGAGTCAGCTATGTGTTTGTGAACAGCATTTCCAAAGCTGCACCCATAGAAGTGTAAAGTTCTTCTTGACAGTAGGTCTTCACATAGCAAGGGGCAGGTGTTAGACACAGAGTTTAGGAGTTTAGGAGTCGTTTGGTACCGGGCCGCGAGAGTTGAGGCTCAGGTGGAGTGCAGGGTTTATCCTAAACTGTGTCTAACACCTGCCCCTTGCTATGTGAAGACCTACTGTCAAGTCCCGAGTCATATGTGTTATAAATCAGCGGTCCCCAACCCCCGGGCCTCGGACCGGTATCGGTCCGTGAGTCGTTTGGTACCGGGCCGCGAGAGTTGAGGCTCAGGTGTGAAATGTATAGTTTTCAGGGTTTTTATCGGTTTTCAGCGTTATTTTGTTATCGTTTTTATCGTTAACTCGGTTTTCCTGGGTCTTTTCACGTGTGTTATCAATAAATCTTCTTTTTTTCGGTACCGGTACTAGTTTTATTTTGTTGTATTTTTCCGCGACACCTTAAAGGCCGGTCCGTGAAAATATTGTCGGGCATAAACCGGTCCGTGGCGCAAAAAAGTTTGGAGACTGCTGATATAAATCATTGACTACATGAGTTAAAGTAGTATTGTGCACCAAGAGCTCTGAGTGACTGAATTACTAAGAAGCTAACGTTAAGTAGCCTTGTGCTAACCTGCAGTGTAAAGTATTGACTATGACACTGCGTGATGATCTAAACTCCTGAAACAGAAAGGTGTTTCTCTTCATAAAGTCCTAATCTCATTGTAATGCCTCTGTCAGTGCGCCCCAGGGTGGCTGTGGCTACAATGTAGCTGCCATCACCTGTGTGTGAATGGGTGGATGACTGGATATGTAAAGCGCTTTGAGGTCCTTAGGGACTAGTGAAGCGCTATATAAATACAGGCCATTTACCATTTACCATAGTTCACATAAGGAACAACTTAGACGTGGATGTATTTAGCTTGTATCAGATTATTAGTCCAGCTGTGAGATATTATTAGTATTAGGTAAATTTGCATGGGTAAGCCTTTGCTCTGTTTACTACAGGTCAGTGACCTGAGACTGGTCTGCATACACAAACTCTTGCAACATAACTATCGTCTCCAGGGACATTAATAACTAACCAACACAAATCAATGTAGTTATCTCCCCTTAAAAAATGTTGTCTATAAGCTCAGTGTACATTAAATAATTTATGGTGTGGTTGACTTTAGGAAATGTGTAATCTGCAATGCTACACATTTCCTTTGCAGGAGTTATAGTTAGTGATTTAGTTGTTGTCTGAGTTTGTCTGCACTAGCTTGTATTGAATTTGACCCCAAATATGATTAGCTTCGATTATTTGCATCCTGACCTCTATCAGCTAATGGGAACAGCTAATCTCTTAATGGGAACAGAATGAAAAACAATGAAACTGCTATAAACAAAAAGGTTTGAATACACCTACATGGAGCATACAGAAATCGAACTACACAATATTGTAGTATCACCACAAGAGTTAACAAGGAGGTAAGCACTGTAAGAAACTAACAACTCTCAGCAAACAGCTCAGAGCAAAGGACCAAAAAGATCTGACCCAGCTGCTACTTTCTTTAGTAGCATTAAGTAGCATGAAAGGGCAGTGATTTTGAAAGAGAAGCTGCTATATAATTGACTTTTCACTGACGTGAGCAACGCATAAAATTCGATTCTCCTCCACTGCTTCGGGCATTTGGCAATCCTACCACGATGAGCTTACCCAATCTTCTACCAGAAACTGCATTTTTTGCACTTATTCATGGAAATATAAAGTGGGCAATGTCCTGTAAGATTTGTGTTTTCCTGGTACTCTTTCTTGTTTGCAGCATTTGTTTGAATTTGTTCTTCTGTGTTCATTCATTTTTCCAGTAATATTTTACTCTTCATACTACACACAGACATAATGTAAACAACGGGAGGCATTGCTTTAGGTTTAGATGCACAAACTCAGAGCAGCAGCACCAACAGTCTGACATTCCTGCACTCTATTCCTCTGCATACTCACAGCGATATCAGTGGGGGTGGAATGGACCCTTTGGTGGGTCACTTCTGGCCTACAGTCTGTGGACCCCTGTTCTAAGATGTTACACAGCCACCACTAGCGGTGACATATTACAGCTGCCTGCTCTGTGCTTGGATTTTGTAAACTAGCATGTCCTGTTTTTATATTGGTATTTATGTGTTACCCTTAGCCACACTTGGAAAATAGTTCAAAATAATACAAATAATAGATAAAAATATAACATCAGACACATTTGATTTTCTCCTGATTAATCAACTAACATATTGCATCATATCTATGCAGGTAATCACCATACATACAGTTAAACTGCCTATTCAGAAGACTCAATGAACAACCTCCAGAGCTGTAAAATGAACATAGAAATCACAAAAACTGCAGTTCCCTTTACTTGCCGATAGATAAGATCCCCTCTTTATAAGAGCCTTACCTGAATTACATCCACCTGGATATTTGAGTTAGTGGCCTTGATTAATGAGTGTCTGTAGCTGGTTCTGATGGGCGTCTGCTAAGATGGGTGTCTTCACTGTGTTTGCATGATTTGACTAATTATGGCTTTCTGTGTGAAGATTGTGTTGCAGTTTTGGTGGGTGCATTCAATTGCTTTATTAGTCTGTAACTATATGTGGGGTTTTTTTGTTGCACCCATACAGTTTATGGAGACAACTTGTGAATATAGCTAACTAGTGTTAGCTCTTAAATTAGCACTGCTCCCTCTACTCAGAGTGTAGAGTCCTAAACCAATGGCTGATGTCTCAGTCGGTATGTGCATGTTTTATGCTGTCTGTGCCCAGAACAAAATAACTGAGCTTTCCTCTCCCACTCACCTCTGCACATGGACAGTGCCTCTGAGTTGCAGCACTGCTCAATGAGCTGGTTGCAGCTCTCCACCATGCCTTCCAGCTGAGCCTTGTCACAGGAGACACCCAGAAAACGTGCCAGTTGTTCCACTAATGTCCCCAGATCCTGAAGAGGAGAGGAAGAAAAATCTATGAAAGCAAATGTAACAAACATACACAGAGAAAATGTTTTGTTGTTAAAATAACGCTAATGCGTGATTCTGCTTGTTTCCTCCTGGATTTGACACGCATTAATCCTCCCTCCCCCTCTTTCTGTTGCCCGTATACCCTCGGTGTGCTGAAGGTTGAGCCTCCATGCATCGTGAAAAGTTTTCATATTGTGACATCAGTGACATTGAACTCGTTCAGATTACTACTCCAGCTGGGTGCCTGATGAACGGTAGAAATGTATTTGGATACTTGGTACTTGCAGCTATCCTGTGTGTCTTCTAAGATTGGTCTGCCTGATCTTAGAGTCCTGACGTACTGTTTTATCAATCAGTAGCTGGTGCCTTGAACCTCTGATGTTATCTATGCCCTTATGCGTTGATACAGGCTGGTAAGTTTATAACATACATACATAGAGCATAAAAAAGAGCATAAATGTCAAATAGATAACAAATTAATGTGAAATATCAAAAACATATTATATAAACACATTTCTATTAAAATAGATTTTTGGTTTAGTTGGAAATATTCAATGCTTCTTGATTTTTATCCTATTGAGTTCCTTAGTCAAACTATAGTTTAGTATACTAAGAGGGCAAAAACTACCCATATGGAAAAGATATATATAAATCTTATAAAGTTTGTATCTGTCTTGTGTGAAACTTGTATGAAAAGCATACAAGAGTGAAAACAGATATAAGATCCCTTGAAAAATTATATAATGAAACTTGTATGTTTTGGACACTTCCTAAAAACAATATATGAAAGTAATGAGAAAGTGGCCACTTTCATGAGTAAATCATGTAAGTTTTTACTATTTCTTTTCCATATGGGTATGTTCAAGGCCAGAATGCCTGCTCAGAAAATCCAGGCTCCATAGGAGCAATTTCCCCCTAATTTACTGCCTACGTTGCACACAAAATTCAGTAAAGTCATCTGTCAGGGGCAGACAGCTGGGTGTAAGTTTCCATGAACTAGCAATAAGATGCTAAAAGGGCCCACAAAACAGTTGTGATATTACCTTGTACATGTCTTCGTATTTCAAGAAAAGGACATTAGAATCCATACGGTGCTCCCAAAATTCCTGAACATGTTCAAACCAGGAACCATATCCCACTATAAAGGAAAAGTATCAATCAGTGAGATACAGGGACTCGACAAAACAGGACAGGGCTTCTATGGAGTGGATTACATGAAATGTCCAAATCTTCTATTAATCTGTATACTCACGTTTATCATTCATGAAGCGCCGGCAGAATTCCTGGAAGGTTCCCCGGTAGCTCATGGTCCTGAGAGAGCGGTGAAACTGGTAGTAGGATACCACCAAATCCTTAGGGTTTCGAGCCATGTAGATCACCTGGAAGAGGGCAACAGTACTCGCTGTAAACAGGAAGTATAGATTTAACCCAGTATCACAGCAAGGCGTGTAACAGACACGCTGGTCCACCGTGGACAGAAGTTGGATTACCAGCAGTGGGAGATAATATATTTAAAGTCTGCATTGAGCAAAAGACGTGTGGCGTACATTTCAGGGTGCTCAAATGCCAGAAACGATAAAGCTAGGCAGCTAAAATGTATCTACATGTAAGAGTGTTAATAATGTCTGAACACTTTCCCGTGATTATTTTCATGTTGGCTTGAAATGGAATATCTCCATCTGATGTTTTACTGCAGCTCCTGCGTGCATGTACATGAGGCAAAGCGGTCTATTTGACTTTTTGCCGTGATACTAGGTTGATATATTACCTCTGTGTTTTAGTGAAATAATAATGACTGCTGAATCTCCCTGTTTACTTGTTGATTTGATGAACTCAGCCTCTTAGAGAACTAACCTTAGCTTCTCCATTGTGCATGGCTGTAGGGAGGAATCGATAGGGAAGATGGCTTTTGATCAAACGAGGTGACGACAGCTCCTGTGAAAGACAAACACAGTGAATCTGCACTGAACTTTTCCCATCATGTGCAACTCTGGACATTTGTCCAAGAAATCTGCAGCTTTGACACGACTGAGGTGTTTGAGTTTTAGCCAATAGAGTGTCTCATATAACATTTTACGACCCTGGAAGAGGTCCTACAAAAGTTCCCCCAATAAAAATCTTAATAACACCAGATGAGGTCATTGTTACTGGTGGTGAAACAAAAACAAACCAAAGAGCAGCCTGATAGACAATAACCTTACTGCAGCATTAGCATCAGTTTGATGGTGCTGGTCAAACATAGAGACCACTACCAGCATCTCCTTATGTTATAGATCTAAACAACACGTTCTCACTCCCGAGTAGAGCAGGGCGCTATGACCAAAAACATTCTTCAGTCTTCAGCTGATCCAAAATGCTGCAGCAAGAGTCCTGACAGGGACTAGAAAGAGAGAGCAGATTTCTCCTGTTTTGGCTTTCTGTTAAATCTAGGATTCAAAATCCTGCTCCTCACATACAAGGTCTTCAATAATCAGGCCCCATCTTATCTTAATGACCTTGTAGTACCATATCACCCTATTAGAGCGCTTCGCTCTCGCTCTGCAGGCCTACTTGTTGTTCCTAGAGTATTTAAAAGTAGAATGGGAGGCAGAGCCTTCAGTTTTCAGGCCCCTCTTCTGTGGAACCAGCTTCCAGTTTGGATTCAGGAGACAGACACTATCTCTACTTTCAAGATTAGGCTTAAAACTTTCCTTTTTGCTAAAGCATATAGTTAGGGCTGGACCAGGTGACCCTGAATCCTCCCTTAGTTATGCTGCAATAGACGTAGGCTGCTGGGGATTCCCATGATGCACTGAGTTTTTCCTTTCCAGTCACCTTTCTCACTCACTATGCGTTAACAGACCTCTCTGCATTGAATCATATCTGTTATTAACCTCTGTCTCTCTTCCACAGCATGTCTTTATCCTGTCTTCCTTCTCTCACTCCAACCAATCACAGCAGATGGCCCCGCCCCTCCCTGAGCCTGGTTCTGCCGGAGGTTTCTTCCTGTTAAAAGGGAGTTTTTCCTTCCCACTGTCGCCAAAGTGCTTGATCATAGGGGTGATATGATTGTTGGGTTTTTCTCTGTATCTATGAAGTGCCTTGAGGCGACTTTTGTTGTGATTTGGCGCTATATAAATAAAATTGAATTGAATTGAATTGAATCAATAAGGATCATTATTAGGCCATATGTAAATAACAAAATAACTTTAACTTAAAGCAAAATTGGGAAACGTAAAGTCCGAAACAACATCAGTCAAACAATGCTGTTTGGTCTGGGTCTAAACAGAGCACGTTGTGTGTGACGTCTTCTTTTGCGCATGCGGCTGCTTTGAGCGTTCACACTAGAGCGCGTTTGCTGTCACATTTTAATTGTAGTGTGAACAAGCAGACAAAAAAATCGGATTTGATCAAAACATTGGAATTGCGCATCAAGACCTGCAGAGTGAACAAATGACGAGATCGGAAAAATGAGGAAATGTGAGAACCATTTGGAATCCATCCACACATGTTCGTTCATTTTCCTCAAATCGCTTTGGAAAACACTATTTCACGTCATTACAGTGCTGGTTAAGGTTAGGGGTAAGGTTATGGTTAGAGCTGGAATACGTGGCTGGAACGTCTTTTACCGTGGGACCGTCATTCTACTGTATTTCACCCATAACCCGGCGCGTACCTTAAGAATGCCGAAGGTCGCCTTTCGCGTTCCTCAGGAACGCCGTGGGACGTGATAAATCGTCAGGATGTTACGCTTCAGGAGTGAGAACGGGCTGATCTAAATCAGCAGTTAGTTCGTTTTAATGTTGTCATAATGTAATCCACACAATTATTCATTCCTAAATCTATAGCAGTAGTTCCCAAACTACCGTACGCGTACCCTCGGGGGTACGCAAGTGGCTGTAGGGGGTACGCGTGGGTTGGGGTTGAAGTGGGGATCAAAAGTTTTAAAAGCCGAAATTTGCGCTAATGCAGTTTTTTTTGCCTGTCAAATACATGACTATATACCACCCTCTGGTGTTCAGCAAAAAAATAGCTCTGACAAAATACATGGGCGTGATTTGCCCAAATGACTGACACCTAACAGTTGAAGTTGCCTCCAAGCATTCAGTGCAGCGCGAAAATGGACAAGTGGTTAACAAGAAGAAAAGGCCCTACCACAGAGACACCGGCCACAACAACCAATAAGCTCATATCTGAAGATGCATTTTCCAGTGACCGCACAGGTGATTGTTCAACAACAATGTGTTCGTCAGATTTGGATGCTAGCAGTGCTAGCAGGGATGTATCTGTGGTTACTAGCCAAGTGGCTAGCATAGCTGGAGCCAGCCATGTGGAAAGTGATGAAGTGTCTGATGCGGAGCGTCAAAGTGGGAGAAAGCATGACAGCACGGACTGTAACACAACCTCATCAAAGAAGCGCAAATATGATGACAATTATATTTCGCTGGGGTTCAGTGTATAAATATTGGTGGATTTCCCCGGCCACAGTGTGTTATTTGTGCAAAAGTATTGTCTCAGAACTCAATGAAACCTTCACTTTTGCGCAGACATTTAGAGACAAATCATCCCCATTTGAAAAATAAACCAAGGGAATATTTTGAGCGACAGCTAAAATCACTTTCAACAAGTAAAACCTGCATTCAGGTGCCAGATCTTATGAATAAAAACAGACTACAAGCATCTTACATGGTCAGTTACAGAGTGGCTAAAAACAACAAACCCCACACTATTGTGGAGGACCTCATTCTCCCTGCTGCTTTAGATATGGTAGGGACAATGTTGGGGGAAAAGGCAAAAAAGACGATACAGTCCATTCCATCATCAAACAATACTGTCTTACGGCGCATCAATGCAATGTCAGAAATGTTTTACAGCAGCTACTTCTGCGCATACGCCACAGTGAATGTTATGCAATACAGCTAGATGAGTCCACGGATGTGGCTGGCCTGGCGCATCTTCTCGTATATGTGCGCTACATTCATGAAGGAACCATCAAGGAGGACATGCTGTTCTGTAAACCGCTGGAACAAAGGACAACTGCCGCAGATATTTTTCAAAAGCTGGACACATTCATGAACACACATGGACTCGTGTGGGACAGATGTGTTGGCATCTGTACTGATGGCGCACGGGCCATGACTGGGAGACACGGAGGTGTGGTTTCGCGTGTGCAAGCAGTCGCGCCAGATGCCTCCTGGGTACACTGCAGCATCCACCGAGAGGCTCTTGCTGCAAAGGGAATACCTGTCCGTTTGAAACATGTTTTGGACACGAGTGTAAAAATGGTTAACTTTGTGAAAGCCAGGCCGCTGAACTCCCGCTTATTTGCTGCGTTGTGCAATGAGATGGGCAGCGAGCATGAGACATTATTACTCCACACAGAGGTTCGCTGGCTATCTAGAGGGAAAGTGCTGACCCGTTTCTTTGAGTTGAGGGATGAACTTAAAGTTTTCTTCAGTAACCATCCCTTTGAGCTGTCTGAACATTTGCATGATGAAGAGTACCTTACCTGCCTGGCTTATCTGTGTGATATATTTTCTCGTCTGAATGAGCTCAATCTCGGATTACAAGGCGTTTCTGCAACTATATTCAATGTTCAAGATAAAGTTGAGGCCATGATAAAGAAGTTAAACCTTTGGAAGAACTGCTTGGATACAAACAACACTGAAGTCTTTCCTGTGCTGCATGATTTTCTGTGCTCTAATGATCTCACACTATCTAAAAGTGTAAAGCGCGAATGTAGCGTGCACCTTGAGGAGCTGGCGGTGCAGTTACGCCGATACTTCCCAGAGACGGACGGCTCAAATGATTGGATACGTCACCCGTTCACCGCCGTGCCTACTTCGTTATCACCGTCTGACCAGGAGAGCCTAATTGAAATCGCCACAGATGGATCTCTAAAAGTTGAACACGCTCAAAAGAACCTGGCGGATTTCTGGATAGGGCTGCGCACTGAACAGCCCGCGCTGGCTAAGCGCGCTGTCAAGACTCTGATGCCTTTCGCCACCACATACTTATGCGAAAAGGGATTTTCTGCTTTAACAAACATGAAAACAAAATACAGAGCAAGACTTTGTGTGGAAAACGATTTAAGACTCAGCCTTTCCCAAATTGAGCCAAACATTGAAGAGCTGTGTGCCTCTGCTCAAGCACATCCATCACATTAAATAAAGTTCTGTTTAATGAAAGTTCATGGCCTTTATGCTCTCGACAAAAAAGTGAATTCTAATAAATCCTTTGATACACTGCTAGTATTAAGTAGTAAAGTTTGTTATTAAAACTCTGTCATTACTAAAAAATATTGATAAATTCATTTGGTGGTGAGAAATAATCGACTGTGCAGTATTTATCTTTATGCATGCGATATTGCAATGTATTTATAGACACTAATTAAGAGTCGTTCGTAGTAGGGGGTGACATGTCTCAAGGGGTACGTGGCTGGAAAAAGTTTGGGAAGCACTGATCTATAGGAATAAACAGATATATGCCTGTGAGGAATCTATATCCAGGGGACAAGATTTTTAACTTTCAAGTTTCCATTTGTAGTCTCAGCTCAGTTAATGCAAATAAACAGTATATCTGGGAGGTAAAAGTGGGAAATGTAATATTCAAACTTTTGATGACTTTGCTTTTTATTAAATTTTCTAAATTATCTGCATTTATAAGCAAGACTTATGACAGTAAGTCTTGAACCAGTTACCCATTAACATGGCTACAGTGGAAGGCTAAGTTAGCAGGCTAGATTTTGCATTGTTTTACCAGATCGAATAATTTAATCTCACCTGCTGCCTCAGTTCTAAATTGGTTATGGTGCTGAGTGTCTGCTACTGTGATGTCAGTGACTCACTCTACCTGTATGATGTCCAGCCCAGGTTGTGGGTATTCTAAAACAGGCAGCTGTTCATCAATGTTCATAAGGCCAATCTCATCAGGGTCTGCTCCCTGACTCACTAGATACACAACTTCCTGAAGTAGACTGGTGCCTGCAATGACAGAAAAGACAATCAGGGGACAATGACAAAAGTCAAACTTCAGCATGAAACAGTGAAAGTTGCTGGATCCACAGCTGATGAGCTTGGATTAATACAAACTAACCACTGAACTATTGTACTGCAGCACAGAACACCCAAACAGTCTTTGAGGCCTTAATTCGTCCATGGGAACTCAATGAGTCACATGTAAAAGTGTGTGCGTCACTAAAAGACATCTTAGAAGAAATTATTTACTGTTTCCACTTTTTCAGTCACCCTAATCAATTACATTGTAACCATTTAATCGCTAGTTACAAAACATTACCATTCTCACATTATTAATGTCTTATTTGTTGCCAGTCCAAAGATTTATGGGCAGTTTGGCTCACAGATGCAGATCACACCATGTGAAACTTGAAAGACGCCTCTCTGTTAAGCAATGGAAAAAGTCAGCATTTTAACACGATGCAATCAATTCATCCCAGCTTGTTTCTTAATAACTTAAAGGCTTGCCAGTGTTCTACATTACAGAGTGATATGAATAAGACTGACTACTCTCACTTAGAGAAAAATAAAGTGAAGTTAGCCACATACTGGCTTTGAAACCGAATAAATTGCATAAGAAAGTTTTTCAGTAAAAGCTTTCTCGTTCTAAAAGAACATTTTTATAACCCATTAGCAGCAGTTATGTAGTGTGTTGATAGATGAAAAAAATCATTTGCGGCTTACAACTAAAAGTTTAAAAAACCTCTAGGAGCCTGTGATACAAAGATTAACAGAGAACACTGTTCTCATAATAACTCTGAGATTCAAATGATGGATGATTTTTACACGTATTCAATTGCACAACAGTTTGGGGTCATTTTGAAAATCTCTTTTTTCTGTAAGTACAAAAGAATCACTTTTTTCATCTAATTTAGCAACAAAGAATGAAAATAATTTATCAAAAATCCTAGAGATTCTGCAAAAAAAATCATAAAGAACTCATTTTTATGGAAAGCATTAATTTGCCTGCACGGAGTGTATAAATCAGCCTAAGCAACCTAAGCTTGAATGCAGATCATGACACATTAAACAATATAAAATAATATAAACTGATTTTGTTAACTGAAACAGTAAGTCTTGGTGAAAGATGAAAACTGGAGCCCATCATGTGTCCGGATTGCACCAGCAGCAATGGCAATGAGTTCATTTTCAAACTGGATCCTCATTCAATATGATGTCATTCTGTCATGCTGTGATAACTGGTAACCAGGACGGGTTACCAGTTTATGTTTCTAGTACAATGTGTTTAAAGGTTGAGCATGTAAGCAGCCTAATTTTACAAGTGCTTAATGTTTCAGTCACATAGCTGCTGTGACTGAAACATTAGAAACTGCTTGGAGCAAATACTTCATGCTCACAGGCGCCTATCGGGCACCTTATTGTCTGTACCTGGGGTACCAGAAGCTTAAAACAAGAGTCAAAAGCAGAATAAACTGTTTGTCATTGCCAGAGAAGATTTGACAAGCTTTTCATAGGTGCAACTCACGTACTCAACTTTGCATTTTCCTTGCAAATGTTGCACGATTTTGAGGGAAATAAACAGGCTCTCCAATGATATAAGATTTACTGCCAAGAAGCATTGTGCTGAGTTTGTGTTATATTATGTTTGATATTATATCTGTTTCTTTTTTCTGGATGCATTTTTGTTAAATTTTGATCCAGATCAGTAGCAGGTTTTTAATTTAAATACATCACAATGCATATTTCATACCTCCTTCCTAGTAAAGAATTAAAGTCCTTATCTTTATTTCAAATTCTTCACTTGATTATAAGTGAACATATGTATGGTTAGCATATGGATATTATGTTTGGAAATTTCACTCATCATATGTTTAATATGAGACTTTGATACTGGATTCCCATAAAGCTGATGGAAATGCTAGAGACAGATTAAATAAAGAAAGACCAAATCAGTGTAGCACAAACTGACATAGAGTTTCTAAATGGATGGAGCATAAAGCTGCAGGATACTCAGGAGCACATTGCAGACTCTCCCAGCTCACCTCTTTCAAACTCTGCTGTTTTCCAGTCTTTCTAACTCCTTTGACCATGTGTTTAGAATTTTTGCCTAAAGTTACCTAACGCATGTTTTAAGGAAAATGAACAGTCATGGCTTAAAGACAGCTGTGGTTTAAAAAAGGGGAAACAAAATCCCTGATAAAAGTTCAATATGTTTGTGGAGCCAGACCTCCTGATTCCACTAACTTCAAGGATGTGCAAGTATACAGTATGACATATGAAACAGACCTAAGTAATATCATATCGCTCACGCCCTCCCTTTGGTTTATGGAGTGCTGCTAATCCTATTGGCTAAGATGATCACATGTAAGCCAATGGCATCATAGCTCTGCAGCATCCCAGCCATGTGGCCTGACATGTGCTTTCTTTCTCCTATGCACCAAAAGACTACAGATATATAAAGCTTGTTTAAGCTTAAAAACAAAGATTGCTTGGATGCACAAAGTTGTAACTGGTTAAAATGAATATTTGCAGAATATTGCAGAGAACCTCAGGAGACCAGCTGCGTGCCAAGGACACCAAGTTCTGCTCAAGCATGCACTGTTTTGGTGTACAAATGTGACGGATCATTCCTGATCCTGCTGTGATAAACTTATGAAAGGGATCATTCTTGGCATCTGTGACTGCTGTTCCCAATAATTTTAGCTCTGGTGACCTTATCAAATGTCACTGGCTCTAATCCAGGGGAAAAATCACTACTTTGAAATCACACCAGTGTTCTCTGGAGATTTCTGAGTCTGTGCTTCAGTTCTAAGTGAGTGTGTTGGGTTGTTGGGTGTATTTGTAACTTCTGAGTCATTATCACTGTATAATAGGCACTAACAAATAAACTAATTTAATGATGCTGTGCTGAATTTGTAGAGTTCTTCTGAAGTGTTCCTGTGACTGTTTTGTTTTGTTTTTTTTAAGAAATGTGTGCAATACCAGTGTTTCTTGTCTTGACAGCACACTGGATCAAAAAATGTTTGACATTGAACAAAATAGTGCAGTGGCAAGATCTGAGAAGACATGTGCTCCTCTCAAGTGCCTCTGTGGCTTACAGCTATCTGTAATGCTCTTCTATGCATGCATCTATCCAGATGTACACTGTAGGTGCGTATAGGGTGGTTAAAGAGGCAAAACTAAATGAAAACCACCCCTTTTAATATGTCATTGGACTAGAGTACCGTTAATCGTACATTATTACATTGTTCTATTTTATAATGGACTATATTATTACAGCTAAAGCTAATTATCTTTATGTAAGTAAGTCTTATGGACAACAACATTAAAATGTGATGTTTCACACACACTTTAATGAAGCTGTAATAAAGCAACAGTTATGATCCCAAAGTATATAGTATAGTATAGTATAGTATAGTATAGTATAGTATAGTATAGTGTAGTATAGTATAGTATAGTATAGTATATAGTGTATAGTAGTATAACTATATTTTGCTTATAAAACCTTTTTAATAATAAGTAAAATTCGATTTTTCCTCAAAGGTTCTGCTTCATTGGCAAATGCTTTTATGATCAGATATTCTGATTCCTTTGGGTCCCGTCAACCACCCTGTGCCAAAAACTTTCAAAACATCCCCAATGGTCGCCAGCCCGTCCTTTGGGTTGCTTTCCTCTGCTGTGCTACATAGAAATGCAACTAAACTCTGAATATTCAAACTCCTTCTGGCCTTCTGCAAGCACTGCTCCAGCTGCCCACCACCTGTCACATGACCGGACCCACCCAGCGCACAGCAGGGAACGACGCATGCAGCAGCGCTGCGCAAAGACACTCTGGGGATAGATGTAAACACCAACTTCTAGAAGTGCTCATGCGAGTGAGGTGGATGATGAAGGCCACAGTAGTTGTGTGCACTGATGTGTTTCAGCCAGCCATTAATCGATCTAATCAGTCTGACTCATTTATTTGCTGATATTTGAGTATGAAGTACGGGCTGCTGATGCTACGTGTACATGCTTGATAGAGGCCTATAAAAAGTAGTTCTACGGCACAAGCATCATAAACAGATATCGTCATCCACCCACTGCAATAAAGTGAACGGATTTGCAACTCTCACGATACCGTGATACCTGCGTGCTACGCAAAATGAACCCTGTGACTGATACTAGATACGGGCTACCTGTGCATTCGTGTTTTATTCGTGTTGTTAAACTTTGATAATAACAAGAGAGGCCTGCAGAAACTGCTGCAGTAGCGAGCAGCAAGAAATGCGAAGGCACGAAGACACTCGTGCACAGGGTGGTGTGGTGGCTCCTTTACCTGACTTTGGGTACGTCACAATCCATATGTCGCTACTTCTAAGGGAGAAGTTGGCGATTTCCTCCATCTTTCCCCTGCAGAAGGGCGGCAGCCGCACTCCATCAAACTCGAAGTATTTGCTCTCAAACTCAATCGGCGTGCTCGGCGTATCTGCCTCGCTCTCGGCCATCGTCGAAACGAGCCGCCAGTGCAGGAAAAAGAAAACGCGCACACCCACGTGAACAGCTTTGTGTACGTGTGGTTTGATGTATTTAAAGGTAAGAAGATGATGACCGTGATGAGGTGGCTTGAAACAGCGCTGCTTTGCGTCGGGATGCTGTGGCTCGCGGCGGAGGGCGGAGGAGTTGACCCTCAGCCAATGGCGCAACAGAGAAGTGATGTAATACGCGTGCATGAGAACCAGCATCAGGACCACTCAGCAGGCTCGAGGATGCGCGCGCCCTGCAGAAGCAAACTCGTTCCACAGACAAAAGAGAACTATTGGGCTATGAGGCTGGTGATGATGACTGCATGTTGTGTTGATACAGCATGACTTCGGGTACAGATTGCATGGAGCCAAACACAAAAAAGAAAACCTGCTCCACAGCGCAGTGACCTGAGACTGGTGCACTAGCACCCCTCTCAGCAAGACAACGACCTAAAGCAAACAACCAGAACACTTCTCGAGTTATTGCATGATAAAGTTATTCAATCTGTGTGGTTGAATAGGACCTGATGATAGCAGGTTATAGATAATTTCCATCTAATATGGCAGAGCTTGATTGGATCTATCAGGAAGAATAGGATTAACTGCTTAGATGCAGGTGTGCAAAGCCTGTGGAGTCTTACATAATAAGACTGAAAGGTGTTACTGCTGGTAAAGTGATTTCTAGAAACTACTAAATTATTTAAACGTGGCATTTTAGTTTGAAATTTTCTTACATTTCTTAAAAAATAAAAATTAAAAATAAATTAAAAAATTTTTTGGAAAATAAAGTCAAAAAAGAAATGTCTAGCCCTTTGTGAAACATGCATTCACACTTCATCTGTCAGTTTTATTCCCGCAAAGAACAGATAAGACATTGCAATCTTTTAGTTCTATATCTTTTCATGTTATGTTACCATTGTGGATTTATCTTCAAAAACATTTTATCAATAAAAACGAAGCCTAAAACACAGTGAAATGATTTTAAAGCAAGAACTTTCATATACTGTTAATGTTGCCCATTGTCTTTTTTAACTTATACTTTGTTGTCACCTTTTTTAGGTGTTGTGACGTCTCGGAGTCAAACCTTTCTACTGATTGGATGGATTGGCTCATGTGACAAGCCTCAGTAACCCGTGCTGCCTTTGTACTAACTCGGTAATAGGAAGACTTTCAAATTACTTACGAC